>NW_004955408.1:23592329-23683597 GCF_000276665.1 Chinchilla lanigera | reverse complement strand
CTTTTGTCTGTAACTCACTATTATTTGTCTATTTGTTTTCCTGAGAAACTATTTTGTAGATAATAATATGTAAAATGATAACCATTGATAATTTCCTACCATTTTGTCTGTAATTTGCTAAGTCCCCCCTATTATTATGTTATCCTTCTTTTATTCTTTAAAATAAAATAAAAAAAAGGCATGATAAATCCGGATGCTTGAAAGAAAAAACTCAGCAGAATTTGGATGTGCTTTGTAGGACCTTCAAGGGGAGACAAAGCTGCAATATATCAGAAATGGTTTCACGTCTTGGAGAAGATATTTTTCTCTTGGGCCTCCACACAGTTCAGCTGCCTCCTGCTGCCACTTTCCCTTTGTGCTGAGTTCAGCCCAGGAGCTGACACTCTGCTTACATGGACACCAGCCCTGACCGTGTAGCATACCTTGTCCCTCTTCCTTCCTCCCTTCTTCCCTCCTTCCTTCTTTCCTTCCTTCCTTCCTTCCTTCCTTCCTTCCTTCCTTTCCTTCCTTTCTTCCTTCCTCCCTCCCTCCCTCCCACCCTTCCTTCTTCCCTCCCTTCCTTCCCTCGTTCCTTTTTTCCTTCCCTCCCTCCTTCCCTTCCTTCCTCCTTCCCTCCCTCTTGTACTTCTTCCCTCTCTTCCTTCCCCCTCCTTCTTTCTCCTTTTTGTTCTTGCCCTTGTCCATTATAGCCCCATTTCTCAGAAGAAATTAGCAATCTGAGTTAATTCTGGTTCTGACAAGAGCCTCTGACCTTGGGCTGTGAGCCAGTTCCCTCAAAGGCTGGTCAATTCCCACAAGACCAGGTTAACTTACCTGGAATCCTGGGAACCAGGCCCTAGAATGTGGCCACCACACAAAGGCTTTCTATGTCTACTGCCTACCTCAGAAGTGTCATCTGGGAATATGTCTGAGCTCTTGGGACAAACATGCACCCAGCTTTGTGGTTTTTAACTGATCTTGTCTTTGTTTCACTTCTGTGAATACTGCCTACATTTTCCCCAGAGACTTTTAATCTTAATATATGAATTCTTGAAGAGTGACACAAATCCATAGTGTAGTAAAGTCAACACATGCCTGGTTGAATATTTATTCATTAAATAAGCACTGGCCAAACAACCTGATAAATGCCTAATATTGATATCTAATGGCAGACAATATCCAATTAAGTGATATTATTTACAGGAGGAAAAAATAGACTTGATCTTCTTAGATCAAGTTCAGAACTGAGGTGAGGAAGGTGTACAGAATGCAGTGCTCCTGTGACCAAAAGTCTGGAAGCCCTGAGCTGTAGACTTGGCTCTTCAGTTTGCCTTCTCAGTGTTTCTCTCTCTCAGATGTGTGAAAATGAGCCCCAAAGCCTTCACCTTGAGTAGCTATTCACTGCCAGCTTCCCTTGGCAAGAGGCCAGTTGGCCAACCTTTCTGCATTGCGATGGAAAGAGTAAGTAGCTGTTTGCAACTGAAAATGCATATAGACGAGGAACACTTTGGTAATCATTTTCTACACTGTACATGGTGTACAAGGAAGCTGTACTCTGAGGCTGGTTTTATATCTCAGTGAGGAATATTTGTGGCCAATGCCAGTGCTTCTCCGTTCTATACAATGTGTGTGTCCTATGGATGCAGATCCACAAGGAATGTCTGGTGATATTTCAGGTTTCTCTTCTCTTGGTTATATATTTGAGTCCTATTACTCAGGACATTAGTATTATAAGAAGGAGGCTACAAGGCATGGTGGTACACAACAGTAATCCCAGCACTCTGGGAGGGTGAGACAGGAGGAATGCAAGTTTGAGCCCAGCCTGGGCAACTCAGTGACTAATGAGACCTTGTCTCAAAATAAAAAAAAAAAAAAAAGAAAAGAAAAGGCAGAGAATGTAGCTCATTGTGAGGTCATGGGTTCAGTCCCTAGTACTGAAAGAAGAGGCAATTAATTTATGGCTTGTTCATCTATTCATGAAATAAATATTAGCCAAACAATCTGTTAGGTGACTGACACTGATACCTCTTCATCCTAATAGGAATGAAAATAAAAACATCTTATCTGGCTAGCTCAAGGGTGACCAACAATGTATGATTTTGTATCCTGGACCAATATGCTGTTGAGTATATTAGACCCGAAAGAAACCACAAGCTCATGAGCATGGGGATGGAGCTGAGTGTAGGACAGAGCTGGGAGGACAAGAAAGAGGAATGTTCAGATCTGGGCAAAGATCCAAGATCTCCCCCAAAGCTGTAAATCCAAGCCCGAAAGAAAGAATATTCAAGTGTTATGTCAGCTTTGAGTGAGGTAAGAAGCTGGCAGGGTACATGGTTAAAATATAGAAAGCCATAAGAATGGTAAGGGAAGAGTCAGATAAGACTGCCAGGATCACACAAAAGATGGATATCTATCTATCTATCTATCTATCTATCTATCTATCTATCTATCTATCTATCTATCTATCCCTTGGTCTGTCAGCCCATCGGTCCATCCATCCATCCATCCACCCACTCAAGAATTCATCCAGGAAATAATTTTCAATACCTGTTCTATGAAATACAAATATGAGTAAAGTCATGTTGTATACCTTCAAGGAGCTTAGAGCCTAGTAGAGGAGAAAAGATAGTAATAAAACTAATTGAGACTTGCTGTGCACATTGAGCTATTTATGCCAGCATCATAAGCTCTCATCTCTATACAGAGGCACAAAAAGTTC
This sequence comes from Chinchilla lanigera, assembly GCF_000276665.1. NCBI lineage: Eukaryota > Metazoa > Chordata > Mammalia > Rodentia > Chinchillidae > Chinchilla > Chinchilla lanigera. The sequence continues at coordinate 23,680,899 of NW_004955408.1, read as the reverse complement.
CAGGTGTCACCCTTACACACTGTGGGTTGCATTACAGGACGGAGCCCTGAGCCTGGGGAAGCCGAATGTTCTATAGCTGGGAGCTACCCCACCTACTCTTTGCTTTGGAGAGAGACATTATTATATCTACCCAGGCTGCTCGCTCTGTAGATATTTATGAAAAGATAATATGTATCTTAGTTTGTTGAAAAGAAAGGTTAGTGTTATCTGTTTGCTTCTTTTTTTGTGAGAATCTTTTTGGTTTATGTCTCATGATCTGAGTAACTACTTTGAAGATAATGCTACACAGTGTAATAACTATTGTTATTCTTATGTGATTATGAAATTTTGTTTTATTTTTTCATAAAATAAACATAATTTTAAAAAATAAAGCAAACGTCTTCCCAAGAAGGGTAATATGTAACTAAACCGGTGTCTCTGTTCTGCAAGATGTGCAGAAACAGGACAGATTCTTGGAAACATGTTTCCCAACATTGATCAGTTCTATTTTTTAGGATGACAGTATTTGTGGAGACAATGAGAAGACAGCGAAAGAAATCCCTACCCTGGATCTGAGGGGTTCTCTTTTCCTCCTCTGGCAGGATGCAGGATATGACCATTCCAGATCATGCTAGTGACACAGGTAGACGGGGGACGAGCAGAAAAAGGGGTGGCAACATCTGACACTCTTCCTGGTTAGTGACAAGAGCTTTGCTTTACGAAGAATGCTTGGATTCACTGAATGGGAAAATACCTGTGCCCCAGAGTAGTGATCTAAACAGAAAAGTACTTCACCCTCAGGAGGCATCGGGTGGGGCATGGGGATGTGTTCTCCAATTCAATGTGATGGTCTGAGGAAGGGAAGGAAATTAAAACCTGATGAAGATTTTCCATAGAATACCAGGCTCTATGATCAACATTCCTACAGATCTCATTTCATTTAGTCTCATAATAACACTTTATTGTTGTGACAAAATATACACAAGATTCACCACTGCAATCACTTTACAGCGCACTTTTAAAAGTTGTATTAAGTTCACCTGCCAAAATGTGCAACCATCACCACTATCTAGAACAGAAACCCTATATCCATTAGCAATCATTTTCCATTCCCCAACCCTTGCTCTTGGCAACCACTAATGTGCTTTCTGCCTCTGTGAATTTTCCTGTATGGATTCTGGACAGTCATCAGAATCTTTCAATAGAAGTATTATTATTGCTGGCCTATGATAATTAGAGAGGAGGAAGCTCTGAGAAAGTTCATATCCTGTCCAAGGTCACAGAGGTGGCAGGTGGTGATACACTCCAGCTCGAGAGAGAAAGTTAGTCTTTGTGTGACCCTGAGAAGTGTGTCCCTGTTCATGTGTCCAGAAGATGGAGTGGGGCAGAGTAGGGGTCATAAGAATCCTGCCCACCAGGTTTGAACCAGAGGGAGGTGCTCTGGTGGAGAAAGGACCCCAGGTGTTGACAGGAGGAGGCCAGTGGGGCAGTGGGGTCAGGCCCCCAATGTGGGAGACTCTCACTACAGGAGAAGCTGGGGGACAGCACCCTCAGTACAGGGGGAGCTTCTGGTGCAATAGTTTGTCTCTCACAATCCAGATCCAACAGCTCTGCCTTCTAGGGGATGCCTTCCCCCACGCACAACGCCCTGGGATATCAGGCGAGGTGGTTTGTTTTTCTTCAGAGAAACCAGACTTGTTTTTGGCTGCCCGCAGGGCTGGGTGACTGAGCGAGAGCTCAGAGTGGCCTGGGTTTGTGGCAGCCACCAGCGCAGTGCCACCCACGCAGCTGAGTGAGCCTTTTGTTCATTTCCTGGGAACTGGGAGAAGCTGGGTCAGCTCCTCGCCCACTGCAGTCCTGGGCCCTGAGATTTTGGTTCTTCTTTGAATTGTATGGGGGTCGTTTTCTGAGCCTTCATCCAAGCCACTGGGGCCCTGGGAACCCCTTTTTTGGCTTGGGGTATGTGCTTGTGGTGTTTGGGTGTGTTCCGTCTGTGGTTTCTAAAACCACAGTGGCTTCCATTCTCTCCCTCTGAGGAATATCAGCCTCCCATCTGCCCAGCACTGCCCACCCTGTCTCCCTGGGTTCCTCTTTGGTTGCCTGACTCTGCCTTTCTTCAACACCACTCTCAACCAGGGTGTGGCGTCCCTTGGCCCCAAAGATGCTCGGGAGGGCTCAGCCTTCAGCAGGAAAAGCTGTTGTGCTGTAGCAGCTGCCATGAAGGGTCCTGCCAGCCCCCGAGGGCTCCTGAGACACAGCTGTGACTGCATCTGGCTGTCTCAGATTCCTGGCAGGTGAGGTGGGACTTGAGTGAGGCATGTGCCTTCCTCCTGGCAATCATCTGTCTGTTTGTGAATCTGACCCCCACAAATGTCTCTCTGGCTCCCTCACCCCACACCCCTCTGGGAGGAATTCCCAGCAGCGATCTGACCCAGGGGTGAGCCTGCTCCTTGAGGTCAGGACGGTGACTTTACAGTGGCTGGATTGGTAGGACTGGAATGCAGGAGGTGAGGGGGGCACAGGAGGCATGTGGTGTCCGCAGGATGGATCCTGGGGCACACAGCCTATGCTCACTTGGCAGAGCAGTATGGAGCAGAACAGACCTGGGATCACCCCACTCTGCTACGGGTGGCCGTGTGCCCTCCGTGAGCAAACCCCTTTGCCTCACTGTGCCTTCACTGCCCGTGTGGCAAGGGAGTTAACACCTCCTTCGTGGCGTCCTTGGGAGGCTTACTTCAGAGGGGGCCTGTGAAACACGCAGAAAATACGCAACAAATGCGAGTAGTTATTTCAGTCTTTGGCCCTCCCAGTTAGCACCAAACTATCCTAAAAGAACAGCTTTTTTGGGACAGTTTTCTGCTAAGTCGCCCCATTTCAAGTCTCTCTCTGCTCACAGGGACAGCCACCTTCCGGGCTTCTGGAGCCTGCCAGATTCCCCTCTTCTGTGAGGCTACTTATGTGTGGGATGATGGAGCTTGGAGGTCTCACCCTCACCATCCCATGGCTCCGGGGGCAGAACGGCAGAGGCAGGGCTCACTGCTGGCTCCACCACTAGCCAGCTCTATCCCCTGGGGATGTGGAGCAGGTGCTTTCACCTCTCTTTCCTTCGATTTCAACTTTTCCCAGATAAGGATTCCATAAAGTTATCTCTCCCTTAAGGGCCACGGGGAAGGTTCCATGGGCCAGTATACACGCAGAGGGCAGGGATGGAGCTTTCAAGAGGGAAAGGACTCCATAGCCCTCTGTTGTTACCAAGGCCTCAGATCCTGTGGATTTGCCTAGAAGCCATCTGGGCTCTGGGCAAAGAGGGCGCAGGCAGCACTCCCAGTTTCCAGAACGAGAGATGGAGCAACGAGAGGTGGCAGGAAGCACATTCCTGGTGGTGCTGGGCGTCAGCCTGCCCCTTGGTGTCTGCCCTGTTCCTTCATGCTCCTTCTGAGAACCTTGGAGGGAAAGTGTCTATTTTCACTTCACCACCCAGGAGGAAACAGGTTAAGGGAGGTGAGCACCTTGCCCAGATCTCAGCTGGCACACCCGGAGCACGATGAGTCAGAGTTCAACACCAGGTCAGTCTGAAAAACCCATTATGTCCTCATTCCCTTTCACTCTTCTGGTGTCTGTGACAGTCACATATTAAACAGAAGGGGGACTTGTGCTGAAGATCTATTCGTATCCTTGTTTGGGCATATTTTAAGAGCCGTCATAAGAAACAGTGCGGTAATCTACAAAGGCTGTACACAAGTTCTAGTTCTTCATCTCCAACATCCCCAACTGTCCTGGAGACTTTCAAGCCACATTGCTAACATGCAGATGATGAGCCTCCCCTCAATCTGTCCCTCTTGTGACCTGGATATTTGGGTGTACCTGATTATCTCCTACAGCCACAGTAAAGAAAGATTCATAACTGTTTCTATCACATTTGTCACTGAACAGAAACTTGGTTTCATTAAAATGTATTCCTTTTACCAGAAGAAGAATATGGAGAATGCTTTCCTCCATACCACAAGCCATCTAGAACTTTCTTATGTTTTCTGGGAGTTAAGTGTTTTTGGAAATAATCCACACTGCTGTTTTCATGAGCAGCAGTTTCCCAGGCATGGGCAGAAAGAGCCTCCAGGGGTACAGGCTGGGAAAATGGGAGCCAGGAGGTAGAGATGGCCTAAGTGTTAAGTGAGAAATAATGCTGTGGTGGATGCTTTCAGCTAGAGGTGACAGCAGAGGGTCCCAGAAGACATGCAGGGTGGGCCACCTAAGCATATAACTCAAGGCAGGTGTCTCCTCAGATATAAAGAGAAGAGTTGGATTGCTGAAACTTAGCACAGTTATCCCAAGTAAGCTGTCCCTATGCATGGGGAAATCAAATTTGGGGAGCAAAGGGATTCAGAAGAAGTGAAGATGACAGTCCCTGTCTTTGGCAGCTCCACGCAGGAATGAGAACGTCAGGAAATTCCACTGGAAAGGGAACGTTTGTGTCAAGTCCAATTGAACCTCCCCGTGGATCAGGGGTACAGATTCTGGAGGTGAGCAGAAGGATGCGAAGGACAGCCTTCCGTCAAAATGGGGGTGCCTCCCCAGGTGTTTGGCAGAGAAATGACAGGGTCCAAGCAGGTAGGAATGGCTTATTCTCTCATTCCTGTCATCCTTAGACAACAGAAAAGGTGACTGAGACCAGCCCACCTGGCCTATGGCCTTTCCATCCGCAGGACAGAACAGCCTACATGGCAAGAAAAGATACAGCTGTGGGAGAAAGGTGGCTGGCTGCATCTGAGGCCACAGACAGAGGCCAACAGTATCCTTGTCTAAGAATGCTGCAGTTTGGAGGGACCTCGGAGACTGACCCCTGTCACCCCCTGATGAGGACCTCCCACCCCAGTGAGGGAAGCCTGACCAGAGTCAGGTTTAGTCGTGGTCTCAATGTTTCTTTGAGTCAAAGTGGGAATTAATTCTTGAATAAATCCTTGGACTCTTGCAAACACTTGCATTTGGGGGAGGTGATTTTGGTAGCCTTGCTGAAGCCGGCTTGTAGGGAGTAAGAAACAGCCCCTCTGGCTAAGACTGCACTTTTGTTAGGTCTGTAAGGGACTACCATAGAAATCCCTGCCAGCCGACAGATCCAAGCATCAGCGCCACTGGTGGTGACAGCTGTAGCTCTAGGACTTTGGCTCTGCTCACTCTGTGATCTGAGCAGGTGTGTGGCTCCTCACAGCTGTATGAAGGAAGTAGGGACTGACACTGCTTCCTGTGTTACTTATACATCCTTAAAAAATATCGCCATGATGGGAGTAGATGTGCCAGAGGTTTGCAGGGCAGGGAAGCTGGGAATGATAAAGGGTGAGGGCAGATGAAGGAGGGAAAGCACCCGTTTTCTGTTGGGTAGGCAGGGCAGCAGCTGTGGTGCAGTGTGGAGCAACCCTCAGCCAGGCAGATGGGAGAAAACGCCAAGCAAATGCTGCTCATTAGGAGGAGGCAGTCTCTGACAGCATGGGCTGGAACTATAACCTGTTCATGCTCATTCACAACCTGGCGGGGTGGTTGTGGCCCCAGCAGCAGCCATCCTGGCTTACTTCTCCCGTGGGATGCAGTAGGGTAGTCACAGTTACACCATTACCTCCCACTCTGAGCACTGAAGTGATGAGGCAGGGCCTCCTGAAGGAGGTCTGGAGTGTAGGGCAGCAGCGTGACATTCCCATCTTATAGCCGAAGAAACTGACACACTGAGAAGTTCAGTCACTGGCCCAAGATTTCAAGGGGAAGTGGTAGAGTCGGCACTAAAGCTGACATGGTGCTAAAGCTCACTCTCTTAACCCTCAGATAATACCACCACAGTCTACAATAAGACTTGTTGGTTTTTAGGGTAAAGTCCTGTGGTGCAGGAAAAGTCACACTGAAGTATCTGGTACAGGGCTAGCACAAAGCAGGTGCTCATCAAATATTAGTTCTTGATCCCCTTCTACTTCCTGCAGGAGCCCACAAGAAGTCATGTAACAAAAACAAGCAGGCCTAAAAATACAGTGGTGGCTGTGGAGGACCACCTGGATGACTCCTTGAAAGAAGAGCAATTATCTCCTTTTTGGCTAAACCTGGCCCTATTTCCATGTATTGGTATGTGCACAGCTGGCTAAGTTTTGTCTTTATCCCCTCAACAGGCTTTAAGCAATGCAAGTGGGTCTAGCAGAGACGCTGATGTGTAGGTGACAGGTCAGTGATGCCCACCTGTAGCTCCCAAGAAGTATGGTTGAGCTGGGCCGAGACAGCCATACTGTTGGCTGGGACTGAGCCTTGAGAAAAGAGGCTATGATTTCTCAGAGCATAAAAAAATTACACAGTAAAGCTGAAGCACCGACCCTAAAACATTAGATTTTGCCTCATATTGTGTTATGCAGATTACTCTTTCTGCGTCTCTCTCTCTCTGCAAATTGCAGAGGTGATTTCAGGCCTCCTACCTAGCCCGGCTCACAGCACTCACAAACTTCCTACCACTCCCACAGGCACTCATTCCTGAGCCACTCCCCTCTTAATGAATTAATAAAACCTGGGTTCAGCCCTGGGTGGGGGTCTTGGTTCCGGTTAGCCATTGTACTAGCTGGACTTAGAAGTCCCTCGGCTCCCCACAACTACAAATATGCCTTAGTGTCTTCATTCTCGCCATGCATTGCACTGGAAGTGGTAGATTGGAATTAACCTATTAGAATGCCAATAACGTTTCCCTGGGATTAGAAATCTGTATTTTTCTGGACCGTGATGAGGTGTAGACACGCCTTCTATAGTGGTGACACTCTCAGTAGTTTGTTTCCTAGAATTATTTAGAGAATCTCAGAAACAACACTTCAGACTGTTGCCACCACCTACCTCCAGGTCTGGGCTGATCTGCTCAGGAAAGAGGCGGGGGGTTATAATCGAGTCCCTCCTTCTGCCCATCCCAGATCATGATGGAATGATCTGATTTCAGAAAAGGGGTTGGGCAGGGGCCAGGGATGTCAACCTCCATCCAGTTTGTGCCTGGTAGTAGTCCAAGAATCCCATGAAAAACTGTGCAGGACCTAGACCTGCAGCCAGCAGGAAGTAGAAGCTCTTCTGGATGATTTGAAAGATCTGCTTCTGGTCTCCAGCAGGCATGGATGGAAATCTGGGGAGAAGCCTGGCTCCCAGGAAGGTCTAATTGCCAACCTGGGAGAGGTAAGTCCTCAGGTACTGGGCATTTAGGTGAGCTCTGTAGTGATGTCCTAGGTAAGTGCACTTCTCCATGGTGCTAAACCTCAGGAATGTGGGTGAGAGATGTGATCTGTCAGGAAAGAACTGCTGAGCATCTGCTGTGCGCACACGCTGTGTGAGGAACCGTGCACATGCTGGAGAGATGAATGTGGCCGGGATCCCTGACCTTACGGAGCTTTTGAGCCCGGGATACATGGACACAGGACCATAGAGCAGACGCTCAGATGCAGAAGTACAATGTGCAGCAGAGACACTGCAGAAGAAGTCAGCCACGTTCGAGCTCAGGAAGGTTCCTCAGAAGTGGCGACACTTACATGGAGTACTGGTGGGTGATCTGAGGTTTGCCCCTGGGCATAGTGGAAAGACTATGCCAAGAAGAAGCCACAGTGTATGGCACAGCATAAGAGTAGGAAATGTGCAGACACTAAAGGGCACTTTGAATAGTTCAGTTCAGCTGAAGATAGAACCCTAGGAAAGATGTTCCCATAGATACGGATGGGCAGGAAGTGAGGATTGGATGGGAGGGACACTGCCACAGCCTTGCTCAGCAGCAGGGTCTTATTAGACAGACCACAGGGGATTCTTCCTACATAGCACAAAAGAATAGAACCAACAACAGCAGCACAACCAGGTGCTACAGAGCAATGGACAGCGGTCCCACGTGATTTAAACGGAACCGAAAGAAAATCTCTTATCACCTGGTAAAGTCCTAGTGTCACATTCCTCATGTACTGAGGCGATACTGGTGCAAAGTTCTACATCGTATCAAGCACATACAATTATATACACTACAAAATGTTGGTAATAGTAAGACATGACTATGTTACTGGCTTATGCATTTACCACACTGCACTTTGTTAATTTAGAATGTACTTCTTCTACTTATTAAAAAAACAGCAGGCTGAGAAAGTGTCACTCTATCAGGAAGTCCACAGAGTGACTAACCTAGACCTTCAGTTTGAGTGAGTGCAACCTACAAAGTTCACACATGGAAACTGCCTAAAGCCACATTGTACCCTCATGTCCAATGTGTCCTCATGATTAAGCAAATGTAACTATATTATAAATATAATAATTATTATTCTGTTTCTTAAAAGCTGAGTGCTTGCTTTGTGGTAGGGACTTCTCTGAGGGTTTTATTTGAGGCAATGTATTCATCCTTAAAGTAAGGCAGAGGCAGGTGTCCTTGTTAGCGCACTTCGCCGATGAAGACAGAGGCAGAGGGAGACAGGCTGGAACCCTTCCTTCTCCCTTAGTGAGAAAGGGTGCTGGAAGCGAGCCCAGTCACATGACAGGTCCACTGAGCAGCTCAGCAACCCCACCGCCCTGCCCTCACCGCTAAGACGTCGGGTTTTACTTAGTGTTTTGGTGACAGGCCACTGTGCAGTGCTGGGGGCAGATGAGTCTTCACAGGTTTTGGGGGCACGGGAGGGAGATGTGCTGTCTGTTCAGATTAAGCTTCAAGTAACCGAGTCTTCCCGACACCCCGTGTCACCTGGTTCGCGTGCTGCCCGTGCTCAGCATCGGCTCTCATTCTCAAAGGCTGAGCAGTAACGGCAGAAACGATCCAGCCTTCAGCACCAGGCTCTGTGGGCTGTGCCTGGGGCTGGCACAGGCTGCTGAGCAGCCACAAGCCCTGGTCCCGGCTGCCGCTGCAGTGAAAATCAGCCCCAGCCATCCCAGCATCCTCCTCTCCTGGGAAGACGAACACTGTTGAGTCTCTGTGGACAAACTCAGTCTTCATATCCCCATTTTTAAGAGGAGGAAACTGAGGTTTATAGAGGTGAAGACTAGTTCAAGGTTGGACAGCTAATAAATGGGAGAGGTGAAAGCTTATCCCAGTTGGACCAACTGAAAAACTCACAGGCTTCCCCCTGCCATTCTAGTCCTGTGAGCTAAGTACTGTATCGTTTTATAGATGGTGGAGTCACTGCCCTGAGGACACACAGCAAACACAGGGCAACAGTGGGATTAGAGCCAGGTGTCTAACTCTGAAGCCTCTAGGACATCCTGATTCAGCACAGGGTCGACACTCGGGGGTGCACAGGGGCCTGGAATCGGGGAGCTACTTAGAGCTTTATGGTCTGGCAGATAGAGGAACAGGGAGGGATATTTTTTCATGCTGTTGGGCAAGAAATCCCACTCTGCAAGGCCAGGGGCAACACCAAGTCAAAAAACAGGAGGCTGGGTCAAGTCCTCTCCCCCTCGCAAAGTGGGTGCCGCGTACCGAGGGCTTCTCAGGGGTGCTTGAGAAGACACGGCTTTGAAACCAGCCCGGGGTCGATCACGCTCACGCTGATGCTCTCGCGGGGTAGCGCAAGTGCTGCTTTTTGCAGTTCTCCTCCCTGGGGCCTGGCAGCTGGGTTTCCCCACAGCCCCGGTCAGTTCAGGAGATGGCTGGTCTGGCCGGCTGGGCCACATTTCTCCTACTTTCCCAGATCTGCAGATCTTCCTTGCTAGGGACCTCTGCCCCCTACCCTAAGCATCTTCCCCAGAGGGAAGATTCCAGAACAGATAACACAGTCGGCCTGGTGACAAAACCCAGAAGCAAGTAAAGGGGTGTTTACTGAGTGCCCGCAGCATGCCAGGCCCTTGAAGCGTTCCATCCTCCTTGAGCGGAGATTCTCCTTTGTGTACTTTTGACGAAAGCCAGGCTCAGGGTGGCCACCTGCCCAAGGGCATGGAGCCAGAAAACGGGGGAGAAAAGTTCTCTCATTAGCTGAAACTGAGAGGCTGAGAACAGCTCTGCGGCTTGCCTCAGCCCCGCCCACCCGCTAAGTGATGGGGGCCAGGGGCAGGAGCGCTCCGGAGCACGCCCGTGGCTGCTGGCTGACCCCCGCTCACCTAGGCCGGGCGGGCCTGGGCGGAGCTGTCTGCGTTTCCGGGCGGCTGGGCCTGGCAGCGCAGCCCTTGGCTCACAGATGCGCTTCCACCAGTGCCCAGCGCCTGATCCTTGACAGCCTCAGCTTCCCGGTCTCCGAAGGGAGGTCACAGCCTCCCTTCCCGGCGCGTGGGCCCGGTAAAGGCGTCGCCGAGCGCAAGCGCTGCAGACCCGAGCGCCCAGCGCAACAATGAGAGGATGCGTAAACTTGTTCCCAGATTACCGTGAATTTCAAGGCGGCGACAGCAGAGTGTAACTAAGCTCCGGGCCCGTGGTGGAGCAGGACTCGGTGCAGTCTCTGCGCTGACCTGGGCTTCGGAGTAGCGGGGTGCGCGGCGCTCCTCGGTGTCCTGGCCGGGCGGAGCCAGCGCGCGCTCGCCTGCGCTTTCGGCGGGGCGCTCGCTCCATCTAGCGGGCGAAGCGCGAACAGCACCCGCGGCTCACACCCTGGAGGACCTGAGGACGCACCTTGCTTGCTGCTGCGGCTGCTTGAGGTCTCTCAGACCCTCGCCGGCCCAGCCACTCCCTCCGTGGGGCCCTTGCGGGCTCCTTCGCCCCCTCCAGCTGCCTTCCCGACTGCAGCTCCGCCCCCCGCTTGTCATAGTTTCCTCGGACCTGATGAACGTTATTCAAATAATTTTTTGCTTATTTTACAATTAAGGTCCCCCCCCTTTATTATTGAGTTCTGGAAATTCTTTATATAAATCTGGATACAAGTTCCATATCAAACGTATGCTCTGCCAGCTTTTCCTCAATAGTCAGATCATCTTTTCGTTCTTTTAATGTCTTTCAAAGAGCAGCTGTTTTGAGAAGCTCGAAAGCTCTTAAAGAAATGATGACAGGCTAGAAATATTAACTGTTCTGACTTGATCAGTGCACGGCGAATATGTATACAGAAATACCACAGCACGACCGATACATATAAACCAGTAATGAGTATTTCTTCTGAGGGTAGATTTTCTACACCGATGATGGTGTCATCTGAGAATAAAGGTAGTTTTACTCCATCCTTCCTAATCTGAATGTCTTTTGTTTCTTTTTTCTTGTCTGAGTGTCCCGGCCAGAATCTTCAGTACACTGGTGAATAGAATTAGCAAGAGCGGACTCCCAGGCTGGCATACCTAGCAGTCTAGGAGGCAGAAGCAGGAGTTTCGCAAGTTCAAGCCCGGCATGGGCGGTTGGTGAGACCTGTGTCAAAAACACATCATAAAAAAGGGCTGGGGTGTAGTGTGAAGGTCAGGAGCTCAGTCTCCAGCACCACACACAAAAAAGGACTTCGTGTAATCCTTGTCTCAGGAGGAAGGCAGAAAGCATTCAGTCTTTCATCACTAAAGCAGTAATAACTAGGGTTTTTGACAGACGACCTTTATCAGATCATGGGAATTCTCTTGCATTCCTAATTTATGGAAAGTACTTATCATTACAAAATTCTAGATTTTTCACCTGCACTTCTGGCATCTATTGAGATGACTATATTGTTTTTCTGCTTTATTGTGCTAATGCGTTGAAATAAATAGGGTTTTTTGTAATGTTAAATTAACCTTGCATTCTTGGGGTAAACCCCACTTAGTCCTGCTGTATCATTTATTTTTAATAACATTATGTTTTATTTGTAAATATTTTTGCATCTATGTTCATGAGGAATATTGGTCTTTAAGCTTGTTTCTTCCTAATATCATGATTATAGCGTTAGGAGAATACTGGTCTCTGAAAAGTATGGCGAGTATTTATCCTCTTCTATTTCATGAAGAGTTCATGGAAGACTGGTCTTATGTTGCCTAATATACTGAATGGAGTTCATCAATGAAATCATCTGGACCTGGAATTTGCTTTTTTGTTTCTTATGCCAACGTTTTTTATTGTTTTAAATTCTTAATTGTGATAAAATACTTACAACATTCATTATATTAACAATGTTTTTTTTTTGTTGTTTGTTTTTTGAGACAAAATCTTGGTATGTTGCCCAGCTGGACCCAAAGTCTTAGGCTCAGGGATACTTTTGAGTCAGCCTCCTGAGTAGCTGAGACCACACTGTCTGGCTTTTTTTCTTAACCATTTTAAGGTTATGGTTAAGTAGTGCTAAGAACATTCACATTGTTATGCAACCAGTTTCCTGAACTCTTCGTATTGAAAAACTGAAAGTCTACACCCATTATAAAACAATAGCTTGTTCTGTCTGCATTTACTGACTGCATTTATGGTCAATTGATCTTCAGCAAATGTGCCAAGAACACAATGGTTTCTCGCCTCCTTAGCAAATGGTGCTGGGAAAACTATATAACCGCAGGTAGAGTAATGAAATTGAACACGTATTTCACAACATATAAAAATCAATTCATAATACATTAAAGGCTTAAATATAAAACCCAGAACTGTAAAACCAGTAGATGAAAACAAAGGAAAACTTCTTGACCCTGATCTGGACAGCGTGGTTTGGATCTCACCCAAAAGCACAGTCAACAAGAGAAAAAAATGGATGAGTAGGATTGCACCAAACTGACAAGCCTTTGCACAGCAAACAGAATGATCAACAGAGCAAAGAGACAGCCTACAGAGCTGGAGAAAAGGTTTTCAAATCATATACCTGGTAATGCAAAGGCAAGAAGAAACACCAAATCGACAGTCAGGATTTGGAGGCAGATTTACTTAGGTCAACCGGGCACTGATCGGGATCATTCCCAGAACATCAGATCCTGACCTCTGGTGGTCTAGGGATTAGATGGGATAAGCAAGCAGGAAGTACAGAGGCAGAATGGCTTGTCAGTTGGGGACTGGTTTATCCAATATGCATCATAGTGATCAGCTGTGTATCACAGTGACCAGCCGTTTCTAAGTGAGGAGCAACCGGAACTGGAACAGGAACTATTATTACCTGGGCAACTAAGAAACTGAAGTACACTGGCTGGGAGGGGGGGATTTTCTGTTACAGTAGTGGTTGAATATACAAAATATATGTAGGACTTAACAACCAGTAGCAAGAAAACACATAACTCAATTATAAACAGAATTTGAATAAACATTTTCAAAAAAGGATATATAAATGACCAATTTGTATATGAAAAAATGCTCAGCATCAGTAATCATAGGGAAATGCAAATCTAAACCACAATGTAATATCACTTTACACCTGTTAGCTTGGTTATCATAGAAAAGACAAAAAAATAGCAAATGTTGCCAAGATGTGGACAAAAGGGAATTCTTGCACACCACCAGTGGGAATATAAGTTCACACAACCTTTATGGAAAACAGTATGGAGGGTCCTCAGAAAATTAAAAATAGTACTACACTGTGACCTAGTAACTTTACTCCTGGGTAGAATGGAAAGAAAATGAATCAATATGTTGAAAAGACAGCTGCATTACTATAATCCTTGCAGCACTATTCACAGTAACTGAGATAGGGCATTGACCTCTGCGTCTTTCAAGGGCTGAATGGATAAAGACACCCATACCCACACTCACAGTGAGGCTATTCACTGTTAGAAAGAAGGAAGTCTTGTCATATGTGACAGCATGGGTGAAAGTGATGGACTACGTGAAGCAGAAGAAGGCACTCAGAAAAGATAAACTCTGCATGATCTCACTTGTATATGGAATCTAAAAGTGTCAGACTCATTGGAGCAGAAAGTAGAATGGTTGTTGCCAGAGCCTGGAAAGTAGAGTGAATGAGGAGATAGTGGTCAAAGGGCAAAACGTTTCAGTTATGTCGAACCAGTTCAGGAGCTCTAATGTACAGTAGAGCAGCGATAGCTAACAGTATTGTTGCATTCTTTAAATTTGGTGAGTCTAGGTTTTAAATGTTCCCACCACACCCACACCCACACCCACACACATGCATGCACAAGCACACGCAGAGTAACCATGTGAGGTGAAAGATGTGTTTGTTAGTTTGACTGTGGTAATCATATATACAACAGTATGCATAATATCTATGCTCACATCACATTGCACACCTTAAATATTTACAATTATTGTCAATTTCACCTCAATAAAGCTTGAAAGCAATGATAAAATAAAATAAAAATAGAAAAGGAAAAGAAGAACAAACTAGCCTTGTAACTCATTTTTTCCTTTCCCCAGCTCATGAGAACTACTATTCAACTTTCTGTCTCTATGAATTTAACTACTCTTGGTACTCTATGCACGAGTGACTGGTTTATTTCACCATGTGTTCATAGTTATTGTATCCATTTTGATGAGCTGTGTTTTTTCAAAGTATTTTTCCATTTCATCTGAGAAGCTGAACTGATGCTGATCAGATATCCTTTAAATATCCATAGGGTCTGTAGTGATGACCCATCTGAGCTGTACTTTGAAAGCTCCCATCTTAATGTCAAGCCACAGTTTATTTGTCCCCTTAGATACTAGCCCACTAGACCAGGAGTGCTAGGAGCTCTTGATATATTATACAATACTAGCATGGGTTACTATTGCTCAGTTACTGATATTCATGATGCAGCATGACATTCTATGTATTAGCTTACTACATGGCAATCATTCATTAGTGGGGAAAACAGAATTTAGAGAAGTGTTTGTGTGTTGGTGGTCCCTGGACCAAGTCCATCTCTTACACTTGTTTGGTTTGATCTGTGTGGTATCTTTTCAATATTGAATAGTTGCTTTGATATAAAATTGGCAGATTTTACATATGAGTACAGATTTTAAATTTTTCTCCAAAGTATATTTGATAACAGTGGGCCCATTTCCAACAGTACTACAGGAATCCTAGTGTTGTGATGTGGTTGCCTTCTTTATACTGAACGTGTCCATTGTGGTTTGAAGCTCATTATTTCAGCCTGCTTGGGTCTGGATACACAGTAAACTTGGTATTCCCTGAGTCAATGATTAAGGGAAAAAGTCAGAAAGTCCTAGATTCAAATTGTTGCTCTATCCTTTACTATATGTCTGGTTGATCACAACCACATTACCTAACTTTTTCAAGCTCTGATTTCTTCATTAGTGAATGGGAATCATAATAGAACTAAGTCTAGAGTAATGAGGACTGAATGAGATAAATATATGTGAATTATTTAGCATGCAGTAAGTGCTGAATAAATAATATGTGCCGTTATATTATGGTTTCTTCAAAGTAGGTCAGAGTAGCGTGGTGGGTAGGATTCTATGTGGGGTTTCTTATCTGAGCTGGGCCACTGCACAGCTGTGTAACTGTTTTGTTGTTGCCTTACTTGCCATATAAAGGAATAGGGTAAGATATCCAAGTTGAAGTTACAGAAAGTTCAACTCAAATTGATTTAATGTAACCAAAAACACTAGAGATAAAGTAGCTTCGGATGAAGCTTGATTGAGCAGTACAATGACATCACCATGTCCCTTTCTTTTCAGCCTTCTCCCCTGATTTCTGTGGTCTATTATGCTCAGCTGTAGGCTGGCTTTTCTTCAGGTTACAAAGTGCTTGTCTACAGGTGCCAAGGCTGTGTGCTTTTCCATCCATGCCCCCTAGAAAATGAATAACTTTGTCTCATTATTCTCTGTGAAAGCTGACATGTCCTGCTATTTGAATTAGCTTAGGCACCCAGCCTACTCCTGAGCCCCTCGCTGTGGCCAGGGGCACAGGAAGTATAGTTTGCTTGGCCCAGTGCTATGTGCATTGGTCCTAGAACTGGGAACACAGTCAGCTCTGCCACAATATCACAGGCCTTCAAAATTCCACCCAGTGGAGTGGGCTGCCTTCAGGGTCTCCCCCAACTCGTTGAGGTCTAAGTTTTATTGGCTCCCAGTCAACTGCTAGCCTGAAGTGCAGAGCTTGCTGAAACCTGGCAATTACATTGGGCTCTCTTTTGATGTGGAAGAATATATTTATTTCAGCTTCTCTAAGAAACCCATATGGCCATCTTTGCACATGTCCTTGGCATCCTTCCCTTTGCAGGAAGAGTAATTGGGCTTGGATTCGTGGGCTTGTTTCATTGCCTTTTGCTGGTAGCTTTTATGGCAGCTGCTTTCCAACACCTTCTGGTGTTTGTATATCATTAGAGCGAGTTGTAGGGAGGGTAGAGAATGGTCTTTTTCTTTGCTAAGAAACAAAGCTGGGCCTGTGTTTTGGAGTCTGGCAAAGTTTTACAGCTCTTCCCAGCTGTGTTAACAAGTCCCTCCATATCTCTGGGCATTACATTTTTTCATCTGAAAAACAGTTGCCTAAAATACCTGTCTCACAAGATTGTTATGAGATGTGTATTAGTCAGTTTTCTATTACTGATACAAAATGCCAGAGGCTGGATATTTTATAAAGGAAAGCAGTTTATTGGGCTCATAGTTTTGGAGGCTGAAAGTCCAATACTGGGTGACACCATTGGTTGACTCCATTGGTTGAGGGAAGGTCCACTGGTAGATGGGACCATGGGCCCACATTCCAGTACTATGGCTGGAATCCCCAGAGGTATGACATGAGGGTACACATGTGAGAGGGAGAGAGTACAGAGTGCGGCAGGAAACAAGAGAGTGGGGAGGGGCCATCCTGCTGTTTAATAGCCCTGTGTTGAGAACTAACTGAGCTCATCAATTCCTTCTGAGCATGGTGCCCTCAGTGATCTAATTACTCAGAGCTCTGGCCACTTCCTAACATCACCACACTAGGACCAAATTTCTAGCACGTGAATGTTCGGGGCACACATTTAAGCCATAGCCAAACCATAGTGGGGCTCAAGTAAAATACTGTCCACAGAAAACTTCAGTTCTTCAGAGAAGCCTTCCCATTCCCAGCTGGCCTACTCACTCCCCATCAAGTCACACACTCATCCTGTCTCATTCATCAGAGGTTCCTGCTCTGGGTGATTGGGGCTCAGTCCAACTGCAGAAGGCAGGGAGACATCCCAGAAGAGACCTCCGAGCACTTCCCATTGAGAGGAGCGGCATCTGCTAGCTCTCTCAGTCATGGCTTAAGGGCTGCTTCTTGCAGATGTTGATGACCCGATTCTCCCCACCTGCCCTTTCCACAGGCGGAGCGGGTTCCTTGCAGCCAGGCTTTGTCTGTGAAAGTCAGTCACAGATAAAGTCTCTGGCATTTAGAGTTGGCGGAAGTTGAATCCACCCACATGGTGATGGGAAACGCCACGAGGATGCCAGCCACCACATGTGCTACGTGGCTGAGTCCCCATTAGCAAATGGTGACCATTCGTTGGATGATTTGAGGGAGCAGGAAGATAAGCTAGAAAGGGAGTCAACGCCCTTTCCTGCATGCTCCTCCCCTCACCCTCCGGCTGCCCCTCCAGGACAGCCCTATACATTGATGCTGGTTACTCATCCAAAGACTGTTTGGAAAGTTCCTTCCTCTCTGATTTCTGGCTGCATATCCAGAGCTGCTGATTTTCTTCTCAGTGTTGAATGCACAGGGCCTAGTTTTGTTTATGACCTGAGGTCTGGACAACATGGGGAGGAAAGTACTTCTGTCCTAGAGTAGAGGTTCTCAGCCCTAGGTATACGTTAGAGTCACCCTCAGCCAGGGACTGACAACATGTCCAGTAACCACAGGGGGCTGCATGGTGGGGAAGCTCCAATAGAGGCATCATATCCGCTACAGTTTCCAACTGTGAAAGGGTATGGCCAGAGGCTGCACGGTGCCTGAGATCTGGTGGAGGCCTGCTCCTTCCAGTGGTCATGGCTACCTGAGCCAATCTGTCAGTGTACTCAGTCGTCAGATGGGAGCAAAGAAAACCCAACCCTTTCCAAACTGATTCCAGGTGAATGAGATGGGTGGAGGTACCCTCACATTCTTGGGGCAGGGAGAATTCCCTAGTGGAATGGGAAGATTTGCTATCACCTGTGCTGCCTTAGGCAGTTCCCTGACCTCTGTGAACTTCAGTGCACTCATCCACAAAACCAGGGCTTTACCTTCTGCAATGCACTGCCACAAGCATGAAATAAGGCAGTGTAATCAAAGCACCCAGGGAAGCACCTGCTACATAATGGAGGTTCAGCAAATTGCTTTCCTTCCAAGAATGTTACTGTGAGCTCTTAATCCTTTTAATAGGATAGAAAACAGGAAAACCCGAATGCTTGGTGTTTAGCTTAAATAATCATTTGCCAGTTACGGATGAAGTCACTCAAAGCCTAAACTCCAAGTCCCTCAGCAGGAGGAACTGTCCACCTTTCCATTTCTGTATCCCCAATCACACCACATGGGGCTCCATGCTTCCCACCTTACAAGGTCTTAGGAGTGGCAACCTTGTCATCAGAGGGAGATGCTGTGAAGGGCCTTGTCCTGGCGTTGCATTATCCTGTGTCATAATATTTGCATTTGAATTGGATGCTGCTTAGGATGCTTTGGGGTGTGGGGAGAGGTGTCACTGCTTCACACAATGCCTGGTACAAAGGAAGCACTAACAACTGGAAGCCAAATTCAAGGACTAACCTTCTTAAGGTAAGAGGTAATGATTACTGCTTAGCTCTCTTGCCCAATGGAGTCATGGAAGAAATGATTGAGAGTGTAAGAAATAATTCTATTTATTGATTAGAACATGGTATAAAATTACAGCAATTTGCAGGCATTCTGGGCTTTTTGGGAGGGACATGCAGTGATGGGCTTGGGCAGGGGATGGAGAGGAGTTACAGACCACTGGGCAATGGCTCTCTTCCTGGGCATGTTAAGAGACTTGCAACTTGCATTACTAGCACAGATGCTAGTGTGGGAGAATTATTAATCCTCACCTTTGGAAATGAATGACACGGGCAGTTTAGGTCATCAGACAATGCCATGCTTAGTAATTCAGTCCTATTCTACAGGTTTAGGTGCTGCCTCCCCCAGACTAGTCAAGGTAGATTTTAATTGTTCTGTGTAACACTCTTTCTTCCCATAAAGGAAGAGAGACAGGCACATTGGTTTGGGAGGCCATCAGAGGATGGTGTGCATTTGGCTCAGGTCCTCAGGTTCCAAATTCAACAAAATCTGCTTAATTTGGAGGCAGTGGGTTGGGGGCATGTAAGCAGAAAACTGTGTACTACGGTTTAAGCTCAAGCAGAGGGACCTTCCATGGAGCAGCAGTGTGAAGAGATGGGCATGCTTCCAAAACAGACTCGAATTGTGTCTCTCTCAAGAGGAGGGAAAAGGAAGAGCTGACGGTCAGAGATGGAGCCACTGAATGCTGGGTTTCATAGAAAGTCTTCAGCAGGGAATTCTTCCAAAGTGTAAAAGGTGTTTCTGTCCCAAGAGTTGGTGTGTAAAATCAGAACAAGGGAAGATCAAGGTATTAAGATACAATGTCTCTGAGTGCTGGATGGCTAAGTGTCCCCATTTACATGACATTTTGGAACAGCTGGAGAGACCTCATGATGTTGTCATCCTGGGAGGAAAGAAAGAGAGGATGGTTAGGGATCTGCAGCAGCTGCCTGAGAAGTTTGGTAATGGTGGCGTGCAAACCTCAAGCATGGTTTCCTAGGCAGAAGGAAGTCCACATCAGTGTCAGACACAAGCAATTAGGGATGTGAATACTAGAAAATGATCAACTCAAAGCAAAACACTTTTATAGGTTTAAGAAGGGATGAATAAAAACAAATTATCCAGTACAATAGTGAGCTGGGTTTTAAAAGAAGCTCTGTGCAATTGCATTGAGTGAAACGATTTTTTTCTACCTCTACAGAGATGATCATACTTTCTTTTCTATTCTATTAATGTGATGAATTATACTGAGTCATTCTTGATTGTTAAACTAAGCTTGTAAGTTTTCATATTAAGGTTATGATAGCTTCATAAATCAAGTTGGGAAGTTTCTCCTTTTTCTCTGTTTCTTGAGTTTGTATAAAATTAATATCATTTGTTCCTTAAATGTTTGGAAGAATGTGCCAGTGAAGCTATCTGAACCTGTGATGTTTATTCTGGAGGAAAGTTTTAAATTATAGATCTAATATCTTTAACACACATAGGACTACAGTATGTAGGTTTTCTTTTCTTGTTAGTTTTGATAAATTATTTTGTGAGGAATGTATAATTTCATATAAGATGTCAAACTTTTTAGATAACGGCTATTATTTCTAGTCAAGCCTGTGTGACATTATCTTTCTCATTGCTGACATTATCAATTTGAGTTTTCTCTTTCTAATCAATTCTATTAATTTTCCTCAAAAAGAGATTTCCTGGTTTTATTGGTTTTGTTACTGTATGTCTATTATTTTATATTTTTCTACCATGTATTATGTAAGGTGTAAGTACTGAATGTAGAAAGTCCTGAAATGTTTGCATAATAAGCAGCACACTTCTAAATCCATGCATCAGAGAACATATTTTAAATTAAAATACAGCAGAAGTATGACATATCAAAATTTGTGGGATCTAAAGCAGAATTCAGCTAACATAGTATTCAGAGGGAATTTGCTCCTGATATAAATCTATATGTTAGAAAAGGTGGTTGAAAATCAGTGATTCAGTTTTCATCTCAAAAAGCTGGGGAAGAAGAAAAGTCTGGAATTTTGAAAATAAGAAAACAGAAAGAAGAAAATAATTTAAGAAACAAATTAAAGAAATAGAAAGTAGACCCATGATAGAGAAAAATCAATAGAGACAGTTGATACCGAGGCTCTGAAATCTATAAGTTGCTAGAACAGGGAGGTACTATTACATTTAGTCATATGGATTCTAGAGTCAGGGAACTTGGATTCAAATGTCGGAGTTATCACATCAACTGTGTTACCTTGGACAAGTTATTTAATCTCTCTGTGTTTCTGTTTCTTCAGGTGTAAAAAGCCCTTGAATATAATATTTACCTGTAGGTTAGTATGTAAGAAATGAACTAATGGCTTAATGAGTAATTGCAGAAACTGCTACTATGAGAAACTAAACTGATTTAAAAGACATTCTCACCTGGCAAGCGAAGTGAAGAAAGCATACTTTAGTTAGACATGGTATTTAAAATTAGATTTATAGAGTTTAGTTTCCATCTCTTTCATTTACTTTGGTCTTAGTCATACGTCTTTCAGTTTTCTCTTTATGAAAATGGGTGCACTCAATGTTGCTTTTCAGTTTGTCATGATTAAATGCTTAAATATTTCTGACCCTCCTGGTAAAAAGCTGCTGACCTCAGCCTCCTTTCTTAATTAACTTTCTAATTAGTAACCTGTCCACGATCACTGGGCCACCCAGACATTCATCAACTGAAAAGTTACTACTAACGTTAGCAGAGATCCTCTACGGCAGTTAAAAGTGGTCTATTTTGGTTGTTAAATACTGTGAATCTCACACAGCATATAGGACGTCTACCCTGTAGAGTTGTTGTTATGTTTGTGTATTGTGCCTGAGCCATTACAATGTGCTCAATATATGTTAATAACTTGTGTCTCTGTGTTTCAGTTCTTGGGTGGTGCTCAGAGTAAGTGTATATCTTTCTGAAATAAGGTAGAGGTATGCACATTACTTTATCTAAAGTAGATGAAGGAATGCTTTCTAGTTTGGTCTCTGGCAGATACTTTGGAATGAATACACTTATGAGACTTAATGAAAGTATCATGGAAGAACAAGCAACCCCAGCCTCTCCTCGGAAAGGGTTAGCATTTCAGGCCCCACTCTAGACCCTAGGAGGAAGAATCTGCATTCTAATAATATAGTGAGGAAGTCTAGTTTACACATTAAAGTTTTTATAACATTGGATCAAAGACATTTGCTTTATAATGACAAATTCTAGACCCCCACCCTAGATCTAGAGGCTCTGAAATCCAGATCTAGAAATAAATACACATTTTCAGAATCATCACTGTAGGCAATTTTCACATACACTACAGTTTGAGAATCACAACTGTAGATTTTTTTCCTAGTTGCTTCCTTGAGGGCTGGGCGTGGGGCATAAAGCCAGAACCAGGTAGAAAAATGACAGCATTGCCCAGTTGGGAACTCTAGTTTCACAGAGACCTCTCTGGGTATTCACAATCTCTGGGGCTGTGCTTGGGCTGTCTGCTCAGGCCTGCTCTGAGCCACAACTAACCACAGACCAGGCTGAGGAGTGCAGACTGGTGGCCTTCTGAGGCTTTGCTGGCGTTGTGGCGCTTGGCTGATTGGAGGGGTGACAGCTGTGTGTAGCTTCTCATTCCTTTCCTTCCTTGGGCCTCCAAGCCCTAGATTTTCTTTCCAGATTTAGAGATATTATGCCTTGTGATCTCTTTCTTACCTCCTGACAAGATTCAAGAAATTCGTCTAAAGTCACAATGCCATCTTTATTTTTGTCCATTTTCTGAAAGACACAATAGGGAGGAGCACTTTTAAAAACCTTATAATTTGCACCCCCCCAAATTTGCTTTTTGTTAACCAACTTTGCTCTGCAAATTAGGATGGTTTTTCACTGGCAAACAACTACAGCTGGGCCCTGGTTATAGCACTTTGACCCTGATGAACTTCCTTAAATCAAAGACTAGCTGCAGATCATCTCATCGCTATATTATTCTAACATCTCCACAGGTTGTATTAATTGGTTTTCTGTTGCTATAATAAAATATCTGAGGATGGGTACTTTACAAAGAAATATGTTTATTTAGCTCACAGATCTGGAGCATCATGAGCTTGATGCCAGCTTCTGCTTGGCTTTGGTGAGTATGTCATGGAAGATGGCATCAGAATGGTGGGAGTGCATGTGGCTAAGATCACATGACAAGGCAGGAAGCCAGAGTGAAGAAGGGCCACTCTTGTTCTTTGTCAGTAACTCATGCTTATAAGGACTACAGCATTAATTCCTTCAGAGGCCATGCTCTCAATGACCGAGTTACCTTCCAATAGGCCCCATCCATTAAAGGTTCCACTGCCTTTCACACTGCTACACTGAGGACCAAGGCTCCAGCACATGAACCTCTGGGGGGTTTGAACATGAACCATTTCTAAACCATAGCATAGTCTTCCCTAAACTGTGTACTAGACTGTCCATTTGGCAGAAAGAACACTGCACATGGGAGGTACCCATTCTCTCTCTGTTACTTACTGTGTGAGCTTTTGACAAGTCAGAGACCTCTGTTTTCCCATTTGCAAAGTGAGAAGATTTGACTACCCAGTAGCGAGATCTGACTGCTAGTGTAACATTTTACTAAATTGCTACTATGATGCTGTTGCTCCCCCACTCAAGGATCAACAGTAGCTACTTATCCTTTACCAGAGAAAGCCTGAACTATTCCATTTAAAGGTTATGCATTCTGGCCTTACCGTAGTTTCCAATTTTATTTCCCCGTTGTGAGAAACCACTCAGACTGTTTCAAAGCTCAGGGCATCTAAGGACACCTGAGGACATGACCCTGCTTGTCTACCACAGGTGGACAGAGGGTACGTTATGTAACCGTGACTTAGCACAGATAAACGTGTATGCACTGGTTACTGCACTATGTAAGAATGTAAATATGAGATAACAACTTGTATAAGAATTATACAATAAAGATGCAGGCAGCTCTTGGGCTCTTGCACTCTTTCACTCTTGTGCTCTGCTGTGCTCCATGCTGCCTGCTGTTGTTGCTGATGTCTTGCACATGTGTGTTCTTTAACCTTGGGACCTCACCCTCAAAAATCTCCCTTGGGTTCCCTGAGTGGGCTGACATCCTTACAACCCAGATACAAATACTCAACGTTTATACAAAGTGATTAATGAAGGCTTCTCAGTTTATTTGGATCCCTCAAGAATTTTAATGGAATTTGTAGCTGTCTAATACCCATTTATAACAAATAACATAACATACATTTGTGCTATGGTGTAAAATTATCTGCTTCATATGATTATCTATTCCTAGTGGACAACATATCTTGTAATTCTTTTCTGTTTCCTATAATATTTAGAACAGGGTTGGACACAAACCACTTGGTCAGATGTCATGATTGGTTCATCTAAGTTGGGCATGAAGCTTGTGTGCAGGTGTGTGCACTCACCTGGAAGAAAACATCCACGTGCTGCCTTGGAGTATCCTCTTTCAGTACAGGATATGTATATTTCCCCATCATGTCATAGATGGCTTTGACAATGTCCATCATTTCCTGCAGAGGGAACACAGAAGTACATGATGTGGGAACCATGAGGGGAAGCTCTTTAGGCAATTGACTTTAGGGTTGCTCCGCCCCTTGTCAGCAAAAGTGATTTAGATCTTTTAAAGCTGACAATGGAGTTAGAAAGCAGTCTAGTCTGGCAGCCTCCTCCTAAAGAGAAGGCAGTAGAAAATTCTCCCTGCTTCAGAAGCTCTTGGGAGATTACCCCTGCTTTAATATTGCCCTTAGTGAAGAGTGATGTGGGATTACACACTCACAATCTTGGTAAAAATGAAATATTCTAAATTAAAGAGAAGTTAACACTGTGCACATTAAAATTTTTTTTTACAGGTTCTATTGCTATTTTAAATTAAGAAAAAGGAACCAACAGCCAGGATTATCCATAGGGCATTTTAAGGGTTTAGAAAACCTATTATTTTAGACTTAAAGAAAAGTTACAAAAATAATGGTATGCTCATGTACAGCTTTTACTCTGTTTCCTTTAACATTAACAACTTTGCAGAGAAACCAACTGGAGAAAAATGAGCAAAGCCAGGAAATGAACATTGTTACCATATCACTACACTATAGACTTAAATTTCATCAGTTCCCCCAACCACATCTTTTTCCCACATGGTGTGGAGTTCTGTTCTTTGTCTCCTTAGGACTTTGACACTTGATGAGAATACCCATCAGTTATTTTATGTCTCTCAGCTTGGGACAGTGCCTGGTTTTCTTATGATTATATCAAAGTTATGCTTTTCTGGCATGAGTTCCCAAGAAGAGATGGTAGTGAGTCATCAGGGAGGTATGCGGTGTTGCTTGTGTTATCACTGGTGAGGTTAACCTTCATCGCTTGATTAAGGTGGTGTTTACCAAGTTTCTTCACTGACTTTAGTTTCTGTAAGCAGATCTTGCCTGCAAAAATTATTACTGTGGAGTTTGTCTGAAGATTATTTTGTAGTCTCTATTATTTCCACATGTATTATTTGGAACTCTGTAAGAAAGAGCTAACACCTTCCCCCATTTATTTATGCATTCAGTTGTTTGTTTATGTCAATATGAGCATATGGATATTTACTGTACTTTGTCGGTGACAATCCAGTATTATCCTTTTTTATTTTGTTGCTTAAATTGCCCTAACTTTTGTTATTCAGACTCTTTCAGGCTTTGGCTATTAGAACTCCCATAGTCTTATGACACGCTCCCATCTGGTATGATCTTGTATTTGGTCTGTCACAGCCCCGGAACAACTCCAAAGAGACTGATACTTTTATGGGAGAATGGAGTTTCAAAACCATGGTCTCACTGCAAGGTGTGCTTATTGTTACAGTGGGTGATTGTTTCAGGGACCCCTGAACAGACAGATCTAGGAAATACATGTTTGTATTCACATGTTTATTTTAAAAATATCTGATTTACAAGTCCTTTGCACCCATGTAGACATCGGGTTCTTTATAGCTTGAGTATTTTTTAATCAAGGAAAGGATATAAAGGCCAATTTTGATTGCTATAAGGATTTTCATGACCTATAATAACTTTGGTGAGATTATCTCCAAATGACTGCCAGGGAGAGAGGCAGTTGTCTTTTCCAGGAAGTTTTGAACTCTCTTTTTCTTTTAAGGGGCCTTTTGTTAATTATGCCATACAGAGACCTCTGATAGATGTTAATGGGGACAATTTTGTCAGGTTTGCAAATTAAAAGAAGTGAGATTGTTTAGTGATGCAATGTTATAACTGTTAAAATAAGGTTAAATATCAGATACTGTAAATTACACTGTAGGTTCATTTCTTTATATATTTTGTAAAGTAGTATTTGAATATTTTAGAGTCATATATTTGAGTATGTTTACAAACATGTAACTGTTTATAAAATTGAGACAATACCATACATACTACTTTGTATAGTGATTTTTAAAATGCAATATATTCTAATTTTCAAGTCATTATTCATGTTCCATGATTTTATTTTATTTTATTATTTGAGACAGGGTATCACTATGTAGTACAGGGTGCAGGTTGGCCTTGAACACACTTATGTAGCTTTAGCTGGCCTCATGATGGTATTCCTGTCTCAGCCTCCCGGGTGCTGGGATTATAAGTGTGCACCACCACACCTGGGTCTCCCATGATTTCAAATGGGAATACTATTTAAAAATACTATTATTTGATCAATTAATAATTTTCATTGTTATTCTAATACGTTCTACTTTCTTAGTGAGGTAAAAAATATATAAATTTATTATTTTATTTAATTTCCCATGAACTATTCATTTATCTTCAATGTGTTTACATATTTCTAAATGGATTGTGAGAGCTCTTTAGATACTCTAAAAATTTGTTAATTTATTTAGAAGGTACTTTTAAATATCTACATATGCTAAATATGGTGTGAAGGAAAAGCAAAGACAAGCTGGACTAAAATGATCCTTCTCTTTGCTATGATGATTGTCTACCAAGGAATAGCAGCTCTTTCTAGGCTGATAACTTGCAAATATTTTTAACCAGTTTGTCACTTGCTTTTCGACTTTGTTTAAGGTGTTTTTTGATGGGCAGAATTTTAAAATATTACAGAGTGAGGTCATTCATACCTTTATTAGTTCTAACTTTGATTTTATGCTTTTTCTGTTCTAAGATCAGACATTTATGTATGACTTCTGGTTCTTTTAGAGCCCAAATCAACTATGTATATTTATGATTAATTTGGATATAGGGTAATAAATGAGAATGTTTACTTATTTATTTCTGGAATAGTTTTCTGAGAGCCATTTGGTGATTGTTTGTCATTTCTTTATTTTCTCCTCTGAATGCTCCTTTTATTGTAAACCAAATTATTATTTGTATCTGGGTTTTCTAATCTGTTCCATTGCCTATTTCTTTCTTTTGTTGTTGTTTTTTGTGGTGTGAAGGATCAAACCCAGCGCTTCACTCAGGCTAGGCAAGCACTCTACCACTGAGCTACATTGCTCACCCTGCCATAATGTTTTAATGATTTCAGTTTCATGATATATTTAATTATCTGATAGAGTAAGTCTCACTATTGTTCTTCTTTGTTTCTCTGCTACTCTTATCTGATTTTTCTTTCAATGTCACTTTATACAAACTGTGCCAATTTCCCACCTGAATAAAACTTTCCTTTTGGTTAGAAATAAAAACGTTGGTGAAGAATTGCTATATTTTCGATATTGTTACCTTTATAATGTACTCCCCCTCAAACAGTGGTACATTTCTCTACTTAGCCAAGTCTTTTTTATGTATTTCCCAGAAAATCTTATCTTCATCTAAATTATAGACATTTAAAAAACTCCCCAGTGCTTTAAGTTTTACTGTTATTGCAATTAGAATATCTTTGTTACAGTTTTCTAAATAGTCATAACTGATATATAGACCAACCAATTTTTTTCTTGTACATGTATTTTATTATTAGTCATAGTTTTTAAAAGCTCCATTTTGAGTTGATTTTCTTGCGTTTTTTTCCAGGTAGAAGATTATGTTACTTAACAAAGAATTTTACAGTTTCTCCTCTTTATATATCAGTCAGTTCTCTTTGTGTCTTCTTGTATTGGAGGAATATTCAGAATGTTAAGTAATGGTGTGGGTGAGTATCGTGCACTCATGTCTTGCTCTTGCTGTGAGAATCTCTATAGTATCACCATAAAGTATGAGGCTGTGTGTCAAGCTGCAGTATTTCCTATTGTGATAAAGATGTATTTTATTCCTATTTTATTAAGGGTTTAAAAATATCAAGAATAGATGGTAAATTTTATTGAATGTGATTTTGGCATTATATGGCTTAATATTTTGATATACTAATATAAATTATTTAATAGAATTTCTCTACTGTTGAATTATTCCTGCAATAAACCTTATCCTAGTCATGTGCGTTTATTTAAATAGAGTGTTAGAATTAATTTCCTACTGTTTCATTTAGAATTTGTGACCTATATGTTAAATGAGATTGAATTGTCACTTTCTTCTCTTTTTACTTTGACAAGGATTTTCTTTTCATACAACACATTTTTTGGATTGATTAGACGTGTCTACCATACAACAAACTTTTTTTAATAAATAAAATTCATTGGAGCACAATGTGTTTAAAACAAACTCCTTCAGTTTAAGTGTACTTGTTGATGAATTTTACATATACTCACTCATATTACCTCTACACACACAACATATGGAGAATTTTCATCATCACAAGAAGTTCCTCCATGTTCCTTAACAGTATCTGTCAACCTTCGGTACCAGGCAACAGCTGATGAGATTATGTCACTATAGACTGGTATGTAGTTTTTAGAACTCCACAAAATGGAATCAATACAGTATAAACTCCAAGTCTATCTTCATTCGCTGAGCATATTTATGAGATTCATGCACATGTTGCATGTAACAGCAATTTATTTCTTTTAACTGCTGAATAATAATCCACTAAATGGGTATGTTATAATGTGTTTATCTATTGTTCTGTTGGTAGGCATTTTGATTGTTTGCAGTTTGGAGGCAACTATAAATAAAGCCACTATGAACATTTCTGTACAGGTATTTATGGCATTACATGATTTAATTTCTTTTGGGTAAATGTCTAGAAGCAGGATTCCTGGGTTATATGTTAATTGCATATTGAAATTTATCAAAGATTTTAAAATGTTTTCTAAAGTGTTTATACCATTTTATATTCCCGTCAGCAAAGTATGAGAATGTCTGTAGCTCCACATGCTTGTCAGCACTTGGTATTGTGAGTCTTTTTAATTGTAGCCATTCCAGTGGATACGTAGCTATATTTTATTATAGTTATAGTTTGCATTTCTTTGAAGACCAGAGATATAGGGCAATTTTTCATGGGCTTATTGACCATACATTTATTTCCTTTTCTGAAGCATTGGTTCAGCTCAGTTCCTTATTTTAAATTGTATTCTTTATCTTCTTATTAAATTATAAGCATTTGTTATGTACCTTGGATATTAGTCATTTGTTAGAGATATAATTTGCAAACATTTTTTTCTGACACTGTGGCTTGCATTTCCATTTTCTTAATGAAGTCCCCAGAGGAATAAAAATTTTAAATTTGATTAAGTCACATTTATTGACTTAGTCTTAAATTTCCTTCTTTCTGGGTTCCTTAAGATATCCTTTGCTACTCCAAAATTGTGAGGATGATTATGCTGTGCATTCTTTAATAAGATAGCTTATGTTTTTATATTTAAGTACATATCCATTTCAAGTTGATTTTTAAAATTTTCTGACACTTTATCGTCTTATCCCATTTTTAATTAAGTATATTGGTACATTTTAGGTATACATAGTGATCACATTCATCAAAGGAAACTTGCACCTGTACATGATATAACTTGATTTTTTTCCCATTCCCCTACCCTACCTTGAACCCCTCTGCCCCTCCTTAGTTACAAAAGCTTTGTTTCCATTTTTTCCTTCTTTTCTCATTTTTTTCTTTTTCCTTCCTCCATTTTTCCCTCTCTCTTCCCTAGTTGCCCTTCCCTTTTAAACATTTTCTTCCTATTTCACAATATCTATTATACATTTTTATCCTTATTTACACTTTCAGCTTCTCACAGCAGAGAAACAATGTTGTATTTACACATGTGCATCTATTTCACTTAAGAATGAAATATGGTCTCAAGGTGTATCCATTTGCCTAAAATTTCTGCCAGCTGTTCCTCAGACAAAGGACTACTATCTAGAATATATAAAGGACTCAAAAAAATCTGATCCCCCAAATTTAAAGACCCAATCCAAAAATGGGCATCTGAATTAAAAGATACTTCTCAGGTGAAGTAGAAACAGTTAATAAACATATGAAAAAATGTTCAACATTGCTGGTCATTCAAGAGATGCAAACTAAAACAATGCTGAGATTCCATCTTACTCCAGAAAAAATGGCTATTATCAGGAAATCAACCAATAACAAATGCTCATGGGGCTGGAGGAAAAAGGGAACCCTTCTCCACTGTTGGTGGGAGTGTAGAACGGTGCAACCACTGTGGAAATCAATGCAGAGATTCTTCAAAAAACTAGGACTAGAGTTTCCATTTGACCCAGCTATACCTCTTCTTGGTATCTTCCCAAAAGAATTAAAAACATCATACCACAATGATATACACATGCCCATGGTTATAGTGGCACATTTTGTAATAGCTAAATTGTGGAAATAACCCAAATACCCATCAACTGATGAGAGGATAAAGAAGATTTAAAAAAAATTATACAGTGGAGTACTACTTGGCCATAAAGAAGGATAAACTCAAGTTGATTTTTGTGTGCAGCATGAAGTAAAGGTTAAAGTGCATTTCCAATCTCAAAAGGATGCACCATTGTTAGCAGCACCACTTAGTGAAACCACGGTTCCTTTCTCTGGGATTTCTTTGGTATTATTTTGAAATGACAGTATGTGGGTGGGTCTATTTCTAGACTTATTTTTGTTATTTATTTTCTATTTAAAAAAGTAAAAAATAAAAAATTAGAAGCAATACAGAATTTCAAAAAACAAGATAACAAGAATTCAACAATGGTTGTTATATTGCATATTGTCTTCAGCTGAGGAATGGATAAAGACGATGTGGTGCTGTTACACAGCGGAGTATTGCTCAGCTATAAAGAGAGATAAACATGAGGCTTTTATAGGTAAATGCATGCAACTAGAGACCATACTCATAAGTGAAATAAATCAGACCTGCATGTGTAAATATAATATTGTCTCCCTAGTCTAAGAACCTGGAAAAGTAAATAAAATCCAAAAGCTAAAATAGATATTGTGAAAGAGAAAGAAACTGCTCAAAAGGAAAGAATAATTAGGATGAGGGAAAGGAGAAAAGAAAGAAAGAAGGGGAAAATATATATATATATACTCTAAACTATTTTTAATGTATTAGTCTATATGTAGGTCCTTATGTCAATTTTCCACTATCTTGATTATTACATTTTTATATTGTCTTGAAATAAGGTTCTTCAATTTTGTTCTTTTTTGGTTGTTTTATTTTTCAATTCTTCATGTTTGATAAACATTTTAAGTGAGTTTATCAATTTCTCCAAAATGCCTGCTGGGATTTTGGCTGAGACTGCAGTGAATTCATAAATCAAATTTAGGAGAATCTGTCTTTTAACTCTCTTGGGCCTTCCCATAGGCATGATGTACCTCTCCGTTTATTTAGGTCTTTTTGTCCTCTTAGCAACATTTTGTAGTTTTCAGTGTATAAATTTTGCACTTATTTTGTTAAATTTATCACGAAATATTTTGATGAAGATAAGTGGAACTTTAACTTTCTAATTGTATGTAGAAATACAAATGACTTTTGTAACTAGACCTCATATCCTGTTACTTTGTTAAATTCACTTATTCTTCATAGCACGTACACTTTTTGTAGACTTCTTACCAGGAAGCGATCTGAGGGATCTAAACTTCCTGATGGAAAGATTCTTAATTGTGAATCCAATTTCTCTACATGAGATACAGCCATTCAAATTTTCTAATTCTCCTTGAAGTCAGTTTAATACTTAGTGCCTATCAGAAAATATTTCCAGCTAGCAGCTTCCCAATGGGTATGATTGTGCCCTCTAGTTAGTCCTCCATGATCCATCTCTCTCTCACACCCCTGTCTGCTGCCGACAGTGAGCATTTCTGTTTGGGAACATGTGAAGATCTATCTTGCCTTGCAGCCTCTCTGGCCACTGTGCTAACCCTTTCCCTGGCTTTCTGCATGGCTGGTTCTAGTTTGGCATCACTTTCTCAGAAAGGCTTTTTGAAGACCTCCATCAAAACATCTTTCACCCGCTGATCTACATTTTGCCTAGGTGTTGTGTATCCCTCGACACTGCTCCATGAGAGTGAGGCAGAGTCTGACTGCTCACCTCTTTACCTTAGCACTGGGAACACCTAATCAGCCCTCAGACCTCTGTGGACTCCATGGATGATTGCATGAATGAGGAGTAGCTGAAGAAGCTCGCTGAGTGTGAGTTTTCCCTCTGTAAGGAAGAGGCTTGCAGGGATGAGGTGAAGGCTAGAGAAGATATTCATACTTCTCGTCCCTCTGCCTGGCACATAGGAGCTCAGTAAGTGGGATGTCAAGCATGCTAAGTTAAAGCTTCAGCAGGGACATGAGGATACAGTAGACAGGGTGAGTATTAAGACAGGTCTGTTGGAATTTCACAGGCTAAGCACACATACGAACCTCAAAAAATGCCAAGCACTGAAGATTCTGAAATTGTTTGGAATGATTTCTTTAAAGACAACTGTACTTTCTCTCTTCTGGTTTTATTAGTAGACAAAATAGGTTGTGGGCAATGACATCCAGCTGTAGTGTCTTTCTCCCTGAAAAATCCCTCTTTTCTCCTGTAGGTGCTGCCTGCAGACCCACCATCCCCACTTGGAGCTCTAACTTACGGCTATAAATCTGACAAAAGGCGGGTTCCCTAGGGGGAAGTAACTCTTTATACTAAAACAAGTCATTTATAGCCTGTGTGTAGTTTGCATTGAATCTGTGTGATCCCATGAGGAGAAAGCAGCTTAATCTTTTCCTGAGCACCTAGGTCAGGGGAGGGTTGTGCTCAGACCACCTCTGGCAGCCCCAAAGTAGATTTTGTCTCACTTAGACAATTTTATGCTCATGACTTGGTTTTTTTTTTAATTCATTGCTCCTGTCTTATGCCTCTGGTCCCAGCTCACTTACCTCTTTGTTTATGTATCCGTCTTTATTGATGTCATACAAATTAAATGTCCACCTTAGTTTCTCATGGACTGTTCCTCTCAGTAAAATCGACAGAGCAGTTACAAAATCCTAAGAGGCAGAAAAAGCAGGAGTGGCATTAACCACCAAGATGCTGAATGGGGAGCATCTAGGTCTTTAGGTCACACTCCCGAGTGCTTTTGCAGAATAGTGTCTCCCATTCGTCTTGTCTGCCTAAAGGGTATGGCCAACCTCAGCAGAAAGCTCCTGCCTTCCATGGCCTACACTGCCCCATTTTTAAACATGGTGTCCCCTTGAAGAGGCACGGAGCTCTATGTGTGCAGGCACTGCCAGGCACAGTTAAACACAGCCTCTTCTGTTCCTGCTTAATCCCAAGGCTGCACTGGTTTGCTTATCATATGCATGGCCATATATTTTAGTAGCTGCACAAACACACTGCCTGCATTCAAATCCCGCCTTGACCACTTACTAGCTCTTCGACCTTGTGAAAGTTACTCAGTCTCTCTTTGCCTTACTTTCCTCTCCTGTAAAATGGTAATAAATAATGCAACCCTACCTTATAGGGTTATTATGAAGATTAAATGAGTTAATAAATGCAAACTACTATGTCCAGAGGCTGCCTCCTGGTAGGCAGTGTACAAGCGAACCCTTAAACTGCTCGTATTTAGTCCCCTGAGTCCCTGAGTGCTTGGAGGGCAGAGGAAGTGGCCGCTTCGCTTTATCATCAGGAAGTGTTTATTAAATGGATAAAGTCTTTTTGTCACGACCAAGAGGATTCAGCCTTCCCCTAGGACCCTGAAATTTAGAGGCAGGGGCAATGTGCAACCAGGGGACTCCCAGAGTAGACCCAGGAGATGGCATACCTCGAACTTCACGGAGCCTGTCTGGGTGGTGTCGAAGGCATTGAAGAGGTAATGGGCATAGGTGCTGGCATCTGTAAGGCAGAAAGGGCAGGACAGGTGAGGGTTGCTAAGACCCCATGGGATGGGGGGGATGATTTACAAACGGAGGCAGGGTTTTGACCAGAAAGAGGAGAGCATGAAAGAAAAGAGAAAATTATGGAGGCCCCTGGGGTTACTCAGCCCCTGGAGTTTAGGTGAGAAGTTATTTCTAGCAGGAGGTGAGACGGGCCATGGCCCCTGCACGTAGCCACCTGGAGAGAATGGATATCCTGCCTGTGTTTGTGTGTGAGCTCTGGTGGCTGAGTGACGTGGTGATGTGTGAAGACGTTCTGAGCAGCAGTTCAGGGGCATGGAAGAGCACGGACTCAGGAGCGGAGACCCGAACCTGGGTCTCAGCTCTATGCCTGCAGGCATCTAATGCAACCTCTCTGAGCTTCCTTTTCTATTTCTGTATGATGAGATGTAGAAAGACCTATGTCTTGAAGTTTTTGGAGAAGTATGTTAGGGCCATGCCTGCCACATACTGAAAATTCAATAAAGTGTGACTCAACAGAACTCAATAAACTGTAATCCTGGTACCCGCATGAGACCAAGCTGCTTCCCCTAACTTGAGCAAGGCTCT
This sequence comes from Chinchilla lanigera, assembly GCF_000276665.1. Taxonomy (NCBI): domain Eukaryota; kingdom Metazoa; phylum Chordata; class Mammalia; order Rodentia; family Chinchillidae; genus Chinchilla; species Chinchilla lanigera. The sequence continues at coordinate 23,646,677 of NW_004955408.1, read as the reverse complement.
GCACTGGGAAACACCTCCAGGGGTGCATCTGTCAGCTGCTGAACAGGCCCAAGTTAAACAGAGCCTGAGAAATGCTTGGGACACTTGGAACTTTAGGACCCAGGTCAGGAGTTTGGTAGATGACTCTTGGGAACAAGATACAAGGTGGCATGTATGACCTGGAGGTCACAGAAGAAGTCACTGGTGTGGTCCACAGTCCCTGGGCCAGAGCTGATTCCCACAGGAGTCAGGCAGGCCGCAGAGCAGGTACTGTGGGCTTGGCCCACTGTGGGCTCGCCCACTGGTAAGCATCAAGCACAGCTTCCTGCTCCTTACATCTTTTTGGGTTTATTTTTATAGTCTCTTGTATTTGCTAAAGTTGTTTGAATATTCCAGCTTGTCTGAGCTGTTTTAAGGGGAAGAATGGGAAATATCTGGCACAACAGAGGAGCCAATATGGCAAAGCTTTGCCTAGGACATCTACTGGATCTATCTCACTCTGCCCCGTACTAGCTGTGTGATCTTGAGTAAGTTACTTAATGTCTCTGAAACTCAGTTGTTTCTTCTGGGATCAGAATACTTTCTTTCCAGAGCTTTTATGAGACTTTGTAATATTGCATTATTAATCTTTCTTTTCCTCCCAAGTGGGTCCATTTTCATAGCTCTTTTTTGCTGAAGCTTTAGAGAATTCCACAACTTACAATAAGGAAGGTCTCTTGCTGTGTGTTCTCCCCCTATCTTGAAGAGGAGGCAAATAACAACGAAGAGTGTACTTGAAGGAAGGAAAGGCTGCTCACTAGAGAGAGTTGCGAGGGTCTTTCCCCAAGTCTGACTTACCTCCATGAGGGAAAAACTGAGCGTAGATCTGCTTGAATGTTTCTTCATTGACTGCACCGCTGGGGCACTCCTGTGGGAAGGGAGAGACAGTTGTGGGAGATGTCCGAGGGCTGGCACCAAGGGAAGTGGACAAGGACCAATCCTGGGTGTAAGGCTCCTTGTGATCCTCGGTGGGCAGGGACTGGGCAAGAACCTGTGCATTTCTGTGTCTCCAAGGTGGATGCCTGGGAGGTGATGCCACCATAGGACTGAAGCTGCTTAGCAGCATGGTGAGACGTCATCAGAGAAGGGACACTGTGAGCTGGAAAGAGTTTGGGATTTAAGATTCGAAGATGTGGGGTAAGCCACTTCGCAGCTTTGTGACTTCAGCCAAGTCAGTTTCTGATCCTCAGTAACCTTACCTGCAGAATGGGGCTCAGAGTACCTTCCCAGTGAGGGTAACAGGCATTTAATATATGAATCTTTGTTATGTGGTGCCAGGCTCAAGGCAGATGCCAAGCAATATTGAGTTCATCTCTTTGCTACATGCTGTTTCCGCTCAGCCTAGTACCCAAGGGCAACCTTTCCACCAGCTGCCCATTGCTATCACTCCCTCTTAAGGATGAGAAGGAAAGAAGCCCTAATGGCAGCAAGCCACATGAAAGGCACAGCTGAGGCTATAGGAGAAGGCAGGCGCCTCTCAAAGTTTGTCAGATGACTTCCAGGATATGCATGAATCCCAGTCAGCCTGCACCTCGGGGAACAGAGACCACGGTCAGTTTGGAATTCACCAAACCGTACCTATAGGCTGTAATTAGAACGGTATAATCAGAAGCACCTCTCTTTATCCCACCCACCCCAGTATTTTTGAATACAACTGTGTTATGAGATTTAAGCTTTAAAAAATTCAACATCTGAGGGTTCACGGAATGGTCTGAGAAGGCAGAGATGTATTCAAGGGCATGAAGCAACTACCAACTCCCAGTCCTCTGAGTCCACCTCAGAGTTTGGCTTCCTGTGTAGTGTACAGGAATAGGAGGTTGCAGCAAGAGGAGGAGTGTCTGTTCTGTCTGTCTATTTTCATGGTAAACTAATACAGTGGCCATTCAGGCTTATACATCAGACTATGTGAGTCAGTAAAGATGAATCTTACCATTTTGGAGGTACCAAGCTGATGGAAAGTGTGAATGTGTTAAGTTCAGGCTGGCTCCTGCACCAGGGTAAGTTCTCCAAAGTCACACCATCCTGTGAAGGTTTTGTGTAGTGGACCAGTTTTCTGTCCACTGAGATAGCCTCATCCTTGACCTGGAGCCCTGCTTTCTCACCAAGTGATCTTGCTCTCAAGTTCCCTTTATAGAGCTGGCCTTCCTTGTACAACTACATAGATGAGAAGCTTCCTTAGGAACTCCCTTTGCATTTAGGAGAGTTTTGCTCCCAGTGGGAAACCCCACTGGTGTGAGAGCCTATGTGGGTCTTACATTTTTGAAGCCACGATAAAGGACTTGCAGCTCTCTCTTGGTGAAGTTGGTCTGGGCCTCAAGTTGCTCCAGTCCCTCAGGTCGGTGGCAAACCATGGTCATCTCCAGTTCATCTTCAATCTTATCTGGAACCAGAGGAGATGGCATTGGAGTGTGACCTTGGCACTCTGGCCAGACTATAGTCTGGGCTATCAAAGCAGTGGTATCATTTTTTTTTGTTTTTTTGTTTTTTTTTTTTGTGGTACCAGGGATCGAACTCATGACCTTGTGCTTGCCAGGCAGGCACTTATGCCACTGAGCTATATCCCCAGCCCAAAGAAGTGGTATCATGACCTATGACATAGGGTGTGGGGCTGAGGCCACAATGCAGATGATCTTCTGCCTTGGACTCCTCTCTCCTACCCAGTCTCTGTCTTGAAATCTGTCCTTTCTGTTACTCTAGTTGTAACAGATGCCCAATGAGGGAAGTGTCACCATCTGAGATATGAGCAGAAATGTTTAAAGCACATCCATATGAACACATTTTTGTCTATCTAAATAGCTGCTTTACATATTCAAATTACTTCCCACTGAATATGCAGACAGGTAAGTGCGCAGAATGAGGAAGATCCTCAAAACAGCAAAGGAGAACAAATCGATTAAAAACAGTAAACCCTCATCATGTAGCTAATTAGGGAATGGCTAGCACAACTTAGTAAAAAGTTTAAATTATAAGATGTTAAATATTACTTAAAAAATCTGAATAATGGCCCGGGGATACAGCTCAGTGGTAGACCACTTATCTAGCATGCACAAGGTCCTGGGTTCAATTCTCAGCACCACAAATCAAACAAAAAATCTCAATGCATTTTATAGTGTATATTTATAACATCTTCCAGATGTCCTTACATTCTAGGACAATGACTTCAATGGGGGCTACTTTGTATATGTAAGATCTTCTAAGGCATTTGAAGGGCTTTAGAAACAGTTGGAAGTAGTAGTATAACTGTACAACTCTGATAGGTACTACAATGTGATACTGCAATAATTGTTTAGAAAGTAGCAGTCACCTGAAGCAAGGAATCTGGCCATCTCCCATCAAAGGATCACAAAGTTCAAAAATCAGGGTGTATTCAATGTTTGATCATCACAGAGGGATAAGTGAGTGCTTTACTTTAGACCCTACCACAATGTTTTCAAATTTATTGCAATCAAGAGTAAATTGCCATCTGTTATACTTTACATCTAGATGTTTCCCTAAAGCCTCTTGGGCTCATAGGTGAGGCTTTGGGGACCTCACAAAGCCTATGAATGGATCATGGGGGCTGGATGCTCAGGAGTGGAGTAGTTTACTGATGAATTTACAGTTCAGTGAGATTTGGGAAGTGAAGCCTGGATGGAGGAGGTGGTCCCTGGGGGCGTGGCCTTGACGTGTTTATCTCCCTCCCTCCTCCATGGACCCCTGGATCCCTCCATCTCTTGATCCCTCTCTCTGCTTCCTGCTGCCATGCCATGAGCTGTATCTCCTCTTCCATGCCTCTCTGCCCAGCTTCCCTACCTTGGAGCCAGCTGGCTAAGTACTAAAACCTCTGTAACCGGAGAGCCAAAATAAACCTTCCCTCCTTAAAAATTGTGGGTGTTGGGTATTGTGTCCCAGTGATAAGGAAAGTGACTAAGAAACCATCTAACCTTCTCTGTCTGTTGCTGTCATGCAGACAATATCAAATCCATATACTGAGCAATTCTAAATCTGGGCTTACAAAATACTGCTGAGATGGGCAGGCTACTGGGAATAAACACACACCATGTCATGCCCATGAGAAGTGAAAGGAAGCACAGGCTGAGTGTCTACCATGGAGAACAGGGTGAACAGGTACATTAAATTTAGGCATTTCTCTAAGCAGGGATTGGTTTCTTTGTGCCAGATTTTCTCTGCCATTCTCACTTTCTCTTTTGAAACCTTGATCCTAATATGAAAGGAATCCATCAAAGTAAGTTTGTGTCTTGTACATATTCCCCAAAGGAATGGATATTTGGGGAAATCTCCAATAACATGGTAACAATTCTGAATTTTATCTTTCTTATGTGCTGGGCAACACATATCACCTTATCCTGCTGGGAGTAAGGCAGATGGTTCAATATAAATAAGATACTCTGTTTATACAACATAGCAGCAAGTGGCCAATTTCCATATAATTCTTACAGTGCCTTTAATTATTGTTGTGTTTGTAGCTAGTGAGTTAAACAGCAATTACCTAAACACTGAAACATTTCTATGTAAATCAAAGGGCCAATCTCTAAAAGAAAAGGAAAAAAAAAAAAAGGAAAAAATTCCACATAACTCAGAAAGCTCAGATAATGTGAGAGTTAAACTTAATTGTCAACTTGACAGGCTTGAGAGCTATCTAGGGAATTACACACAGTTCCGGTATATCTAGGTGGGTCATAGAGACATGACCTTGGGGTCTATATATGGTCCCTACCCTCTCTTTTCTGGTGCTCATTTTCTTGTCTGCTTTGTGTTCACCATGAGCTAAGCAGCTTTCCTCTGCTATGCACTTCTCCCATGAAGTTTCTGCCTTGTAGCCAGTCAGTTATAGATGGAACCCTCTGAAACTGTGAGCTAAATGAAACCTTTCCTTCTTTAAGCTATGAGTGTTGGGTATTTGGTCCCAGAAGTGGAAAAGCTGTAATATAAAAACTGTAATATACATACAGTTTATGTATATTTTAGACTACTTTTAAAATAGAAAATAATGGTTTAAACTCAGCGTTAGATCAAATGCACTTTAATAAAAATGCACACACATTTAACTGTGCATATATTCTACAAATCTTCATAAGGAGCTATAGAGTTTTTTGTATCCCTTCTGTTGGCCCTCAAGGATTCCCTGTGTGCTGCCTAGGTCACTCTGATAAAGGAATGATGCTAAGCAAAAATCATATTAAAATATGATTAAGCAAAAGGAAATATTTATTATTGGATGAGATGATGCATATTTGAAAATGTCCTGTTTATTTGTCAAGGTTTATCTCATTCCAAAGCATGAAATATTTTTAGAAGATTATTCTGATTCTTCCTGTTATTCCACACAAGCTCAGGGAAATTATTTTTTGCAGAAGTTTGAAAAAATCCTTCTGATTCAGAAACAACAGTTGCTTCCCAATACCTTTATTAAAATGTACTAAGTAATTATTGAAATATCAACTGTTAAAGCCACTTCATTAAGTTGGAACTGGACTTTATTAATAAATCATTTGCTTGCTATTGGGGCAGCAGGATCAATTTTCATATCAGATGGATTGTGTAATATCAGAATATGTGAATTTTGATGGCCAAGCTTTTGTTTTATTTTGCTTCTTCATCATCCTGTAATTGTCTGTCTGTGATAACATCAGTGATAGAAGGAAATTAGCATCAGCAGGGTCAAGACTCTGGGAAATAGTCTGCCTGTGGATATTAGGGGCCTAAATCAGTACCTTATAATAAAAACACAATACAATATACACATAAATATAAGCAAAAATTTCATGAAATAACACTGTCTCTCACTAGTGCAAGATGTGCTCTATTCTCACATGTATTTCTGCGCAAACTTGTGCTGGTTGTGACCATCATGAATCATGACTTTTAATTGGAAAATACTGATGTAACTGGTCTATAGTGGTAGCTATAGGTTTCTTCAGTCCTCAGTGCCAAATGTTGCATGCTATTATTATTTTCATTATTAAAAATAATGATGAACTAGTTACTAAGTCAGAATTAGCTGAGATGATATAGATTAAAATTAGTCTAGAGATTTAGTACTATGGAAATTATTATATAGTATATGTTAAAAATCACTTAAAATGACTTGTCTTTTCAAGGCACTTTAAAATGTCCATAAAGTATTTCTGTGAAATTTTGTACGTGTGCTAGGAAGTGGGAAGATTATTGTAGTTCCCATAAGATATTTAGAAGACAATTATCCTAACAGATAAGGTGATTTTCTTACTATGAGTGACTCACAAAGCGATGAATCTTTACCCTAGGGGTAAAACTGAAATAGAATAATCAATTGCAGAGGTTGCTACACCAGAAATTCCCGGATGGAACAGTAGATGACTCAGACAGAATGGTTCTTAATGTTTTAGAGTTCCAAACTATTCTAAGTACGGGATGAAGGATTTTGACTCTCTCAGAATAAAAAGCACTAAATTATTATTATTAATAATATTATTTTGCTGTACTTTCACTGAATTCTCTCATCTTAAATACATGGAGTCCATGCTAATGACTGCTAGCATAGATCTCTTCCAAAGTTTCACTGACTGGTTCTGTGTGAATCTTAGGTCATATGAGAAATCAGTGACAAAAGTGGACCTCAAATCCAGCCAGTCCAGGCCTCTTCCTTCCTCAGATCTGGCTTCTACATGCCTCCAGTGGCTTCTGCTTCCCTTGAGCGCCAACTACAAATTGGTTTGTAACCAGCCTCACAGTGATCCTTCTCCTGTCAAGCAGGGCCTATGCACAATCAAGGCCCTCAGACTGGGCCGTGGAAGGCCCAAGCCTCTGGACTTCTCCCCAGCGAGGTGTTTCCTCTGTTAGGCTCATGCCCAAAGACCATGATCATATTCTTCTCCCTGGATTCAAAAATAATTTCTCTAACACAGTATCTCTGTGTTGGCCTTTATACCCACTCATTTATGAGTAGTTTGGAGGTTACAAAATAGTTACCATTAGCCTGAACATGATCTAATGATAGGTGCTATTTGTAAATATGTTTTAAAAGAATTACTTGGCAATGTTTGATGATGATTTATGTACAAGTTTGGCTTTCTTATCTCTTGGAAAATGGGATTATTTGAAAACTTGGTCCCAAATTCTCACAGGGAGGCTATCCACTAGAGTTGAGCATGGCTTGTTACCTCAGGCAGCCAGAGCCTCCAGGGCTCCCTGTTGCTCTCTTTGGCTTTTGGACCCAATTTTGTGCCTGTCAGGCCCCAGAGTTGAGTTTTGGGTTCTTGATTATATCCACTTACTCTCCTACCCTTCCACCTTTCTCCTACTTTATCGGCATAGTCTGTTTCATCATCTGTATACTTCAATACATTTTGATCTTTGTTGCACAAAAGACTTGAACCTACCATAGGTAATAAATATAATAAACTAAAAGCAGATAATGAAAAACTATCTGATAATGGAAAAACTATCTCAGAAAATATTGATTGGACTGGAGGTCAAGACCACAGGGGAAAAGAGACTGTAGAAATCCTGGCCATTTGTTCAGAGTAGTTACTTAGTTACCACCCTTGAATGAATCAGCTCTGAATTTTTACATAAGTCATATACCTATGAAAGGAAAGTATGTCAATATCTTAGGATCCTCTATCTTATTTCTAAAAGACCATTCCCAGCTGTTTCTATATAGGTGAAATTTCTTAACAAGGGGGAACAGAAAGCTGGTGAGAAAACCAATTACAAAATATGCATTTGATTCAGAAGCTCTTCCTTTGCAAGTAATGACCAAGCCAAGTCAGTTTAAGCTTTTTTACCTCTCTGATACTGGTAATACCACCAGGCGATGTCTAGGAAAAAGTAAGAAGACATTTTACCACATCCATTCATAGAAAAAGCAATACACATTTCTTTTGTGAATGGAAAGGCCACCCTGAGGATGTTTAGGTCACATTCGTCTCAACATAAGCAAAGAGGCCTCTCATTAGCAGAGCAGGGGCTACCTCCCCATCCTTTTCCCAGGGTCGGACAGGCAAGAGCAATGGGTCACTTCTCAGTGACCTGATTCCCAGCAGGGCTCACTGAGCATGCCCTCAGCCATGCAGTCATGCAGCCCGAAGAGAGATGGGATGGCATGTGGCAGAGGATACATGGACGTGGATAGGTCTTTGGAAATGCCCACATGTTTGACTGAAGAGTGGCATAAGCTTCCCTCAATGATGAGGAGATCCCACCACTAGTCTTCTCTGCTTCTTTGTGATTTGAAGTTTCCTATCTTGTAGGATGATTCATTTGTTCTCTCAACAGCTGTCATCATTGATGAAGTCTCTACTATGTATGTATTGGAGAATAAAACAAGTTTCCTGCTCTCATGGAGCTTACAATCTACAAGTATTTGCTTTTTTCTTCCTCCCTTTCCCCCCTATTTTTCTTTCTTAAGCTTGATAAGTAACTCGGATGCAAAGAAGGAAAGGTATTACTGCCAGTGAGGATTAGCGCATTAGTATGTGTGGCCAGTGGATGCAGGAGAAGTCCCTGTGATGCCAGATATGAAACACATGACAAAACATCAGATCTGGAGAATTATCTGTGGATAGTGGCTGAGTGGGTCCAAGGCCCCAGGGAACTCTCTGATGCCTTCCTACTGGCCTTTTCAGGCCTCTTTTGTGGTCAGCCTGTTTCCTTTGTAGGTTCTTGTTTGAACTTCCTCCTGTCTTGCCAGAATTCATGATCAACAGTGTGTAAAGCATCTCAGCCATCTTTAGTGTATTTTAACCCCTGCCCCCAACTCACAATTCCAGACCAGAACAAATTATTCCATTGTTGCTCCTAAAAGTGCTAGTATAGATAGCTGGATATCCATTGTCTTTTGACCTGCATCCCATGAGAGAAACTTAGTTTGCCAGATTTAGTTGCCCTTTTGATATCTCTGATTAGGTGGTATTTGGAATCATTCATTTACTTATTTTTATTAATAGACTATATTTGAAAACAGTATTAGGTTTACAAAAAATTGCACAGAAAGCATAGAGAGTTCCCATACAACTACTCTCCCAGTTTCTATTATTAGCATCTTGCATTGGTACAGTATACAGTACTTGTTATAATCAATGAACTAATATTTGATGAGCCAATATTGATATATTAATATTAAAGGAAATCCATAGTTTACATGGGAGTTCATTCTTTGAGTTGTGCTGTTCTATGGATCTTGACAAATGTAAAATGTTTTATGTCTATTGGAACAATGTCAAAGAGTTTCATTGCCCTGCAACTAGGTAGAATTTTCATAGAGATAGAAAACGAAATGCAAAGAGAAATAGAGATATATTTACAAATACAGATGGACTTTCTCTGGCATGCCAAGAATATGATAAGTATTTCAATAGAGATGAAGAGACATAATGTTTATTCACCTACAGTTCTCAGAGTAGAGGAAAGGTACACACTTAGACCAGGGATTGCAAACTCAAGTGCCAATAGTTGTTGGCAGGGAAACTGGATGAGTATGACTATATATGTACAACTATAGAGAGCAGTGGGGACTGAGAACTGGGGCAACTGCCCCATGAGAGGAAAGAGCTATTATTCACCCAGTTGTTTTCATGCAGAAATTTAAATCCAGTGAATCCAGACAGTTAGATTTTTCAAGACATGCTCTAATGCATTTTTAAATGTTAAATTAAAAATATACTATGTGACAAACATGACACGCTGGTGGGTAGGATGGTATGGGCTGTTGGTCTTAACTTGTCACTGGAAAATCATTCCAAAACAACATGGATATGGCTAAGAACTAGACAAGAAGAATTTGATGCCAGACTGGAAGGAAAGGACATCCAAAAAGGTGTTAAGGGAAGAGAATAATTCAGTTGAGTCTTGAAGGACAAGAAGAAGGGACAGTATATGCAAAGGTGCAGAAGCTGAAATACCCAAGAACAGTGGATTCTCTGGTAGCACAGTTGAACTCCACTGAGTAAAACTAGAAAGAAGGATTTAAAAGCATCCCATCTGTTTGAAGGTATTCGAACGACAGCATGGTCCTTTGCCTCAAAACTGTGCAATCCCTGCCTGGATTAAGTTTATCTTTCTTTATTACCTTCTGTAAGTTGAAGACTCAACTAAATAGTTTATGCCTTTTTTATTCTAATGTCCACCATACAGTGAAAATTTCCTAGGGACTGTAGGAAAGAGGACCAAGATAAAAAAAATAAAACATAGTGGTGGAGCTACAGGTAATCCAGATATTTGACTGATCAGGCAAAATTATGGTGAGCACATGCCTGAGAACATACATAAAAAAGCTGCATCATTCCATCAAATTCCAGGGTAAATACAAATGGTCAGCTGAAATTCTGGAATTGAAAAATATATGATCTCAAATTATCAATTCCATAGACTGATTTAATTGTAAGTTAGAAACAGAGGAAGAGAAAACTAATGATTGGTTTGAAAGAGCAGTAAAAATATACAGAAAGAGAGAGAGAGAGAGAGAGAGAGAGAGAGAGAGAGAGAGAGAAATGGAAAATGAAGAGAACAGCATAATAGACATATGGGACATGATGAAAAATTCTAACATATGTATAACTGGAGCCCTCCTGAAAAGAGATGATAAAGAATGATAAGGAAGCAATATTTGAAGAGATCATAAATAAGACTTTATTTAAAAATAAATGGGTGGGTGAAATATATGAAGCCACAAATCTAAGAAGCACTCCAGACCCCAAACAAGAAAGAAAATCATATGGAAAAACATCATGCTGAAACATAAAGACAGATAGAAAATCTTCCATACAAGAAAACAATCATCGGATAAAAGCCAAACCCTAACACAATGCTTCTTGCAAACATAAGGGCAAAGAAAAGATAGAAGTAAAATGATGGAAAAGGATCTATTTCACAAACACAAATCAAGAGGAACTGGGGTGTCTATGTTCCCATCAGATAAAGTGGATTTTAAAATAAGAAACTTTGCTAAAATGAAGGATTTTCTTAATGTAGAATGCTCCATTAGCTCAGAAGACTTAACAATCCTAAACTAGTATATACTAACAATAAAGCTTCAAAATATATATAAAGCTAAACTTGAAAGAACTAAAAGAAAAAATAAATTTATAACCAGAACTGCAGATTTTAGAACACCTCTCTGATAAATTGATAAAACCAGCAGGCAAAAAAATCAATTTGGAACACACACTATCTGAACAATATAATTAATGAACTTGGTCTCATTGACATATGTAAAGTTCTTACCCAACAACTATACACTAGTATATATTCTTTTCAAGGATATGTAGAACATTAATCAAAATTGACTATTTCCTGAGATAATAAAGCCAATCTCAATAAAGTTTGGATAATTAAAGTTATTCAGATTGTTCTGTCTCCAGACTGGAATTAAATAAAATATCGATAGCAAAAAAGAGAGCTAGAATGCACTCATAAGTGTAGAAATCAGGCAATACAGTGTAGCTATAATTTCTAAGTGGCCCATGTATCAAAACAATATCATGGAAATACAGAAAGTGCTGTGAACTAAAAGAACATAAAAATACCACATACTAAAACTTTGGAGATGTTATTAAAGCTGTATCCATAAGGAACTTTAGAAAAACCATTTATATGACAATACACCCAAAAAGTGTGGAATGCTGTGCTTTCTCATGAAATCCAATTTTTGTATTTCCAGGGGTTCATTGTCTCCTAAACTCTGGTGGTTACATTAGAAACTATGTTAGTAGTAGCCTGCTGGTACTTGAAAATGCCACCTTTTCCCCCCCAATAAATATGGCTGACCGATTTGTTCAGGGTGGGGTCAGCACTATCTTTTGATTGACAACTTCCCTCAATATACTGTAGTCAGGAGTGAAAAATCCTTGTCGGTGCCTGCCTGTAACAGAGGGGGAAAAGTCCTCTTTGGTCTTTAAACCTTAAGGCAGAGATTCCTACAGCTGAGGCTTGGAGATGAGTCAAAAATCCACTCAGACACACGCAGCGCACACAACTCATCAGCTCTGAATTTTATATACTTAACAACGAGTCCCGCGAGTGCTGAGCTGAGCCTGATAAAGATTTTCTGAGTGTTCCAGCTATTTTTTCAGCCTTCTTGGTTCAATAAAACTCAAATCATGTTTTGCTCCAAGCATTTGTTCTCTTAATCTTGAAACCCCTCCTGCCCCTTTTAAGCAAAATTGAATTTATACATTTCTCATTCATTTACACCTTGGTCCTGAAAATGTACTGGAAAAACAGTCCTACAAAAAAAATCTTTGAGTGTTGCTACTTTTATTAGATGGAAGGTTTTAAAGATCAAATGACTTGAGAATTCTTTAATGTGTGGTGTATTTTACCTTACTAGTCTTCTCTTAATGCAAGGATGTTCTTAGGTTAGCACAGAGGTTAAGGTATGTAGGGATGGGAGTGTCAAATGTTCCTCACATCTTCCAGGAGGAGGGGCATCAGGTGCCAGAAATGAACTGTGAGAAATGCAATGCAGTGCATAATAGTCTATAAACTCACTACACAGGATGTGACATAAATCACAGTTCTGTTTGTTACATGACAATATCATATCCATATATATATATATATTTTTTTTTTAACCAAGATTGAAAAAGCAAAGGGCTGGAAAAAGATTTATCCAGATGCCAGGGATGAGGAAGGAAGACCTCTAAAAGGTATTTCAGGACAAGGAGCAAGGCCAGGCACAATAAGGACTTTCATGTCCCCTCATCTTAAAGCAATATTTTAAAGCAGCTAGGCCCATCGAGGAGCTAGAAGGTAGAACTGGTAGAATTTCAGCCACAGGCAAAAATGTCTAGATGATGTTTTAAGTGGATCTTTTTGTCTGGAAAAAGTGCCCCAGGGTGAAATTTTTGATGATTTACTTAGGTAGCTGCAGCAGTCTCTGCAGCTCTAGGGGGCAATTAGTCAAATGAGGCCCAAATCCTGCCACCAGCCAGCACTCACGCAGCATAGAGAAACCTCCCGCCACTTCTTCTTTGGACTCTGTAGGGCAGCGCCCTGAGGTTCCAGCACATGGAGATAACCCATTAATGAGCACCGCTGCCTGGCATCCCCACTGGGGAGAGAGGGCCTAATGTTCAGATGAATGGGCTAGATAGAATATTTGTGCAGGAAATAGGAGGATGCATGGATGAGTGTGTATTACTCCTCTTAACTGAAGAGCTGAAATGACAATTCATTATAAGTGAGGAGCGTTCAGGGAGAGGGCAATTGTAGTGGTAAGATGGAGAAGTGAAGGTACAGAGAGAAGTTGAAGAAATCTCTCAAAGGAGAAGTCAAGCACGGTTTATCTGAGATTGGCAACATGTTTTCTTACCATGAAAACTCACTGGATCCAGGTTAGGGTAAGGTGTGACAAGTCCATCATTCAGCCTGTTGTTTGAAGGAGGATAGCTCCCTGTTGTGCAGACACCTGGACAACTTGCTAAGTGACGATGCCATTCAAGTAGAGAGCTGGCTTTGGTGGGTTGGCAAATGTCTAATAACTGCTAGCTACAGAGCAGGGGAGAAAAACCTAATGGACACTACCTTCCAATTTCCTTGTGTAAATGGCCTAGTTCAGGCTGTCATGGTACAGCTTTTGAAAGGATGATCCCCTGGTATGACCTGGTTCTAGTTTAACTATTTTAAATTGCTATGCTAAGCAATAAAACCCAACTTGCGCAGGGTAAGCTTCCTCCCTGTAATCCAAGCTAATAAACCCTTTCTTTGTTGCCAGTGTGAGCATATACTTTTGTACATCAGATAGAATAATCGCAAATGAAGAAATAATGGAGGTTGGCCAAGGGAGTTTTTGCTGAGTTCAGTACTAATGTATCCTGGTATTAAGTGCTGGCTTGGTGAGCTCAGAGAGCATAGTAATAGTTTTAGAATTGATCTCATCAGCTCGCTGTGCCTAGGAGGTATGTGGTTATTAGACTAATTCAAGCTATAATCATACCCACTTTATAGCTGTAAATGTAGCTGTCTGCACATAGTAGGCGCTAAAATGTTATTCCCATCTTATATGTGTTATGGTTGTGATTTTAAGGCTCATTCGCAACAACAGAATCCAACAGTGACATGCTAGACGCTGTCTGTGTTAGATACTATTTATGTTAGACACTAAGTCACGATTATACCTATTTGATGGATCTAGTAAATTAAATGGGCTTCTCTTCCAAATAGGAAGATTTTCTTGTTCTGTGATTTACTCTTCTAAAGAGACACCCAATGCTAATTCAGAGTGGACATGAGCTGGCTAACATGCATATTATCTTCTATGTTAACTGCAATGGTCGTAAGCAAACGCAAGACTGGATGAAAGAGTGTCAACTACCTCAGTGTGAAGATGGCCATGGAGCATGGTGTCTCTGGGTGGTAGAGGCCAGAAACACAGGGCCTGAAGCAATAGTAAATAGATGTAATAACCGACAGTCATTGAGAAAATTTCCTGCCTTTCCCCCCTAGAGTTATTACGTGGCTTCATGTCTGCTGCCCTTAATAATCCAGTCAGTGTGTATATTATCTTTGGTCCTTTTCTTAGCTGGAGAAGGCAATTGGACACTACCCTCAACTGGAACATCAACTGCCAAGTACAAGGGCTGCAGTCAGTTCATTGCAGAATGTATGTGTGCCTGCCTCGAGGCAGAGAGAAGATGTCAAGGTGTCACCTCCCCAGGACTCAGCTTGGAAGCCTCTTAACTGTGCACTTAATAAATGAAGCCTGGGAAGACACACCTTGAATTATTAATGAAGTTATTCAGCGTTGATTGTTTCCTTCTTTTGGAGAAAGGTTATTCACTCAAATGCCTTTGATTAGACTACACAATACATCACAATTGGGCATATTTTATGTGCAACTTTATGGTGATAATAGTTCTGTCTCATTTAGAAGCAAATCAGACATTATGAACTTCGTGATTTATTAATGTATTGATTTCTATAAATGTCAGTGCATCTCACATCCTGTCAGAGAGCCCGGGAGCAATCAGCGGAGAGCCAATAAAAATGTAAAATGAAACCATCATAAAAGGAGGAAATACTGCCTGTTTCAAAGCCCTGCTGCCTCTCTGAATTGCACCAGGATCCAGACCATTTCCACAAAGGCATCACTTCATCTCAAAGAAACTCAGACTGCATAAGGCTGTGTAAAAGGCTACCTTCTACTTAAATATTTTAAATAAAAATAGATCGCATGCACTGAAATAGATAGCAAGAGAGGAAGAGTGGGTTTGTTGTGGAGAAGGGCTGGGCTTGGCTCCCAGACTCATCCTGGGGGAATCAGGAGGAAGAGGAGTCTCTTTCCATCAGATTCACTCACTATGCCTGCACGTTCCTTCTGAAGGACCTCCAGGATGAAGCTCAGACTCTACAGCCAGCACAGAAGGGTCTACCCTGGTATCAGTCTATATTTCTAGCATGGTTCCCCCCAACCCCTTGCAACTGCCAAATACAAGGGAGGTTGGCCAAGGGAGCTACAGAATCTATTGGCACACAGAGCCCTGTCTCTGAGCAAGTGTGTGATCAGCTGACTCTAATCCCTTGTACCCTTTGAACCTGGTTTAAGTGCCACCTCTGCTGGGCTGTGCTCTCAGACCAACACATGGAAAGCTTTCTCTCCCAGCCCCCGAAGCACTTATGGTCTTTGTCACCCAGCAAATGTCAAAATCATCTGTTGGGTGTTGCAATTTTCATATACGGGGTGGGGTAGGTAGAGACTGTGTCTTGTGTCTTACTTTTTAAATTTTTGTATCTCATACCCTCCATGATCTCTTATATCCACTTTGCAAATAATAGGTCCTTAGCAAGAGCTTTTCATTCGCTATATGTTCTTTTTTTATATATAGTAGATGCATAGTATATATTCTTTATTGAAGTATAAGAGTTAAATTGAAAACATGTCAAGATCCTGAGACAGCTGCCAAGGGAATGTCTGGAAAGTATCTGGCTAATTGAGTGGCTAATTCCATAATATCACAGTATAGTTCAGAAATCACAATCTGGCAGCTCATATAACGGTGTCACTGTTTCATTTTTTTAAAATATAAATTTTACTAGCGTTTTATTTCACATAAAATATGGATTTTTTCCTTCTCTGAAATCTTAAATTATGGGCAGGCCAGGCCCATACTCCTACATGGCAACACGAGGAGCTGAGACGTGGCTGCTCAATTTAGATGGAAAACATGCTCTCCAGGACACAGCAGACCCCACTACTCCCTGTTACCTCCCCAACACCAAGACCCAGGGACAGTTATTACTTATCCCCGCTCCCCGCCATACATTCCCTGCCTTGGTCTGGACTTCCTATTTGATTCCCTCTTTCCTCTGACCCACACTGCTTTTCCAAATAAGTTTTGCCGCACTCTAGAAACAGCAGAATTTCAGTGGGGCAGGGTCCCAGCCAGCACGGGGGAGACAGGATGTTCTGTAAGGAGTCAAGCTGCATCCTCAAGTGTGTGTTTCTGTTCTGCTAATATCACACGTATCAGGAAAGGGACAAGCCTCTCGATTCTGGGCTCAGTATTTTTAGCCTTATGATTTACAGAGTAAAACCCCTGTATGTATATGTATATGTATGTATAAACATATATGTATATGTTTTACAGAGTAAAACCCCTGTATGTATATTCTACCTCACTGAACACCTGTGAGGTTTGTGTTGTATTATTCCCATTTCCCAGAAGAGAAAAGTAAGACTCAGAGAGGAAAAAGGAAAGGTGATATTTCTGGGCACTACCTATTTGTTGAGCACTCTATGAATTTTGCTTACTTTATCTCATTCAAGTATAAACTACATTTTATAGTAGTTTATTATTATTAGTTTATTTTTTTTTAGTTTATTTTTTTTTAGTTTTTTTAATAGTAGTTTATTATTATTAGTTTATTTTTTTATTATTATTAGTTTATTATTAAATATCATTCCCATTGCACTAGGAGAAATGGCATCAGAAATTTTGTGAGATATTCGCAAGGGAGTGAGTAGAGGACATAAGACTAATCTGACCACCTACTTGATGGGGAGATGGTTCAGGGACCACATGGGACCATCCTAAGGCTCAACTGCAAAGGCCCACTCTGTGCCTTTACAGTTGTGTCTCTGTCTCAGCAGGTCAGGGACAGGCTCCTTATTCAAGCCTCTTATACTCTCTGCCCTTAAGAGGTTACAAAGCCCAATCTGAGGTGGCAGGGGGAAAATGCCAGATAGTTTCAGGAGACCCCTCTCCTCCCTACTCTAAGTTCTCTGCCGCCCACTTACCATTTCCAACTTGCCTTCCTTTTTCTGAGCATCAAAGCAGCCTCAGTTACTTTGGGTGATGACATGTTTGCCTTCTACATTTACAGCTGTTGCTCCTGAGGCCTGCAGAGGAAACTGGACTTGTCTAAGGTCATACACTGCGTTTCTGGCATAGCAGGATTAAACTCAGATACACCCATCTGGATATCAAGTGTTCTTTTCATGGTACCCTTATGCATTCAGCAAATCATTACTGAGTCCACACTAGGTGCCAGGCACATTTCTAGGCACTGGGGATAAAGCAGAAAACACTAGACTCAAGATGGTGAAGGAACTATGAATGGAAGGAGAGTTACGAGATTACAGAGAAACATATCATGGGGACCCTACTTTATCCAGGGTGGCCAAGGAGGTCAGGCTGGCAGCCCACTGCAGTACCTGAAAGAGGGTAAAGATGGTGAGCTGTGCAGTTGCACAGGCCTGAATCCCAGGTCTACACTCTATCATCTATGGAGCTCAAGCAGGTCACTTCCATCCTCAAAGATTCAGTAGCCACAATGGTAAAGGAATCACAGAAAGCCCATCTGCCAGTTTAATACTAGGATCAAAGGAACCTGTGCAGGTAAAATGCCTGGCATTTTGAAGGGACTTAGTCAAGTCTCCTTCCCACTTGGTAGGGGGCAGGGAGGGCCCTGGAGCTCAGCTTCCTAATAAGAGTCTTTAGTGGGCTCTCAGTGGGTGTAATCTACGGAGAGACTACATAGCTCTCCATCAGCCAGGGCAGTGAGCCCAAGGGCCAGCTGGAAGGTTTTTCTAGTTTATGAGAATGAATGATCCAGGATTAATTAGCTGAGTTAGTCTGTGAAGACATTAGAAGGTCACAGGGCTCTGAAGCTGTTTAATCTGTCCGGTGGTGGGTGGCAAGTGCTGAGCCTCCAGTGGAGCTTTGAAGGAACTTTCCAGATCAGAGCTCTGGCTTAGAATTCCCAACCCTTCTGAATTCCTCACTGTGAGACAGTGCTTCTTAGCATTTAGGTTTCAAGGATCAGAGGAATCTTTGAAAATTAAACCTCAGAGACAGCTTGAAGTCGGGCCTTCTGTGTGAAGCCTCCCCAAACCTCCCGGCCTGCAACCTAAATCGTGAGACCTCTTTTCTCTGTTAGGATCACATTTCAGGACTGTGGGTTCAGGAGCCTAGGGGTAGAGATACAATTGCACCTTCATTACTCTTTGATCTATTTCTTAAGATGTGGATACAAGATTTTTGAATTGTAATGTTTGATTAATAACATTACATTTTGAGTGGGAGGATGATAAGTATATTGCATTTGTTGCTCTATGGCAATTGGTGTTTCTGTTGTTGTGATTCTATTTTGGTGGAATAAAATGTTTTCAAACAAAATAGGATACTGTAGTGGTCATTTTGATACAGGAGATGAGATATAAAAATATTATCTCCCAACCTGTTAGATGTCTGATATGCAGAAGTTATATTTGCTTAAATTGAAGAATGAATTTTAGAAATAACAGAGGTTAAAAGTAGGAAAATATTTATGGAGAGGATAGCTCCTGAGGAGACAGGAGAGGACTTGAATGGGTAGCTGGAGACCCCCACTTTACTGGGAAATTTTATGGAGCAAATCTCATGTGGGTACTACATGGGTCACAACTATGATAAACCAGTAATGTTACATACATAGTCGCTTAGTGAGTGATCCAATGGGGAAACAAGTCATGTAACAAGGGTGCACAGAAAGAACAAAGACTTTTCCTAGGAAATGGTAGGTCCAGAGGTCTTGGTCACCCACAGGGGTGGCTGGTGTCTACCTAGACTTCATTAAGCCCAGTGTTTGTCTTTTGAGGAAGTATGTAGGCTTGGTCATTTTATCTTTATGTTGACGCCTGGTCTCCAAAAGATGTGTCTCCAGCCATGGTTGCTACAACATACGGTTTGGAGAGGGGAGACCAGAGGAGACCATCAGGCTTGTGTAAAAGCAACACAGCATGGAATTTATTGTGCCTGGGTACCAGCAAGCAGAGAGCAATAAGGCCATCTTCCCAAAACAAAGAGAAGTGTGTCCCTTTTATAGGGATGGAAAGAAGGCAGGAGACGTTAGGTAGGAAGATTTTTAATAAACATCTGTGGTCAAAGTTCTCTGGCTCTCTTGTACCTCAGTGGGTAAAATCCTTGAAGGGTCTTGTGTAAATCTTTGGGTGTCTCTAGATGTCCCCAGATGTCCCAGGACCTGTGAAATTCCTTGTCCTATCTTATTTCCCTCACAATATCTTGTGCTTGCAGCTGACAACTTCAGTACTGAGCTGAGTTTGCTGCAGATAGCAGTGCCTCTGCTGGCAGGTAGGTTGGGGGTGGGGGAGTGAGGTCCGACTAGAACCTTACAGTTGTGATGTGCTTTGACCTTTGTCCTGACTCTCCCAAGGGCCTAGCCCTATCTGACTGCCTATAATATTTCTATTTAACTTAGCTGTCTATAATAATTTGCGCTCAGGCTGGGGATTTAGCTCAATGGCAAAGCGCCTGTCTGGCAAGCGCAAGGTCTTGAGTTCAATTCCTGGTACCGGAAGAAAACAAACAAAAAAAAAACCAAAAAAACAAAATTACTTTTGGGGCTGGGGATTTAGCTCAGCGGCAAAGAGCCTGCCTGGCAAGTGCAAGGTTGTGAGTTCGGTTCCCGGTTCCGGAGAAAAACCAAAAAAAAAAAAAAAAAAAAAAAAAAAAAATTCGCGCTCATCACCAACAACTTGCAGGTTCCCTTGTCCCAGGTACATGTCTAGATATCCTGCTTGCTCCTTTGAAGTTAGGTATGACCTTGTGACTTGGCACAGGCCCATCAAGTGATGGGTGCACAGGAGTAATGTGCACCCCAGTGGCTCAGCCAGTTTGATGTCCATGCAGCCTGGCTCAGGAGGCAATGCTTACATACCCTGATTCCACCCAGGTCAAATTCCAGCCATTAGAAAAGTCTCAGTCCCCTGTTAGAGGCAGATACTCTCTGTAGCAGCCTGGAAGGATGAGAGGAAATGGCCAGCTGAGAGATGGGGGTGTCTTCTGGGTGCATGGAACTGCTCCTTCCAAGAAGGTGAGGGGCAAAAAGATAGGCCTGCTCTAGTTGATGAGAGGAGGTTGGTATGTCTGGAGGCGGGACACGGTAAAAAGGCCCAGAGAAGTGAGAGTTAGGCACAGACTGCCTTGTGTTGGTCCTGGGGGCATGTTAACAGTTTTAGGGACAGCAGGCAGCAAAGCAATAAGGAGCTGGCTTATTTTTGTTTTGAGAAGCCAGAAGAGAATTATATATTATAATATTATCACACGGTGAGAGTCTGATGTTAATCATAAGAGAACTGGTCTATACACTGTTACTCCACACTTGCTGGGACTTCAGAAAGATGGCTTAGCAGGGCCAGCTCTCTGACTGAGGCTTTGTTTCCTTCCTCTCATTGCTTCTTTGCCTGCTCATTGCAAAATAGTGCTTCCATGAATCACATAGGCCTGAGATCTTCAACTTGGTCCCAGCTCTCTGCAAGCGAGGGCAAGGGGAAGAACATCTGTTTCTCCTTCTCCGTTAATAAAACTTACAATATGAAATATCTGAGGTTTCAGCTAGAATACCCAGAGGTTTGGTAATTCCTGTTTAGAATGCCAAAGGCTGAGTCAGTCTTCGCTGGAGACTTGACTTCATGGCATCAAGAATATTCTAAGGCCAGAGAAAAATCTCTCAGGACTGTGAGATATTTTTCTGGCTAATCAGTAACTTCCTCCTTTATTTTTACTGTAGTTATCTCATGACCCTGCAGGGGGAAAATGGTCCTGTAGTTGTAATTAAAGGTTAGAGATTAAGCATCAGAAAGAGACATGTTAATTATTGAAGTAAAGTCCAAGAAAGCAGGAGGTTCAGAGATGTGGGTCACAATGTACAAATTTCAGATTATTTCCCAGAAAAATTCCTAGAAGTGGAACAAAGTGTTATGAAATGGGAAGTATTTATCTATTTTATGTTTCCTATCTGTCCATGTCCTTAGGATATCATACATAAACATTTTAATAGTGGTTATCTCTAGCATATGAGATTATAGATGACATTGATTTTTGCTTATGTGTACTTTCAAAATTTTCCTTAATGGCTATTTATGCATTTCTAATATGAAGGACTCCACAAAAGTTAGAGGTAGGTCAATTTAAAGGATAAACATGAGCACTTCTGAGTCCTTAGAAGATCTGGGATGGGTGGTGAGGGGGCGGAGCCCTGGGCCCAAGGCTGTCACAGGGTCTCTTCTCTGCAGGGAAGTCTGGGAAGGCAGGCAGGTGAGGATGTGAAGCTCTGCCTTGGAGATCTCATGTGGCCTGGGCAATATGTTATTTACCAATCTTACTTTCAGCTTCTGGGATTCTGCAGGCTTCTTGTAAGATCATAGAGGTCCAGTTATTGATAATCCTTCTCTAGTCTATAAAGTAAAAAAGACAGCCTGGTTGGAGGTAGTGTATCAGACAGATGCTGTGGGTTCTGGAGGAGGCATTTTTTTTTTTTTTTTTTTTTTTTGAGACAGGGTCTGGCTACGCATTTCAGGCTGGCCTTGAGCTCACTTTATAGCCCAGGCTGGTCTTGAACTTGCAACAATACTCCTGCTTCAGCCTCTCAAGTGCAGGGATTACAGGTGTGTACCACCATCCCTGGCATGGAGGAGGCATTTCTAAGGCAGGAAGGGTTTGGGGTAAGCAGAGTTGAGGGGAGGGGCTTCCACTGATTTCAACAGTCTCTGACACTTTAGAAGCATTTCTGTGAATCCAGTACTTCATGGGCATTAGCTCATGGTACCCTTCTAAAACCTCGTGAACTACATACTGCTACCTTTTTAAAGATAAGGAGCCTGAGATTTAGGCATGCAGATAATTTGCCCAAGGCCACATGCTACAATAGTATGGAAGAGCTGAATTCAAATCCAGATCCCCACGTTCTCAATTGCTGCATTATATCAAATAAGCTTTCTAGCCACACAGAACTGGCGTAAAACCCTAACTTTGGCCCCTCAGTTTGTTCCTCTAGACAGTAGATGTGATCTTCATGAAGACCACATGTGCTGCCGTGTGAGATAACCTGGGTGGCCCCTGTACCTGGTGCCCCATAGTGGTCACCAAGTGGTAGTTCTTTGGCTCCCTGGTCTGGGTCTCCAGGAGGGCATTCCCAGTGCCTAGGTCTTCGGAAGCAGCGTTTCCAAGATGTGCTGCTGAAAAAGCAAAAATTTTTTTGCTCTGGCTTGTGTAGATAGATTTTTTAATATTTAATTAGGGAGACCTTTCGCTTGGAGAGAGGGCAAGACTTGTTATTAAATTCGGCTGCTTGGTTTTCCTCACTTGCCCGTGGGATTATTCATTCATTTCCAGTCACACAATTTAATATCACAACAGCTAATGGGGAGATGTTGATAATTTGTAAAAACTGGTTGGTCCTCAGGCCATAGGAGGAGCTCCACATCTGGGTGTGCTGTGGGAGCTGAAGCAGATTCCCAGAAACAGGAGCTCCCAAGAGCTTTGGGTCCACTCTCTGCAAAGACTCCTGGAGTGCCTTCTGCATGCCTGGTGCTGGGCAGGGAGATAGGAGGGTTGAAACATGTTCATGGCCCAGGTGCAACCTCAAGAATTTAGGGTTCTTGAATGTGTTAGAGGGCTAGACTCTGCAGCCAGGCACACATGGGTTCAAAATGCCTACTTTGACATTTCCTAGTTGGAGCATTGGGCATTAACCTTCCTAGGAATCAGTTTTGTGGACTTGACCTCTCTTCTCAAGATTACTTGCAAAGTATCAGCCTCCAGCCCATAGACCCAAAGCTAGCAATGGTTTCTCTGCATGAACAGGTAGGAAGGCCTTTCTAAAACAGTCATTCGAAGAGCACATAATCATGGAGCATCTAACATGTGCCAGGCACTTTGATAGGTGTCGCGATTACAGTGATGAATAAAGACAGGCAGTGTCCCCAGAGCTTACAGCTTGGTGTATGAGGAACTTAAGCTAAGAATCACAGACACAAGTACAAAATTTCAACTGTGAGAAGTGCTGCAAGGGAGAGCTATGTACTTGGTGCTGTTGGAGGAAGTGGGTTCATAGAGGAATGCAGTGCCAGCGGGTGGCTTTCAGGGAGGGGAATGATGGGCCTGAGATTTGGACGACAGGAGGCTTGCTAAGTGTACTGAGTTCCTACACAACCACTGTTCCAGACACTCGCAACATAGTCACGGAGGACAGGCCAGTCCTCTCTTTAGGAAGAATGTCACATTAAACAAGTAATCACACAAGGGCTAGGGATGTGGCTCAGGGGTTGAGCACTTGTCTGGCTTATGTGAGACCCTGGGAACCATATGTCCAAGGACTATAAAATGAAAAGAACTTAACCTTTGAAGGAATGAAGTTGGAGGTTACGGTGGTGGAGAATGACAGAGGGGAGAAAGTGCTGTCAGGTAAGAACAGTGAGGGGTCAAGTAATCAAGTGTTGTATGGACAAGTTTTATTTTTAAAGCAATAGAAAGCAGAACTAAGTTTATAACTGCTTCAAATCAGAAATGCCCCAAGTGCTCATCAGTGATAAAATGGATAACTGTTAGTATAGTTACACAGGAACATACTACATAGCAATGAGAATGAATTACCTCTCACATCCAATAATATGAATAAACATAGAGAAAAATCAAGGAAAATTGATCTGTGCTGGTAGAAGTCAGCTGGCAGTTACCTTTGGGGAATGTTGAATGAGTGGCATAAATTAGAGGCTTCTGGGACATTTTAATGTTCTCTTTCTTTAAAATCTGGGTGTTAGTCACATGGGTTCTGGTGCAGCCCATTTTAATGGAAGTTTCAATTTTATTTTAATTTCAAATTTATTTTAAAAATACATACAGCAGGATGATCTAGGAGAGTGTTCTGACTATTTGAGAGAGAGATGATGTTGGCATTGAAGGAGACAAATGAAAAGCAGTCTGAACAGTCTCGGACACTGAATCCACTGGCCTTGCCCACACTTTAGGGTTTAGAACGATTGAGGGAACAGGATTGGGAGGTGACCGGGATGATTTTTCAAGCTTGAGCAACTGGGTGCATGGTGGAAACATGTGAGGTGGAGAAAGCCGAGGCTGAGATGTGTCACACTTCCCTCTGTTTCCCTCCCCCCAGTACAGAAGCTGTTACAGGGAAGAGTTTGGTTAACAGTGCTGGCTTATCTTTGGCTACTGTAAGTCAATAATCCTATGATCAGTCCGGAGAGAACTGTTACCAGCCATGTGTTCTCAAGTTTCATCTTCTCAAGTTTCATCTTCTCAGAGTTAATTCATTTTTCTAACTTAGCAGGCTCATGGATGTCCGTCCAATGGACAGAACATATTTATTGTTTCTGTGGGTACAATGCCACATTATGCACACAGACGTATAGGATAACTGCTTCATGTGTTTCCCATGATTCTAAGTGTTGAGGGAAAAAAACATTTTAAGAGAACCTCTCCCCAGAGTGTGGTGTGTTAAATGCATTTCATATCCTATGTTAACCAACCTTATGAAAATTAATTAATTAAGTAATTATTTATTTATGATTTGTTTTTTGAGACAGGGTCTCACTATGTGGTTCAGGCTGGCCTTGAACTCACTATGTAGACTGGCTTCAAATTTGGGGTGATCTTCCTGTCTCAGTCTCCCAAGTGCTGAGATTACAGGCATGTAACATCATGCCTTGCAAGAACTACTTTTGAAATTCTGACTTTTTATGTTATCAGGGTTTGGTTGTTAGTCACTGAGTGGCAGTTGGAATCTGAATCTTTTTTAAAAGGAGAATAAAAAATTAAAAAAAATACAGAATTTCAAAACAAGATGGTAGGAAATCACCAATGGTTGTTATATTGCATATTGCTATCTTCAAAGTAGTTGCTCAGATTACCAGATATAGGCATGCAAAATTGATCAAAAAATTTGGCATTAGTTGTTCCTTTCAATAAACCAATAGAAATTACTGGTACAATTATCCTAGCTATTGTGTGTGTGTGTATATATATATATATATATATACACACACATATATTTTTGTGTGTATATATATATACACACATTTTTTGTGTGTATATATATATATACACATATATACACACATATATACAAATATATATACATATATTTTTGTGTGTATATATGTGTGTGTGTGTATATATATATATACACATACACACACACATACATTTTTCCCCCCCTTCCTTCTTGGAATCTGAATCTTAATTAAGTTCACTGCTTCCACCTGGCCAGTGATAAAGTCTAGCATTCACTGATATACTAGAGGTAGACGATCTCCATCTTTCTCCATGATGACAAGAAGGAGCCCATGGTGCTTAGAAAGTACTTCAGGATCTCCATATTGGAACTACTCTAAGTTCTCTTTTACCATTAAATTTCTTCTCCCATAATGTCTCTTCATATGATAATAAAACTTGAGCTGTCTGTAGTTCAAAACAAAACACATTTTAGGCTTATTGAAAATATGTGAATTTTTTACTTTAAGGTAGAAAGCCACACTATTCAAAACTGTGTGCCAAAATACATGATCCAGGGCTGGGGATATAGCTGAGTGGCACAGGCGCATGCCTGGCAAGTTGGAGGTCCTGAGTTCAATTCCTGGTTCTCCCCTCAAAAAAGAAAGACTGACAAAATACATGATCCATTGTTAATTTATTTTTCACAGACATCTTCCTTCTAGATTAGGACTCAAAGCACTCCTGAAGAAGTGGACAGCAGCGAGTCAAGGTTTCCAATTAAAATTGTCCTGAAGATAGTTGAGGTCTTTGGCTGAGAGTGCTTCAGCTTTCTCCCTGTCCTTCAGCAATAGCATCTGTCATCCTGGAGGGGCTGGGCTGGGATCTTCATTGGTTCTAGATCTGCCAGAGGCGTCTGAGGTTCTCCTCAGGAGTGAGCTGGGGTGCTCTCCCAAGAGAGTGGGGTGCTAAGGTGCTGCCCAAGAACTAAGAGGATGAAAGCTTTCCAGGCCGAGCCTGCATCTTGGCTTCTCTCCTTCTTAGACCCCTCTCTTTCTACTTGCTAATACTTCCTTCAAACAAAAGATAAAGTATTGTGGCAGTAACTATAGCTCATGTTCGATGACAGGGGAATGTAAGGGGTCTTTCCCATTCTTTATATAATTGAAAAATCTCAGCATTTCTAGTCTGATGGAGGATCACTCCTGTCAGTTCAGACTGGTACATGACCACTGAGAGCCCTCTGCAGTCAGGCAGTTTCATCTATAAACGTGGAGAAGTGGAGATGGCTGATTGCTGTACCTAGTGGGTTGGAAGAGCTGCCCATCTCAGACCCGTCACCCACTCCCCATCTGGCTTCTGCTAATGCTTCACTTGGCTAGTGGCATTGTCCTGTCTGTGAAGGACACCTGTTTCTATGGGCCTGCCCAAGGATAAGAATTCCCTGAACATGGTGCCTGGTGGGTGAGCAGCAGTTATGGTCCCCCTCTACCGCATCCCTGTGTGAGGAGGGTGGGCTGGTGGTTGCCTCGCCTGATTATCAGTCTGACATCATCTTTAAGGGACAATGTGCAGGTGGGCTGGCTGTCTCCAGGGATGCCAACATGGGCAAATGATGTTGACTGGGGAAAGGGGGTGGCTAGGTAGAGGAATGAGATGAAAGCCTGGGTTCTGGGCCTAGGAATTTCCATTCTCTAAACCTCAGTTTCTTCTGCAGTAGAAAGGAGGGGAGAGGAACATTGGATTCCTACTTTCTAGCTTTGGGCAGTTTCTCTATATTTTTACTTTATTAATCAGTTATGAATCCAGTCTCCAGAAACATCTCAAAAGTCATCTTGAAACTATGCTATTTTCAATTCATATTAATTTCCTCTTGAGATAACAAGTTTCATTAAGTTTATTACTTTTGGAGGAGTTGAACTTCTTTTAATTGGTCCTAGTTTACTTCTTTTAATCATCTAATTTTATACTTAGGATTTGCTTAACATTCATATATTTAACAAGCATATCATCATGACCATCCTCACTATATTCAGATTTTAGCAAAGGGAAGATATATAAAAGGAAGTTTACTGAATACTCGCTGCATAAACATACACTAAGTGCTTTCTGATTTGTTAATTTTAACTACTCAAGGAGATAACTAGTACCTTGCTATTGGACAAGCTAAATCTCAGAAATCTGAAGTGACTTGTGGGGTGGCCCAGAGAGTACACGCTTGCACTAGTGTTCTGCAGCCAGATGTGAAAGTCTGTAATTCTGTAATATAATGTTGTGTGCATAATGTTGTCACATGTAATGTGCCATGCTGTAATGTGCTCATCTGTAATGTTCAAAATTGTATGCCAAAATACATGACTCATTGTGAATTTATCTTTCACAGACATCTTTCTTCTAGGTGAGGATTCAAAGCACTCCTGAAGAAGTGGGCAGCAGCGAGTTGAGGTTTCCAATTAAAATTGTCCTGAAGATAATTGAGGCCTTTGGCTGAGGTCTTTGGATTCATTGTTATAATGTTGCAATGCTGTCATGTGCTCATCTGCTTTCTCTGGTCCTTTTTCTCTTTATCCACCAGGAGGATGGAAGTTATTCCTGGAGCTGCTCAGCATTGGTTCTTTGCCTCTCTATACCGGGAGAATTTTTACCCTCCTTGCTTTATGTAAAAAAGCCTGGGAAGGGCTGGGAGTGGAGACTCTGACAGAGGGGCCCTCTCAGGGCCCCGCCCAGCAGTCTGTTTCTATTCTATTGCACGTGGCAGCAAACGGTGGGTCTTAGGGTAAACTGCTGTGACTGCTGTGGCCTGATGGTGACCCGGATGAATGGTACCCTGAATATTTAATAGCACATACGCTTAATTGCCTCTGGCCAATGAGTGAGCTGCATGTTTGAGGATCTTTACTTAGGTGGTTCTTGGGGAAAATCGAGGGCATGTATATCAAGCAATTTTTGAATTATGTCTCTATTAGCATCTGTGAATGTCTCCCCGGGGAAGCTAGAAAAGCTCTATTAGTTGAGCAGTTTAAAACAGGATTGGAGGAAGCAGTGGGGGAATATCCCATAGGGAACAATAATTATAAACAGCAGTTCCATGTAAACAGGACTTAATGTGTTTTCTATATTGAATTCCTGAGAGTGAGGTCTCAGTGGTGTTTCAGCGCCCCCTCCAGGGCCTCGCCCCTGCAAACTGGTGCTTTGGAGCTGGGGTGGGCCTTTGGTTGCTGAGGAGTTTGGGGAGCCCCACTGACTCCTTGGGTACTAGAAGCCTCTCAGGCCATGGCAATGTGGAGCCAGGCTGGTAGTACCCAATGTCTGCCTGCTGGCCAGGTGATGATAAGGCACCATTGTGTGATCTCCAAGAAGCGATCTTGGGTAAGTCACTCCCTCTTTTTGTGCCCTCTTAGGGTATTTACAGTGTTAGTGCTCAGCCAATGTTCTCATATAATACATTTCAGTTCATTCTCTCAGCATCTCACAAGATGGGTTCTACTACCACCATTTCACAGATGAGGAAACTAAGTCTCACAGAAGTTAAATTTCTTGCCCCAAAATCACAAGGTAGAAAATGGCAAAGCTGGGTTTAAACTCTGGTCTTCAACTCAAATTCTATGGTTATTTTGATGACATGAGATCATTTCCTTGCTTTCTAAGATCTTATCTAGCTAAACATTCCATAAAATATACCTTTTGGTACCAGAAGCATGGTGATCTCATGTTGGATTTTCAACACCACTTTAACTTATTAAGACTTTAGCAGCCACTGGTACAGAAATCTTGCTTATTAGTTCTGTGTTTCGTGGCTGCTGCTGGCTCTGGTGTGTTAGGGGTTATGGCTCAGGGCCAGTATCTGACCCCTAAGATGCACTTATAGGGACTTTAACTGATGATTGTCGTGATGATGGTGCAATAGAGAAATGCTACAGCCCTGCCTGGATCACACAGCTCCTGTCTACCTTGAAAGCAAGTATGTCGTGGGTCTCCTTCAATCAATAAAAGAGAGTTATGAGATCATTAAGACTTCGAGGTTAGACAGTCTTTAGTTACCAGCTAGTAGTTTTCAAACACTCATAAGGTAAGAAATTCTTTAATTGAAGCAAATCATAGATGGAAACTAACATAAGAAATAGATGAAAGAAGAGGCTTGGATTAAAATAGAAGATTGGAAGAGCATACTTTTCCTTCCCCAAATCCCACAAAATAGTCCTTATGGGGCTCCTGCTGATTATAATTTGGGAACCACTGGTCTAATTCAACCCTCTCACTTTATAGTAGTTAAAGCGATCCCTGAGGGGGTGTACCTGAGAGTTGGCATGGAGGTTAGAGTCTAAGTCCACTGACATGCCCACCCAGACACTTATTACCCAGGCAGAAATGGCAGGGAGGGGCCCCAGAGTTGGGTTTAAAAGAACTCTCTGGGCTAGAAAGTACTGTTGGGTCTTAGGCTGTGAACTGAGTTGGTAACTGGTTTGTGCATTAACCCATTCATTTACCAGTGGTTAGTGACTATCTATTTGTCAATTACAGAACTTGCCCTATTCTTGGAATATTCTCTGAGGTATCGCCGGCTTATTTCAAGGCAAAGCAGAGGGAAATAACAACATTATGTAACTATGCAGCACGTATATTAGCAAAGAAATAGAGAAGTTTGGAAAGGAGCCAAAGTTTGGAGAAAAAGCTCACTTGAAAATGAGCAAGAAGTACCTGTACACACCGAAGTATGTATAGTCTTTCCTGCTGAAATAGAAGCCTTTGTATTGGACCTCAAATATGTCCCAAAGTGTGATAAATCTGTTTAGGCTTCTCAGTCATTATTATTCATTCATTTATTCAGCACTTGCTGAACACATATTCTAGGTTTGCCTGTGCTGGGTTTAAAGGAAAGTGGTGAATGGAGCAGACACAATCATTGTCTTCACAGGTTAGTATCTCCCCAAATCTTCCCTTTGTATAAAAGGTAAAGGCAAACTGTGCAGGCCTTGTATTGAAAGGAAGGCTTCTGGGCTTTCTTTAAGGGGAGCACAACTGAGTGGAATGAAGGTGGGTATACATTTAACAAAACAACACAAATTCCCTAAAATATATTCCCGCCACGCACCCCTTCATTCTTGACCCTTCAGCTAGGCCCATCACTCTGCTCAGTGATGTCTCAGCCATGTCCTTGGGTGGGGCCCAGGTTTTAGTTAAATCAGTCTTCATTTCTGTGCTTCTCATATATAGCCTGAGCTTTGGAACCTGAGTTCTTGGATTTGAATCCCAGCTCCCCCATTACCTGTGTGACCCTAGATGAATGCCTTAACCTCTCACTGCTAACCTATAATGTAGGAAAATAATGGTTATTTTATAGATATAAGGATTAAATGAAATAACATGTATAACTGGCCTTCTGTTTCTGCAAGTTTTGCATCTATAAATACTACCAACCACAGATCAAAAAAATATTTGGAAGAAAAAATGCATTTGTGCTGAAAATGTAGATAGTTTTTAGTCATCATCTCCTAAACAATACAGCACACAATAATTTACACAGCATTTATGTTGTACGAGGGATTACAAGTAGTCTAGAAATTCTAGAGCTGATTTAAAATATGGCAGAGGATATGTGTAAGTTATATATAAATGCTATGTGATTTTATATAAGGTACTTGGGCATCCTCAGATCCTTCAAGAGCTCCTGCAAACCAATCTCTCGAGGGTGCTGAGGAACAATCCTATAAAGCATGTAATGTTTCCAAAACACTTTGCTTGGTAAAGGTTTAATATATTTACCTATTAATTTAATATAGTCATATTTTTTTCTCTTGGAAACCCTAAAGGGCCCCTTCCTCCACTGTGGCATTGTTTTGTACTCTTCTTTGACGGGCCCCCAGCTATCCTCTCTGCCTACT
Source organism: Chinchilla lanigera (assembly GCF_000276665.1). Lineage (NCBI taxonomy): Eukaryota > Metazoa > Chordata > Mammalia > Rodentia > Chinchillidae > Chinchilla > Chinchilla lanigera. The sequence continues at coordinate 23,615,566 of NW_004955408.1, read as the reverse complement.
ATTGGATATCTCAGTCTTTGCTCATACTCAGAGGTAACAGTCAGTGGTTACTCTATGCCAGAGATCATTGGCCTTAAATTCCATCTCATGACACTCAGGTAATAGTAATAATCTACTCATTTTGCAAATTTAAATAGTGAGTTTTGGGGAGGTGAAGTCCATTTGCAGAGATAATAGTGTGCAAAGTACGGTGTCAGGATACAAAATACAAATGCTGCCGTCTGACTCAAGAGCTAGTGTACACGACACGCCAACTTCTCCCCTAACGCTGAGGCGAGGCACAGCTTAGAGAGACTTCTGGAAAGAATCAGTCACCATCTCTCTAGTTTCAAAAATAAGTAATTGTGAAAGCAGCTAATAGTCTAAACCCAGTATGGTGTATTAGTAGTATAATTTTCAAAAACAAAAAAAAACTTACTCAGGTTCATTCACTGACCAAATGGTTGCCTTACACAGGAATCTATTTCTAAGGGTAATTTAAAAACAAGTAGTCCAGAAAGAATGGAACATGGGATAGACAAAGACTGATACAGACAGACAAAGATCAAGAAAGCCAGGGAGAGGATGGATGGGAGTCCAAGTGGAGATCACAGTGGACTCCCTGAAGAGCAAGAGAGGGTCTTGGGGCCCTAGGACTGGAGAGAGAAAAGGAGTGGGACCAAGTGGGGGGATAAAGGTAGAGAGGAGGGATCTGTGGACTGCTCTGACTTCTTGTTCTTCGAATATCACCTTGAGGGAAATAAGGGACCAACACTGCAGTGTTTACTCATTTCACAGACCTTGGATCAATGGAGTACTGCACCGAATGTACTCAACACATGTCTGTGTGTGGGACACTGGACTTTTCATTTGAGAAGACCTTACCTGCCCAGCTTCACAGGTTCCAGGAAGGTAACTAAGGAGCTCTCTTTTGCAGCAGGGTTTGTGGACATTCCTAAGCTGAATTCAGCGGGGGTGCCTGGATTTTTCTGGTAAAGATAGTGCCTTGGCCACAACTTAAGTGCAAGGCACCTCCTATGACTTTGCTTTGCAGTTTAGAGTCCTTAGGGGAATTAGAGACAAAGAACAATTGGAAAACTTGTGCACATGAGCCAACTGCTAAAGGCCAAGGAGTATAGGAAATAATTTACTTAGACACCAAAGCAAAACACAGAGAATCAATAGCTTAATTTGGAGTAGACTTGATCTCCTTCCTGTTAATGTTCCCTCCCTCTCTTTTCTGTTAATGCACTCTCAGCTGTTCACTTCCTTCCTTTTTCTCTGCCATTTGTGACTGTTTTTTTCTTTTCTTTTCTACTTCTCATTTTCTGATCTTATCTATATTCATCTTCTTTCTTACCAGTCTCTTCTGTGGTTGAAAATGACATGAACCTACATAGTAGATTCATTTGACTCTGTTAATATATTTATATTCATTTTCCCTAATTTAAAAACTAGGTTGTGAGTCTTCTATATCAGCACCCAGGAACTGGGCTCATTATCTCTAGCTTCTGAACACTAGCACCCTAACATTACTTTGTCCCAAGGACAAAAATGGGAATGGGAAGTAGAGGCAGGGAAAGAGCACTTTTATATCCTCTGTATTATAAGAGTTTGTTTACAAAGTGAGCATCTATTCATGTAGTTCTTATATAATTGAACATAAATAAAAAGAAAAAATTTAAAAGCAGGTGAATTGGATAGTTTCTTTTTTCTTTGAAGAAATTTGGTCTTATTAAATGCAATTACTTTTACTTGTACATGGCTCTTCCTCTTTTTTCTCGGAATATATGGTTTTGGATAGAAAAGGAAAACATAAAAGGTTTATTATGTTTGCTATAATTGACTGAGAAATACCAACTATGAAATCTAGCATCTTTTGTGTTGGATTTTAGGGTAGTTTCTCAGCAGCAGAATGGTTCTATGGGATAGGAGGGCAGGTAACAGAGAGGATCTGGGGTCCATTTCAATTTGTCAGACTTGGAATCTTCAGGGTGTGGCCAAATGAAGAGCAATGGCCCTTGGCCTGGGCATGTCTGGATATATCTTTGAGCTCAGAAGGACTGAGAAGGCTTCTGAACACAGAATGAGTTTTGACTGGAAGAGCAGAAGCACTAGCTGATCATACAAGCAGAGAATTCTGGGAGAACCTGGGCAATGGAAAACTGTTACTATGATGAACAGATTTGGAAGTGAGAACGATGAGAAAACCAGAAGGAAGTAAAAGTCTCTTTGTCTTCTGATATTTCAGAAAGGGTAGGTGACAGACATTGTTTGAAGCCAATATTTAAATAGTCAAAGATTAAATGTATCATTAAAAGTATAACTATATCCACAGAAGAACTAAAATAACTAACAAAATCTGGAGGTAGAAAAGAGGAAAAAGGAAAAAAGAGAGAGATTTGGGGCAAAGGGTGCAGAAAATAGGATATGGATTTTTTATAAGTGTATGTGTTTCAGTTTATATTTTATTGTAGAGAATGAAGAAATGTTTAAAAAGACCTATGTATTATTTTCCTAAGGCTTTCATAGCAAGTTACTATAAACTGGATGGCCTAAACTAATAGAAATTTATTCTCAGAGCTGGAGGCCAGAAATTGAACGTCAGTCTCACTGGACTGAAATGAAGGCCATGCTCCTTGTAGAGGCTCAGAGGAGACTCATTACTTGCTTCCTCCAACTTCTGGTGGCTGCCAGCATTCCTTGGCTTATAGCCACATTACTTCAATCCCTACTTCCATCTTTGCACTGCCTTGTCCACTTCTATATCTGATCTCTATCTCCTTTCTCATAGGACATTTACAATGGCATGGAGGGTCCATCAAGATAATTCAGGATAACCTTCTTATCTCCTGCTCCTTAAGTTAATCATATGTGCAAAACCAAAACAAAACAAAAAGGAAAAAAATCCCCGCCTTTTCCCTCATAAGGTTACACTTACAGGTTCCAGGGATTAAGGCGGATATTTTTGGGTAGCCATTGCTCAGTTCACTGTAATCAAATGCACTAATTTAGGTGTACTTTATCATGAGGAATAACATGGGTATTCACTGAGTGAAAATAGTGATGTTCCCAATGTTTCAGACACAGTTTAAGCGTAAGTTTGACTGCACTTGAACAGCAGAAAGTGCTCTGGAGTGAGACTCAAAGACCTGAATTGATCCTGAAGCTGTTACTTCCTAGTCACATGGCTTTGATGTAAAAACTCAATAATATCAGATTTAAAACAACACAATTGGTTAAAAAATAGTATGAAAACATTATATCAGAGATGTTCTAGTGTCCAGCTCAAACACTGGATGGGCCAGGGTTTCTTAAATTGTGAAATATTAAGTGCTAAGTCTATAAGAAATGGTTAAACCTGGGCATAGATAGCTCACTGCCTAAGGATCATATTTCAAACTTTTTCTTTTGGTCTTTTTTTTTTCCTTCCAGTACCAGGAATTGAACTCACGACCTTGCACTTGCCAAGAAGGCACTGTGCCACTGGGATGATTTCCCAGCCCTTTTTTTGGTCTTTTTGAGACAGGGTCTTGCTATGCAGTTCAGGCTGGCCTCAAGCTCACTTTGTAGCCCAGGCAGGCCTCAAACTCACAACAATCCTGCTACCTCAGCCTCCTGAGTGCTGGGATTCTAGGCGTGCACCACCACATCCAGCTAAAACTTTTTGACATTGAGTGGATTCAGCAAGCCACTAGAGTAATACTATATATTTCATGCAATTCAGAATGCATAGAACATTGATTCTAAGGATCCCAATATTCATATCTGGGTTTTCATTTCTCAAGAATTTTAATTACTATTATTGCCACTAATTTTGGCTAAAGTCTTGATTTCATGAACAAGTTATAGCCCAAGATGTAGTAAAGCTTCCCATATTTGAACAGATAAAAGCCAGTACAGCAGGAGAACCACCCACTTTAAGAAACACTGATCTAGGCCTCACTGCCTTAGTTGATGACTTGACCTGGAATAGGGGATCATTTCTCTAGTTACTGTGACAAAACCAGTAGTCATGATTCTGTCACCTGAGTGAGAGTCAGGTTGCATGATGTTGACCAAGGAAGCAAAAGGTGAGAGGAGCAGGAGAGAATTTATAGGTAGTAACAATCTTTGAACTTTCTGCAGTGTTACTTGTCTGTCTCCCCTATAGCCTCACCTTGAGCATTTCCTCTCTGCAGAACCTGCCCACACTTTGGTGAACGCAGTGATGAGCTTGCTCGATTAACTATGCATGATAGTTGAGTACATAGGGCAAAGCCCATCCCTGTGTTCTAATGCTAGATCCTTCTATAGCGACTTTCAAATCCAAAGGGAAGAATCACACTGCCCAAGATGACTGACTGACAGGCTCTAGACCCACAGACACAAAGCATGGATTTTGTCTTTTTTTCTTAATGAGTAGTGCATTGTTTTGATTAGCATAATCTCAGGCTGAAAAAAGAATTAAGCGTTTACAAAGGACCTGCCATGTGATAGGTGAGAAGCTTGGCACTTCCCATGTGTCCTTACTTTTCATCCTTACAATTATAATGTGCATCTCACTGCTTATGGTTATGAATTGGATTATATCTCCCCAATTGTGAAAAACTGTGTCTCACCAAAAGATTTGTTGAAGTTTTAGCTCCAGGTAACTTATTTGGAAACAGGGTCTTTGCAGATGTAACCAAGCTAAAATGGGTTATTAGGGTGGGTCCTAATATGATATGGCCGGTGTCCCAAGAAGAAGAGGAAAATGCCACGTGCTGATACAAACAGCCTGTGGCTGAGACTGCAGTGATGCTGCAGCCAGCTGAAGATCACTGGAGTTAATGGAAGCTGCAAAAGGCAAGAAAGCATCCTTCCCAAGAAGCTTCAAACTCTAGGAGAGTTTGATAACACTTTGACTTCAGCCCCCAAACTATAAAAAATACATCATTATTATTATTAATTTCATTTTAAAGAGAATAGTAGAAAAAGAGCAATAGCAAAATACAAACAAAACAAAGAAGAACATTAAAAATGACGCGGGGTTTCAAACCAAATGATAGGAATTAACCGTGATTGTTATATTACATATTGTTATCTTCAATGAAGTTCTCAGATTACCAGATGTAAGAATGGAAGATTGATCAAACCATTACAGGGAATAAGAAAATAATAATTTTTAAAAAACATTAGAGACAGTACAGAATTTCACTAGACAGGATGGTAGGAATTCACCAGTGGTTGTTATATTGCATATTGTTGTCTTCATGTCACTTGCTCAGATTACCAGCTTGTAGTAGTTTGTTGTCAAGGCCCTAGGAAGTTAATACAATTATCATACTCATTTCTCTACTTTATAAAGAAAAGTGGGATCTAGGGACAATGAAAGGACTTGCTGAAAGTCACAAAACTAACAAATGGCACAGCTGGTATTGGAACCCCACTCTTTTGACTCTGAGTCCAGTATCTCAATATTGCTCCTAAATTACCCCTGAAAAATATGTTAAGATTAAGACCAAGATCCTAAGAAATGTTGCTGATGGATGGGTCCTTCAGAAATATTTTACTGCTGTCCTTAGAGTGGCTGCACACATTGGCCCCAAAGGCCTTGGAAGTGGTTTTGTCTCCTTGGTTTTGTCTCCAGTGGGCAGAGTTTCCCATGGCATATACCACTGAAGATGGCACCAGGTGGGGAGGGCTCTAGCAGAAGAGTCTACATCTGTATAGGCTTAATGACAGGTCATAGACCATTTCTGGAACTGGCTGACTTGCCTAGTATACAGAGCAGTGGGTGAAATTTTAGAGACAAGCACCTCCACCTTGCTATTGCCACATATTTGGAAATTTTATTTAACTTCTCTAAATCTCTTTTTCCTTATAGGAAAGGAATACTGATACCTACCTTCTAGCATTATTAAAATGTTTTTCTTAGTTCTTTTGAAGGTTGCCTTAGCTCTCAGATATAAAAGCACTTAGCACTATACTTGGCATACTGTAAGTGCTGAATAAATGTTAAGCTCTTTCTTGTCCTTCACCTAGGGTTCTTAGAGATAGCTTTAAGCATATGTGCTCTACTTTTCACCTTAAACATCCTCATTACATAACATTAGGTGGATGACTGGTATCATTTCAAGACTCGGTTTGTAAATAAAAAGCTGCAATTTTGAGAAGCTATGATGGGAGAAGGGCGATGCATGTTAAAGGACATGGAAAGGAAGAGCAAGAAATATTTCTACTGCACCTTTGGCCTTAAATGAAAGGAGGCAGCTCTTGTATTAATTTTTAATCTCTGTGAGTAGCTCCTCTAATGTGCTGAAGAGGGATGGAATATGCTCTCTTAGAGTCTATTGGGGTTTTGCTCAATTGTTTTAGACTGTAAGCTGAATTTGGATCTTTGAAAGAACACAACTAAGAAACAGAGGGCCAGGAAGGGAATATATATATATATTCCAGTTTGTTAGATCTCAGGTGGTTTTTAAGGAAAAAATTTTTTCTGACTATGCTACAGCTTTCAAAATCTCAGGAAAGCAGGGTTATATAATCACAGAATCACAGATTTGCAAATTTTCAGGAAGGTTTACAAATCCCTAGGTTCAGGACTAACATATAGAGAAAATGAAATGGAGCTGGTCTGTCTGGGACAGAGATGAGGGGCTTAGAGTCTCAAGTACCATCCTAACCTATTAGACTGAGTTCAAAGGAATCTTTGGGTCACTCTAGAATTCCAAAGAGTTTTAGGGCAGAATGAACTAGAGATTAAAAGTCATCATAGACAAACTGAGACCCAGCTTGTAAGAAGTGACTTGATCAAGATTAAACTGAGAGAGATCATGAATAGAACATAGACTCCTTGACCCCTACTCAGTCCAGGGCTTATCTAACAGCATCATCTTACAGTTTAGATTTTAAAAATTTTGTTAAACGTGTTTGCAGTACACCATGACTGTATTTATTGTGGGGTGTTGGTGTATGTACATAACACACCTTAATTCTTTTTTTCATACCCTACTCCATTCCTCCCTGCTCCATCTCTTCATCCCCTCCTCATTAACAAAAGCTACATTTTCCATTTTTTTCTTTCAATTTTTTTCATCCCCTTTCTTCCCTCCACCTCCCTCCATTTCTTTTTTTCCTTTCCATTTGAAGAAGATCTCCCTGCTTCCTATTATCTGTTATTTTGATGTATTTATATTTGGGCTTTTTCATATAAAAGATACCATGAAATATTTAAACTTGTGCGTCTGATTTACTTCACTTAATATTATGGCCTCAAGTGACATCCATTTACCTATGAATGCCTCAAGTTTATTCTTCTGTATGGCAGAGTAGTACTCCACTGTATATAAAATCACATTTTCTTTACAAATCCATCTATTGAAGGGCACATAAGCTGCTTCAAAGATTGAGCTATTATAAATTGTGTTGTTATAAATATGGGTATGCATGTATCACTGTAATAGGATGACTTTCACTCTTTTGGGAAGATACTTAGAAAGAGACCAGATCATACAAGTGGAAGGTTTGGTTTTAGTTTTTTGAGGAATCTCTATTTTGGTTCACCTTAGCTTTGATTGGTATTTTAGCAGGTCCTTCGTTTATACACATATTTCATTATTATGTACAACTGGGTCATGTGATAGCTCTTGGAAGAGAAATTCTGCCTGCAGTATGCAGTTGTGGAGGAATACACATTGAATAAACTTTGTATATATGCATTGAATATACACTGTGGAAGGCTGGTATTGTTTAATATATTGCTTATAAAATTTGAAATCTTTTTAGAACCTTATTTTATGTGATAAAAATCATACAGGCAAACTGTATTCTATTTGAAACAACATCCTACAAGATGGATGAAAAAACTTTTCATTCTTTGAACTGCTTTGACTTTGGAAGCCAAACCATTAACTTTCTTTTTGTGACTTTTAAATATTTTTATTCTGTTTTAGTTATATCTTAATAGTATACACTTATGGGTTATCATGTGATAATTTGATACATGTATACAGTGTGCAATGATCAAATTAAGAAAGTTAATATTTCCATGTCCTTAAACATAAGAAAAATTTTAATAAACATGTAATAAGTGCACATATCTATGGGTTATTATGTGATATTTAAACATATATATGTATTATTCCTTACTGCTCACATTAGTGCAGTTGGTATTTCTTTCTCCTTATTACTCAAACACAGTAAGACCGAAGCAATGTATTCTTGTATTCTGCAAAGTGTATGTAGGGGGAGGTGATAGTTCACAATAACCTAGCATAAATTTTGTGCATAATCAGAAGAGAGGAACTTGAAGGCTCCAAACCACTAAATTTCCAGTCAAAAATAGTGTGGTTAACCTGCATTTATAATTACATTCTCATGAAAGAAAAAGGCTGACGCCCAAGCTCTTGAGGCGGTTTTAGAATGAGGGTTCTTATGAGACCTGAGGGCCAAGCCTGGGGAAGGGAATCACCATCTGTCAAATGTTTTCAAATTGTCAGGTATTCTGATTAGCATTTTACAAAGGTTTTTTACCTCCATGTAATCTTAACTACTTTTTAAAGTTAATCAGCATCATGACTTTTAAGTCTTTGGTTTACAATCACAGTTATAAATACTAATCAGACACTTTTTAAGAGAGCTGAGATATACTGTGCTAGTCTCACATAGCGAATGGGCACCAAGACCCACATGCGCAGAAAGGGGAAGAGAGGACCCTACCTCCCTTCCATCCCCTCACTGTCCGGACGTCACCTTTCAGCACAAAGGACAGAGCTCCTCACAGGCAATCCCGTACAAGGAGGGCGGGGATCTACACAGTGCTGATTCTGCCTGGCTTTGTCAAATCTCACGGGTCTCCGCGTTACTTCCCTTGCATTTTCTAAACTACTTTCACAACAACCCGAGCAGGAAAACACATTCATATAAAACAAGGAGGCTCAAGGGTTCGCTTACCGTCTGACAAGTCAATCAGCCCAAGGTAGTGCAAAAGTTTCAGAGAGGAGCACACAACAACCACTATTCCCAAGGTTTGGAGCCCCTCGGATTCGCCCTCTGCCCACATCTTCTCTGAAGCCTGGTGCACAGCAAGAGGCCAGGCAGATATTTAAAGCCGGAAAACTACGCTCCTGAGCTTCTCTCTTTGCCGTCCTAAGTGCACGTTTATTTTTCACCAGTTTCTCTTCCTTGTACTCCCTCTCTCCCTCGCTTCCACCCCTCCCTGCTCCCTCCTCCTCCTCCTAGCTTGCAATCTCTGTTTCATAGTAATCTTTGCTTTTGTTTCCTCTTCTCTCCAGGTAATTTCTCCAAAGGTTTAACCAACCCCTTAACATCTGCTAGCTGAGTGTAACCTTAATTGGCAACATCTCATGGCGTGTTCTCCAGAGGACTCGGAGGGACTGCGTATCAGTGTACAGCAGCTCAAAGACATGAAGAAAGACACTTACTGCCTTAGATCTCAGATAGACTGAGAGATGAAAGTGAGTTTTTTTTTTTTTTTTTTCCAAAGAGACAACAATTTGTCTTTACTTCCACAGTGAAAAACCAGACAAACTGATTCTTGGAATATAGGTGGCCCCTGTTTTGACACTACAAAGTGTCCCTGGAAACTATCACCAGGAATGTTGCTGTAAACTGGGTGGAGTCCACAGTTATATGTCTTTGAGCAGTTTTATTTCATTACCAGAAATTATTACGTGGATAATCAGGCTGTCCCTGTGATCCTCAGGCATCAGTGAGAGAGTAGACCTTCTAGAAATAGACAAAAAGTGGGAACGCAAAAGATTGATGCTGTTGGCATGTCCTAAATTCTTGGGCTCTGTGGGGGAGGGAACTTTGTCCTCTTTTTACACTGGAATTTCAGGAGTGAGCTCTGAGGGGAGGGTACTCAACACAGTGAGGAGAGAAGACTAGAGACAGAGTCACAGAGAGTTGTCTTTGGGTAAGTTCCTGGATCTTCATGAACCCAGGTCCCTTTTCTGTGAATAGAATTACCTCAAATAAGAAAATCTGGGCAAAATGTGAAAACAAAATAGACACTTTGCAAAGATTGGTCTCAGATTTTGAAGCCATACTAACTTGGTAACAAACAATGTGGGGAGACTCACTCTCTTGAATTGTTGGTAAGAATGCAAATATTTAAATAAAAAGTGTGTAATTTTGATTCAGAAATTTCACTTTTAGGAATGCTTACACATGTGTACAGATGTATAGGTACAAAGATATTCATTGCATACTTTGTTCATAATAGCAAAAGACTGAAATGAACTTACATATTTACAGTGAGGAAACTGGTTAAATAAATGATAGTGAATACATAAAAGGAATAATATATAGTCATTAAAATAACATGGCACATTTATGTACTTTTCCTGGGAAAATAATGAAAATATATTATTAAATGGAGAAAATAAGTTGTTTAGTACATTACCATTTTAATATTGAAAAGAGATACACACATCCTAGCATATACATAAGGTATTTCAGGAAGGATGCATTTATCATTAAGAATTTTAGTTGTTTCTGTGGAGGAGAATAGAGGGACAAGGGCTAGAGAGTGGCACTATTATTGAACTTTTCTCACACTTGTGTGTAATGAATTTAAAATAACAAGAATATTGTGAGTTCCATATTCCTTGCTTCATTTTTTGTGAAAAGGGAAGAAATTCTATGTATCTCAGGTCTATGGGTCAATCTCTTATCTCACTGTAGTCTTAGCAGTTGTACCCTGGTACATTTTCTGTTGCTATAATAAAATACCTAAGGCTGGGTACTTTATAAAGAAAAGATGTTTATTTAGCTCAAAGTTGTGGAGGTTTAAGGGTACTATGAGAGCATCTTCTTGGCTCAGATGAGGGCCTCATGGCAAATTGCATCTCGATGGTGGGAGTGTACATGGAAAAAGAGGATGGTCACATGGCAAGACATGAATCAAGAGACACACAACTCCCTTAATATCACAACTTGCTTCCCTGGGAACTCATCCACTACTACCGGACCTGACTCACTCCCCTGTGACACACAACAGCATTAATCTATTCATAAGGTGAAGCCTTCATAACTTAATTATCTCCCAACAGGCCCCACCTCTTGAGGCATCTACCATCTCAACATTGACCCACTGGGACCAAGCTGCAACATATGAACCTCTGGGGGACACACAACACCCAAACTATACCACATGGAATCACTTTGTATCAGCTTGATAAATTTTCAGGAAATCCACAAGGGAAGCTTTGTAGCTTGAAATAGCATGATAGGCATATTTACCCTTGGAAATCAAGAAATGCTGCAAGTCACCATGTTTCTTCCCTCTCCTTACCACCATACGATATCACAGTACCACTCAGATTTCACCATGTTTCTTCCCTCTCCTTACCACCATACGATATCACAGTACCACTCAGATCCCATCTTCCCAGAAGGAAGTCTGACAAATTTACCTGCCCAGAATGCTTCCTATTTCAAAGTGATTTCACTTCTCCAAAGCCTAGCAAGTGTAATACTTGTAAATTAGGCCTTAGTGAGATCTGGGGTGTTCACCTGTTCAGACATGAGGAACTAAAGTAGATCCAAGGAGACTTCTGAGTTTCCAATAGTCAGCACTTTGCTCTCCTGGCTTCTGTACCTCACACCCCTTCCACCTTCTTCTCTTCTCTCTACTGCTTCCTTTTACCAGTTCTCTGCATTATAAGATTGTGCTGTTCCTGATTCTCCTGCTTCTGCACTGTCTCTTCTCTGCAAACTGATCCATGCTTACTGCTCCAGATGACAGGTCAGGGTGGGAGGCTCTGGTATTAGCTCTTCCTTAGGCTTCTGTTTCACATCTTCACCCGTTTCCCTACTTCACCTCACATATGTTTAGTTTCACCAACAGGTATTCCTGAGCATCTGTTAGGTGCAAGCCCAAGTGACAGGCATTAGACTTACTCCCTTGTTACCACCCTCTGGGAGTGAATGGCACATGAAGGGAGATGGTGGTTTTTCACTTGCCGTCACCAGGCAAAGATTTAAAATTTTCCAAGAATTCTGACCTTAAAAATGAGTCCTCTTTGTGACTGTCTCCTAACCTAAAGCTTAGGGACATCGATGTCCAAGGTGAGTCACCTCAGTGGCCAAGAGAACAACAGCTATTAGCTCCTTCCAATAGCAAGGTGCAACTTTTTCTTCTCCAACATCAGGAAGAAATCCAGCTCTTACAGGCAGTGGATGTTTGAGTACCAAACTCAACCCCACCTGATTCCTAAGTTCATGCTCTCCCCACACCTTCAGCAAATATAAGGTGTGTCTTTGATCTGGTATTTGAAAGCTGTGTGAATTGTTGATTAGAGATCCTGCCTTCTCACATTCATATCGCAGTTCCATCCAGTCATATGGGTTCTGTACAAAACTTCCTCCTCCATATAATTCCCTTTTGGAAGTTCTATCTTCCACTTGATGAGAAATTTTTGCCCTGACTTGAGCACTGGTGAAATCCATTTCACAAGCTGCGTTTTCTCATTTCCAGATGGATTGTAAGGTAAGCATGTTTATATTGAAATTCTGAGCCTACAAATAATTTAATACTTTTCTCATTAATCTGTCCCAAATTACTCTTTTTTAAACCCAGAATTTTCATCTAGTTAGCCCTCTAATTCTTTATCATCACTAGCAGTCCCCCCCGCCCCCTTGGGGCTATTGGTCACAAAGAAATAAAGGTTTGATCATTCATGGAAAGTTCTCTCTGGGTTAAGATGAGGTGGGATGGCTGAACTCCTGTACCAGACTCCTGTCTTTTGTTCTGACCTGGTCACCACAGAAAGCTGGATTCCAATTCACGTGCTCAAATCGCAGCAAATGAGTATCACCCGCTGTCATCAGTGCCCCTCAGGAGTCTCGGAAACCAAGATATTCACACTCACGTATAACAAATTTCTGCCAAATAATCCTAGAGTCTCTGGGTCTGAATTTTAGTCCTGCCACCTACTAGATGTGTGACCTAGGATAAGACACTTAAACTTTTCTTTCCTTCTTTGTCCACAGGGCTGAGAGGAGAGCCCAGGGTCTTGTGCATGTAGGCAAGTGCTCTACCACTGACTTACACTCCCAGCTCTCACTGTAATTTGTGGACCCAATTTCTGTTCCCTGTGGATATTGGTTCCCGTACCATAGGACTGTTGCAATAGGGAAATGAGATGATGCCATAAACTATGCAGTATAGTCCCTGACACTCACTGAATAGCAGTGTAGTGCAGAAGTTCAGAGCACAGTCTCTGAGCCAGGCTGCCTGTACTCATTCCCATTCCTACCTCTTACTTGGCTCTGTGACTGTTGGTGAGCTACTTAACCTCTCTGTGCTTGAGTTTTCTCACCTGTAAAACAAAGATAATCATATTACCTTCTTCAGAGAGTTGTGAGATTTAAATGAGTTAGTAATTATGCATAGAAGGAACTATATTAGCATGATTATTAGTATTATTATTGGCCATTAGCTTGAGGAGATAATAATCAGCTGGGCCCCATGGAGAATTCACAGATTGTGTACGTACAGTTATGAAGTTTGGATCTGGGTAAGGAAGGGTCAATTTTTAGGGAGGAAAACCAGACTTCCTCAGGAAGTGCTGAGTGCTTGAACCAAATCTCCAGGCAAATGTTCTCAGCTGAGCAGGATTTGTTGCTGCTTAACTTTTGACTCAGTGTCTGCTACTACCAATCACAAAATAAAATTCTACTTTAGCTGGCTAAGTCTGTGGCTTGCAGCTAGATTGTTGCTGTGCAACTTGATGTTAATGGAGGGGCTCTGCAGTTCATTGTGCCACAAGATGGAGACTGCTCCTTCAGTTGACTGAAAACCCGGGTTCCATGTTATGTCCACATGCACTTAACTCAGTAGCTTGTGGCAGGCTTGTCACTTTTCTGAGTGTTTCTCCTGCTCTTGCACCACTGGGACAAATTGCTCAGTTGATCCCTTCTGGTAAAGTACTGCCCTAAGTTTGGATAAACTAATTTGGCAGGAGCCTCATTTTCCAGAACATTCTGCTGCAGTTCCTATAAAAATAATGCTGATAATTGCCCTTGGAGTTTTCTTTTCTACAAAGAATGTGAAAGAAATGAAAGAATTCCTCAGAGGACCATCTCAGAGGTCCTAATTCTACCAGAAAGCAAATTATTTAGTGGTAAGATGGTTATGGTTCAGAGAGAAAATCATTATTATTCTCATAACTAGTCAAAATGAGAAAACTATTCCTGTGTGTTTTACCTTCACCCTTTCCTTGGTGCCCTTTTAGGGGAGGACAGGCTGGGTTTATGTAAATTAGTTTTATAATGATGATGATAGTTGTACAATAATAAAGTAATGACATTTTCCTCCTCTCTCCCTCTCTCCTTCCTGCTTTCCCTCTCCATTTTTCTCCCCGCTTTTCTCCGTCCATCCCTCTTTTCTTCATTCTTTTCTTTCTCAGATATTCACTGCCCACCCAAGCTCTGTGTACTTGTTGGACACATGGATACAGTAGACGAAGAGGAAAACCTTTTACCAACTGACAGGTTCATAGTGTCTAAGGAGCCCTTTAGGATTTTTAACTTGCAAAGTTCTGTTTAACCTTTTAAATTTCATCGTATAGTGCAGCTTCTCAGTAAGTATTTGTTGGAGAAACACTCTGCTACTCCTTATAATCACCTTTTGAGCTAGGAGGATTATTTCTGTTTTATAAACAGAAAAACAAAGGTAACGAGCTAAATGCTATTCATATTATTCATGGAACTGACACTGATTGATTCTGCACAGGTTTTCTCCTTTGTCTTATCACAACAAACAATGAACTTCTTGTAGGTGTCAACTTATACGGCCATTGTAGGCAGAGTCTGGAAGATTGAAAACCTCAGCGCATCTACGTAGAGGCCCCTGCGATCACTTGGAAGAGGTTTCTTGCTTCAAGCTACTGCCTGTTGAGTCCAAATCCATTCCCATTTTTAACCGTTAGGAGTCAATTTTCACACCAAATCTTGCTCAATTTTACTTTGGCTCCATGAAGAGATCAGGGAGGAGAGACATCTGTAGAAAAACTTCCCGATTTTCCTTGTTGGATTTTAGAAAACTGGTGAATGCTCATCCTAAGCATCTCAGCACATCAGTTTTGGAAGGAACTTGTACTCTGCTTTCAGGGTTCCATGTGCTTTGGGGTGAACTTCAGCATCTATTCCTCCGAACTTTGAGCCTGTAGGACTGCTTCCCCAGTTTTTTCATTTGGTCACCACTTTCCACCCCTTTTGTGGTTAAGGTTGAGGGGCAGGGGGGTGGGTCAGTCTGCTTAAAACAGAGTAGAGGCCATCGCTATATCAACACCCGCAGTCACAGCATTCTGGAAGGCTGAGGCAGGAGGATTGCAAGTTCGAGCTTAGCCTGGACAACTCAGTGAGATCCTGTCTCAAAATAAAAAAAATAAAAAGGTCTGGAGATGCAAGTGGGTTCAATTCCCGGTACCACCAGAACCCGCATCAACACCACTTCCAATACACACACACACACACACACACACACACACACTAAAAAGAAAAAAGAAACCAGAAGAGAGAGCAGAAATTGTCCTTCTGCCAGGACAGAGTAATAAGCACATTCATCAGTGAGAGCACAAGGCTTGTGTCGATTGTCAATGCTAATCATTTCCTGTTTTGAGGAGACTTTAACTGCTGTCAGTTAAAGCCATTTGTAAATAAAGCCAGTGAACAATGTTGTTTAAATATCCACTGACATGTTTCAATTTTTACTCCTCTGCTTTCTCAGGAGGAAGCCAGGCTTTGTTGGAGTTTGAACAGAAATTCCCATTCAACACACACATTTGTAATCAAACCTGCCGACTTGGCTGTAATTTCTACTGAACTCTCTCTTATCCTTCCCTTTCTTCCTCTTTTCCTTTTTTCTTCCCTTTTTCCTCTGTTCTTCTCCTTCATTGCTTTATTCCTAGGAAGAAACTGCCAGAGATGCCGCTAGATATCCTACAATGCACAGAACAGCTCCCGCTATAACAAATAATATCTCTCCAAAAATGTCAGTAATGCAGAGGTGGAGAAAACCTGCCTTTACATACATACGCAAAAGTAGAACTGCTGTCTTACAGGATCTGTGCATCTTCCACTTCACTGTGTAATGCCGAACTATTTTGCAGTTTTTGACTAATTTACAGCCAACCTATAGTGTGAGAGCTGTCACCCATCCTCATTCAACAGACTAAAAACCTGAGGTTTTAAGGGATGTAGAGTGACTTGGACAAGGCTAAGCAGTGACATGACACTAATAAAGCTTTGACAAAGACATAGATATTACATATCCCCCAAGAGGACAGAGCAAAAGAAGATAAACCTTGTTCTTCAGTTCAAGAGACATCTACAGTTTCTATTATGTGCCAAGAACTATATTTCACACACATTTCCTCAACTCTTCCCAGAACTGTATCAATTATATCAGAGGCTGCCACTGCACACTTGGCAGCCTGGCTCTGAAGTCACACAGAACTGTTAGATCCAGGACAATTATTTGCTAGCTTGGTGCCTAGGAAAGGCATGTGAGTTATCCAGGCTTGAGTTTCCTAATCTTTAAAATGAAGATCATAAGGCACATGATAGTATTATTGTGATGGAGACAGGCAACAGATGACCTGTAAATATTAGCTGTCACTGTCATCATCATCCTTACTCTATCAGGGGTAGGGACACTAGAAGCAAGATGCAAAAGGTCACATCCAGTCAGTGGTAGAACTAGAACTCAGGTCTGCCTGGCTCCGATGTTCACCCCATTTCAATTGTATCCAGTTGTCTCCCTAAAAGAAAAGGATTTTCAGCCCATCCCGCCAATTTGGGATGGGGTTTGCCCACATAAACTACTGAAAGTCAGAATTTATCAAACATTGTAAAACACAAATTTCAGTGGCTGCATGAATATTTAGTGAGTCAACTAAGTAAAAGAAAAGCTGCAAAGCTATCCCTGGGGACCTGCTGTAATAAGCCAGGATGATCTGTAATTAGAATATCTTCTACATGCAAATGGTGATTCTGCAGCATCAGAAAACAACTTATGCTCTTACAAATTATAAATATCTCCTCGACTAAATCATTGCTATTAACCTGGTGCACATTCGAGGACAAAGCAATTGAAACCTATTTCCTCAGCAAATGATCACAGTTTTGCAAGAGCGCTGTCCCAATGAATGATGTCTGCCTTCTTCTGCCCTGTTTATGATCCTGTCCTCCACGTTTTCCTCCACGTCCTGCTTATACCCCCAATCCCTCCCGGGAAGACATTTGTCTTCAGAGGCTGGCAATGAGGCATTTGCCATTATACACATTTTGACATATTTTACATATGCTCCAAGAAGCAGAGGCTAAATTACACTGGTGAGTTATTAAAAACAGCTCTCAATGCTATTATTATTTATTGCATTTCCAACTCTCGGTAGCAGCTGATTACACTGCTTAATCTTGTATTTTTTTAATTCTCCACCCTGAAATTAATTCTCCCTGTGATGAATAAGCAAGGTCAGCCACACTGAACGTCCTTTGGAAAGGAGAGTCTGGAGTCTAGGAAGGGGTCTGACTGGCAGCTCTGGGACACAGTGTCCATTCCTCCAGAGGACAACGCCCTGATGTGAAATATGCGCCCCTCTTCCCCAAGGCATTTCCAGAGGGAATTCTCCAAATCACAAGTCTCGCTACGCACGAGTCCTTTCCCTGCAGTCTCTGAGGCTGCCATCTTTAACTGTCACTGAGGTCTTCTGTGGCGGCCTCTGCCTGCCTCCCAGCCTTGCCTCTCCCACACTCACTCCCCCTCTGGGACTCCCTCCATCTCAGAGACTTGCATTTCTTCCAGTGCCAGGCTCTGCCTTTTGTGCCTCCCCACACGGAGTCCTTTTACCTGAAATTCTGCCCTCATCCTTATTTTCTCTGTCAACACCTTTTCCTGTCAGATTGGACTTTGGGAATGTCTCTTTGGAAAGGAGGGGTAGGAAGATTTCTCCCCTGCCCATGAAGGATCATGCTTACAACCACAGGCACACTTTGCACACTGTGCTTGCATTGTGTAGTTATTTGTTTCTTCCACATTATGAGGTGCTTGAGACCAGGGCAGATCTTAGCTGTCTAAACTCCCAGTACAAAGTAAGTACTTCAGGAACTACCAAGTCTAAAGATGGAAGCAGGGTGCAGTGAAGCAGGAAGAGCCAAAGGTCTTCAATTAGGGATTCATTCATTCATTCATTCAACAAAGATTTACTGAGCATCCATTAGGAAACAGGCACTGTGCTAAGCACTAAGGATGCAATGAGAGTAGCTAATGAGCTAATAGGGGAAACATACATGACTTCAATAAGAGCACAAGTATGTGATTATCACTGTGATAGTGCTATGAAGGAAAAATGCTCATGGATGTAACAACATAAAAATAGGGACCAGCCCAGGCTAGAGTTGGTGCACATTTGAGGACAAAGCAATTGAAACCTATTTCCTCAGCAAATGATCACAGTTTTGCCAGAGCGCTGTCCCAATGAATGATGTCTGCCTTCTTCTGCCCTGTTTATGATCCTGTCCTCCACATTTTCCTCCACGTCCTGCCTATACCCCCAAGGGGTTTTACTTCAAGTTTTACTTGAAGTACCCCCAAGGGAGTTTCATCAGAGATGCCTTCCATAAGGAACTGATGCTTGAGATGAGAGCTGAAGAATGAACAGGCATTAACTAGATGCCAGGTGGAGCAAGAATTTTGAAGACACAGTGGCCTAAGTTGAAGAGGGGTTTAGCAATGGACTGAGGCCAGCTACAGCTCAGAGAATAGGCAAGGATGCTGGAGGCATGGGAATATATAAGGCTGGGCTGCATACATGGGTCAGGCTGTGCAAGGTTTTTCGGACAATGTTAAGGATTTTTTTGTGTAAGCACAATGCATTTCAAATTAAGCAATAATTGTGTGTGGGTGCATGTGTGTGTTAAAGTGTCTGCAATGTAGGCTACAGAAATAGAGGGGACAAGGTAAAAAAGGTGATAGAGTAGATACCTGCAGATTGCCTTAGGTGTCACAGTGGCAAGGTAGTTGGTGCTTAAAGGACACACAGAGGTGGGGAGCCTTCCAGGGGTCCTCAAAGAGACACCTACATTGTACGTCAGGTTCACAGAGGTGCTCCAGGACGTCCTTTTTCCAGTGCAGGAGCTCATGTTAATCAACGTTCAGCATTTCCTGGGCTAATTGGTTTAGAACATACCTCCAACAGGCTGCACCTGAGTTCAGGCCAGATCTGTAATTTATAGATAATGCCCATAGAGTAAAAAGATCACAGAACTGGGTTTTATCTATAAGTTATGCCTCTAACTTGTAGGTCTTGAAAGGGTTAAAGAAGCTCCATAGGAGACTTTGCTACCTTAGGAAGAATGGGGCCTTATGAGGTCATCTGGTTCATTTTTCCACTTCATCCATCCATCATCCATGCATCCATGAATCCACATAGCCATCCAGGCACCCATTCAATAAATATCTGCTGAGAAAACACTGGAGGATGGCCTGTAGCCCAGCCTCCTGATTCCTAATACAATGTATTCTCTGCCCTGATCCACATCTGTCCAGTATGAGTTAGTGTCTGTCAGCTATAGCCAAGGGGAGGGAGTCTGGCTCAGATACTATCACAGTTTTATTCTTTTAGTTCTTTGGTTGCTGAATTGAAGCCCCAGGCAAACTCTGCATTCTTCTTCCCTGGTTTAATTGGGCCATTATTTTAAACTTTTGTAGATAAGGGAATAAAAAAGTCAGTAGAATATTGTATTCATCACATTCAAATTAATATGCTTCATTACCACCAAGACAAGGAGCATAGTTGCAATATTTTCTCAAAACTTTTAATTGAACAGAGCATGGGAGGGGGAAAAGCAAAAAAGGAAACCACCAAGCTCAGATGTTGTTTTTCACTTTCTCAAAATATGTGCTGTTTGTGATCTACTCATCTCATTAGTGTTAATTATGAACTAAAATAAAATGGCATTTAACACTATGCTGAGGCTTTAATTAAAGCCAAGCCTTCATACCCAGGAATCTGCGAAGTCCAAATAGTTCTACTAAAAATGTCACCTTCTGCTGAGCCAAGAGTACCCCTTCATTCCCTCCATCCCCTGCTGCTGGAAGTCTCATCTGTCTGCCTGTCCACCCATCCATCCGTCCATCCATCCTTTCAACAAGTAAACTTTAAATTAATGTAGTTCTGGGAGAAGAAAACTAGTATTTGTTCAATACCATTGTATTTATCCTTTAAATATATTATATGCTGAGCATAGATAGCATCAGGAACATAAAGAACGTAAGGGTGGTTAGTAGCATTACATCCATGATCTCATTTAACCCTGAAAAAAATTTCAGGAAATGAGGACAAATTACTACATCTACTTTACAGGAAGTGAAACAGGCCCAGAGAGTTAGGTGACTTACCCAAAATGACTGCATGTTTTCCTACTTTATAATGCTGAACTAGTGAGATTATTCTGGGTTCTCTAAATTCATTCACTTACTCAACAAACATAGCTTATGTACTGTGTACAAGGGTCTATGCTAGGAGTGGGAGAGAGCTCAGTCTTACCGTTCCCAGACTCAGTCCAGTAGGTCAACAGTTGGATGGTGACAAGAAGACAGTGAGGTAGGTGCTGAGAAAAGGACACAGGAGGGCTTTGGGACACTGGGCCCAGCCTGGAAATCCTAGAAGGGTTTTCCAAGGAGATAAATTTCAAGTGGAATAATTTCATTCATAGTTCCTATCAAGGATCTAGTCAAAAGGTGGCCTAATGGTTCTTCTTCCAGAAACTGTGGCAACCTCAAGCTTACTCCGTGCTAGATATGGCATGAAGTTTTAACATTTATGAACATACTCAGTAGTCATAGTGACTTTGTGAGACATCAGCGTTTCTATCCTTACATTAGGTCTGGCAACACTAAATAACTTATTGCGTGAAGGTAGCCCATCAGGTAAGTGAGGGAACTGGGATTTGAACCGGAGGGGTCTGGTGCTAGAGCTCATGTTCTTAACCACAGAACAGTACTTCCCCTGAGCACATACTTTTTTCAGCTCAAAACTGGCAGACCTCTTCTCCATTTGCTGCTCCTTCAGGGAGATGTTCCCAAGTCAGCCAAATTCTTGGGAAGGTCCAGATTAATTTCATGAGGTCTCCCTGGACGATGCAGATACATCCATCCCAGAGACCTACTAACCACACTAAGCTTAGGAGTTTGTTCGTTTGGGCCATTAGTAATAATGGTAATTATAATAACAGTCTTTACTTTTTTCAGTACTTGCTGCTTGCACTCCCTCTTTTAACCTCTGTGGGCACAGTTTCTTATTTATTCCTTACTTAGAAAACGAAGAAGTAGATAAACTATCGTGCCCAAGGTCAAAGGACTAGGAAGTCTCCTCTTGTCAGAGTCTGCTGGCGGATACACTCTGATTCCCGAGGTTACTTGGAAGGATGAGAAGGAACAGGCCGAGTTCACGACAGCTCAGGAGATGCCCAAATGACTCACCTGCTCCAGCTTCAGCACAGGCCAGGGAGGAAAACCTCATGCCCTGGGGATGTTGCTGGGCCTGGTAGAGATCAAGAGTGAAAGCGCAGGAAGCCTTCTAAGGATCCTGCTACTGCAAGAGGCCCTGATGGAAGTGCTTCATGGTGTTAATGGTGACTTTCTCTGCCTCTTGAGTTATTGGTGATACTCCTTTTCACCTGACTCTTTCTTATAGTTGCTAAATTTTTCCACAATGAGCATGACTTGGTTTCACACTCATGAAGAAAGCAACATAGACTGACAGTCCACAGTGAAAATTAATATAGGACCCTGGGGTTAAAGGAGTCAGGGTTCCTTGGAGAAATGGCTGACTTCAGGGCTAAGACAGGAAATACACAAGATGATCATAGAGCATCTTATAGTGCCAGAAAATAGTAAAGCGCACTCACACACATGCACACACACACCACCAACACCATACACCATATACCACAGAATATCCCTTAATGGCATGGGTATCCCTATATGTGCAAACTATAAAATCTCCTAATAGCTGGAGATAGAATGATCTGAGCAACATAAAAATAATGTTGGATTATAATCCAAAGTATAATTGCAAATATCCATGAGCCCATACTAGTATAAACAAATGCCTCATGTAAAGGAATTCCAAATGACTTACGTAGATTCTCCACTCTCAAAGAGCTAGGATATCAATCTTTCTTGCATCATGAGCGAGCTGTGTATAGAGACTTCCTTGCAAAGAGGACACTATGAAAACTGGGAAGGAGAGTGTTATGGTATGTGTCTGCATGTTCCCCCCAAATCCTCATGCAGTCATGGGGTGGGCTTCTAAATTTTTGATTGATTCATAGGCCAACGCTGGGATTATGGGTGTGAGTGCTACACCTGCTCCTGGGGTGGGTAGTTTGCATACAATGTAAGGGAGGGAAAGAGGCTGCTTGCCTCTACTCCTCCCTTTTGCTCTTGTTGCCTTTGCTGTTTTCTCCTCCCATGAATGGTTGCCCTCTGCCATGTGCTACCCTGCCTTGGAGCCAACTGAGTGTGGACTGAATCCTCCACAGACTGTGAGCTAAATAAACCTTTCCTTCCTTAATTTTGGGTGTCAGGTATTTTGTTGCAGCATCGAGAGAAAAGTAACCAAGACAGAGAGTAACTTTACAATGGGGAGGCCTGACACACAGGACCTCAGCTAGGTGACCAAGACCAAAATCCACAGTGCTAGGTGACACTGATAATCTGCACCCTTCAAATGATGAGATGTGGGTGTGACCTTACCTCTGTAATCTTACTCCCAAAATACCAGTCTAATCATGAAGAAAACTGTAATAAAGCCCAATAGAGAGGTACTCTGTTCAGAAAACAGCCTCTGAGATCCTTCTGTGTATATGTGCAAAGGAAATGAAATCACCATGCATAGACATACCTGGAGCCCCAGGTTTATTGCTCACTACTCACAATAGCTAATATATAGCATCACCATAAGTGACCATCAACAGATGTGTGGGTAAGGAAAGTGTTGTGTATAATGGGGTATTATTCAGCCATAAAAAAGGTGGGGGTTCTGTCATTTACACTGAAATGGAGGGAACTGGACGATATTACAGTAAGTGAAATAAGCCAGACAGAGAAAGACAAGTGCCACGTGTTCTCTGCCATATGTGGAAATTAAGAAAAAGTCAACCTGGGGGCTGGGGATTTAGCTCAGCGGCAAAAGTGCCTGCCTGGCAAGCGCAAGGTCGTGAGTTCGGTTCCCAGTACCGGAGAAAAACCAAAAAAA
>NW_004955408.1:23284826-23592229 GCF_000276665.1 Chinchilla lanigera | reverse complement strand
AAAAAAAAAAAAAAAAAAACCAAAAAAAAAAAAAAAAGAAAAAGTCATCCTGAATGTAAAGTAGTGATAGAGGCTGGGAAGCATGTGTATGTGTGTGTTGGAGGGGGAGGGTATGGTGTGGGTAACAGCAGTTTGGATTTGATCAGTGCTGTCTGCTGCACGTGTTGAAATGGACTGAATCCCATTAATAAGTACAATTAATACATATTAAAAAATGAGATTCCTGGACACTCCAAAAAATAATTTTAAAAGCAAAAACATCAACAAAGATGTAAACAAAACACTGGCAGAATATCTCCTTACAACTGTCAAGATCATCAAAACAGGCCAAGGGGAGATTAAAGAGACACGAAGACCAAATGTTAGGAGGTGTCCTGGATAGGATTCTGAAGTAGAAAAAAAAATTTTAATTAAATATGGTCCTTAATAATAATATAAAAATATTGGTTCACTAACAGTAACAACGCTATAATAAGTGGTTAGTAAGAGAAGAAACCGGGTATGTGGACATAAGAACTCTCTGCACTATTTTTGTGGTTTTTCTATAAATCTAAAATTGTTCTGAAATGAAAAGTTTATTTTAAAAAGTTAGCCAGGAACAGGGTCTGGAGAAGGAAGTATATTATAAAGCTGAGCAGCTGAGGTATAGTATAAAGGCTTGGGATAATCTCTCAGGCCTTGCTCAGCTGGAGAAATTACTTAACTCCCACTGATTCTTTACCCTTTTTTCCCTAGGAAAAATCTAAAGTTTTGTAAGGAAGCCTATTTGCTGGACTGGACGATGACGAGGTTATCGTATCTAACTGGCCCTCCCCAGGTCCCATGGGTGTCTCATGGCAGTGAGATTCATTAACTAGGAATTTTCTAATGATTAACACTGATCAATAATCCACTGGGTTGGGACCTTGAATCAATTTTCCCATTAATGAGAATGAAAGCACCATTTTATTATCTAAGCCCTGGACCTTTCACAGAAATGGCTTCTGGGGTTGAGGGCTTCCAGTCCCTCGGCTGCATGGGTTAATTAAAACTCCTGCTCAGGTCTCTCAAGTATTATGCCCGTGACTTGGAATAAAATTAACTGTAGGAAAGGACTTCTAGAAAGTGGAGTAGAGGTTTCGCTCAGTGAAACCCTCAGTTAGGGCTCTGGAGCTGTGGGTTCGGTCCCCAGGGTGACACCTTGGGGGGTAGCAGAAGCTTTAGGTGGCAAGGCCTGGCAAGAAGTCACTGGGCACTAGTTCACCGGTGGTGTGCCCTTGAGGGAGACGAGGGTTGCTGTTTCTTCTTTTTCGCTGTTGCTTCCTTGTTCTCAATGGAAATGGTTTGCTTTGCCATACGTTCCCACTGTGATGTGCTGCTCTTGCCAGAGGAATGGGGCTGCTTAATTTTTGAATGTAATGTCCAGACCTGTGAACCTAAATAACCTTTTTAATGATTTGTCTCGGGTATTTCATTATAGTAACTCAAAGACAATTAACAGTTACTGTACTTAGATTTAATTAAATTTTACTGAGGACTTGCTATGTATTTAGGTCACTGATCAAATGCCACTTCTGGCCTGTGAGATACCCCTCACAACCTGCTCTAAAACATCAGGGCCCCATGCTCTGGCCCTGCTTTAGTTTTCTGTTCGTATGGACATTTAGCATACTGGTAACATATCCCTACCACTTTAGCGTATTTATCAATATGAGATGTTACATTTAATGTGTTTGTTTGGATTTTTTGCTTTGTTCTCCCACTAAAATGTTAGCCCCATGAGGACCACCTGCCTTGTTCACCCCCAATCTCCAGCATATAGCAAACACTCAATAAACAGTTCTGAATAAACAAATGCTAGGGGATTGCTAGGTAAGGAAATGAATGAGAGGCAGAGTCTGCCCTCTGAGATCTCAGAGTGCAGTGGGAGGTCAACACTTACACCAAGTATTGTAATACCAAGAGGAAAATGGTATTGGGGGGTGCTCAGTGAGAACTGAGCCTGTCTTGGGAGGTTAAGGAAGGGCCGTAGGGGAATGGACATCTAAATAAGCCTGTTTGCTGGACTGGAAACAAAGCTCAGCTTTGCAGGCTGAGAAGACACATCCCCCCACCCCAAAAAAGGGAGGAGAAGGGGAGAGCTCTATTCAGACAGAGGACAGGATGGAGGAGAGAGGACGAGAGTGTACAAAAGTGAGTTGATTGGTCAGCGTGGCTACAATGTGGTAGGGAGTAGTCACAGGATGAGGCTGGGGATATGGGCGGAGGCAGTCCTCAAGGCCTCAAAAATTTCTGGCTAACACTGTAGATGCCATCCAGAAGGTGATTATGTATTGGTAGGTTCATAAATAAGCAAATGATAAATAAATAAATGAACAGGGGTAGATATGAAATATCTTCCTTTATGTTGCACTGGAAAGAGATGCAAAGGGAATAATAAGGGATTGGGGAGCAATAACCTATAGGCCTTTGGGCTCAGCCCCTTTCTTATTCCAGAGCTCAGAAAAGCCTTCTATTAGGTCAAGAAGTGGGCTCCAGGGGGTGGTGCCCACATCTAATCATTCTGCTTACAGTCCTAAGAATTCTCTGCTCCTGCTCTCCTAAACAAAGCACTGATGGCCCTGTCTTCAGGACTCACCAACACCTAGAAGCTTGCCATTAGCAGGGATCTTAAATGCTATTTAGCATCATCGTTTTACAGGCTGAAAGAAGACAGACATAACTTGGCCAAGGGCAGGAGGGAAATTTTGATGGCTGTGACCTTCAAGTCACACACATCAGTGGATGGATACGTACTTATGTGTCCCTACATCCATGGACATGCACTTCAGTGGGGCATACACACACACATACACACACACACAGGTCCATGTGTGGGCCCTCATAGCATACTTCATATCATGGATGCCTAGAAAATGTAGTACCTGCCTCATCCGCCCTTTTGCTTGAGCTCTAGATTTGTCATCAGGCAGTGAGTCAATATTGCCATCTGGGTGTGTCATAAGGAGTTCATAACAGGCACCAAACCAAAATTTGTTTTCTGCCTCACCAAAGGAACTCCTAAACAAATCTCCCAGGAAAAGCCAACTCTATCATATCCAACACCTACCTTCCCTTTCCTTTGTCAGTACCCATACAAGCCCTCCTTAGGACCTTTGGGCTCCATCTCTAAGTGTGTCCCCAGTCTTTAATTGTTAATCTCTTCTGCTTTGTCAGTCATCATCCCCGTGCTGGCTCCATATCTACGACACACAGTAAAGAAGGAGCAAGGGCAGCCAAGGGCAGGGTCTGCTGAGATCCCCTGGTGTTGGGTGGGGATGCACGGACAGGGCACACCTGGGTGGGGGTGAAGGGCTGATTGATCAGGAGTACAGAACCCCACCTTGGCAGGATTCTGGGGACCATTTGAGGAAGGACCAGGAAACGACCTGTTCTCCCCACACCACTTGAATTCTCATCTACTGCTGACACCAAGCGCAGGTCTGAAATCTGCATTACATATGGGACAGGAACTCTGGGGCAAGGCATGAGCCCGGGACTGGAGTCCTGACCGCCCCTTGCCCTGGCTGCTTAACCGCCACCCAGCTAGACAGGAGGGATGTAGGAGCAAATATCATTAGCTGGCTTCTTCTTCCAGAAACCATAAATCAAAAGTGCTATGCTCTGAACCCCAGTGGCACTGCACTGTGATTTACTTTAAGCAGACAAATGAGTGTTTTGTATAAAAATCATTCTCCTTTAAATATTAAGGGGGAAAATTTCTCCATTTTCCTTGGTATGGTTTTTATTATATCTTGAGGGCAAAGACTTCCAATTTCAAAATGGAAATCAATGAGAAAAATGATTGAATTTTGGAAACATGGTTTTACAGCCAACATTCTGAACTGTGTCTGAAATTCTGAAGGAGATATATATATATATATATATATATATATTCATATGAACATTTGGAAAATTGAAAGAGTGACCGGGTAGATCTCAGTTTCCCACAAAACTAACTTAGTATCCAGTGTTACTTGTACAAGTCACCAATTTCTTTGTGCTTTGGGGCTGGACACATCTTGAGATAAGCTTATTTCCTTGTACCCATCTCCATGGCTCAAGGAAAGGGAAATGGATTATGTACGTGAAGAAATTGCTCAGAGCAAGCAATAAAGTCCGTTCTTAGGATTATTCTACTCCTGGGAGCTAAAAGGGGGCTATCAAGAGATGAAGAGTGGAGAGATGATAAGATGGAAGTAATTGTAATAGGAAAAGGTCTTCTATCAAAGTTCTGAAAAAAGAGGAAAACACAGAACCAAAAAAAAAAAAAAAAAAAAAAAAAGGCAAAGTGCCTGATTGAGAGTCCAGAACTGAAATGTTCTTGGGGCTGTGGGTATTGACTCTTCATTGCTCTCACCTCAATACATTTTTGAGATTTCAAACCTCCAAGGTTCTAGGAAGCTTTCAAGAAAGACCCTGGAAGGCAGAAGAAAGGGATGAGACCCTCCTCTAGAGAGTGTTCTTGCTAGTCCTCCGTACCTTTTCAGTGCTCCCTAATGGACATACAAGTACTCATAACAAAGTCCCAGATTCTGCACTCTCAGTCTATTTCTGCTACATCTTCCCATACTTCTGTCAGATATCCCTTTGAGACATCCCGACTTGGGCATCTGCCTGTTTCTTATGAGGATTCTGATATACAATTGCCATAAATAGTCACGGTACCCACGAAGAGAGTAAAGCAAAACTATACCATGAAATTCTAATGGAGGGATGTTTTACCAAGGGCTCCTAGATCAATGCCTTCCTTCTTTAGGTTAAAAAATACAAAGGTGGTAGAAGACTAACCATGTGAGAGAAGTGTTAAAGGCATGCCTGTGAAAAAGGCAGCCTGTCCTTGAAAGAGAATAAAAGTGAGTCCTTGTGTTTGTGTTTTGATACCGGGCTTGTGCACCTTCTAAATGCACTCACAAACCATACGCCTCAGGTTTTTGGAATTTTCAAGTTAGACAGCTGATCATCCTCTTGCAGCTGTGCAATTATCTGAGTTTCTAGGTTCCCATGAGCTCTGGTTTCTAAGGGACGCCTCCATGGGAAGCCCAGGCAAGGAATGTATTCTCTGCTCTCTTCCTCTTGGGCCATGGATTGGCAGCAGGAGCAGCAGCAGCTGCCAATTTGTCACCTGAAGCCACAGCTCTCACTGGGCTGCCCTATCCTTACTAGCCGGTCTCTCTGGGCTCTGAACCTCAGGCTCAGCATGGTGGTAGCTTCCTGCTATGGATAATAGTGGCTTCTTATCGGCTCTCATAGCTCCTCTTAACTTCTTCCACACCTATATATATATAGTCCCATCATAAAATCCCCTTCTGTTGCTTATTTGGTACCCAGTTCCTCCTGGGACCCTGACTACTACAATCACCATCACTTTTGTTACCTATATTTGCCCCTCCCTACCTGCTTCAGTTCAAAACACATTATCTCAGGAGAGTTGGTGACAGGGCAGAACACACCAACATCAGCAAGTCAGCTTGGCGTTTGCTTTTAAAACTCCCAGAATCCAGAACCAGGAAAAGATACAGGGCCAAGGAAAAACATCTCACATAGAGATAGGAGAATGACAGGGTCCTCTCTTTCCTTGGGCTGAGGGGAGGGAGAGAAAGAAAGAGAAGTTCTTAGTAGTGGTGCGTGACTTAGAAATTGATGAATTTTAAGAAGATAGTGGGACTTTGGGAGCCTTTTGGGACCTTGACGCCACCTGGGTGATGTTTCTCAAACTGGAGGAAGGAATAGTCATGACTTATCTGTCTAGAAAGTACTGCAGCACCAAAGATATGCAGCTGCTGTCCTTTGTGGGTTCCAAGCAGAACTCGAGGACTCTACCTTCATCCTGCTTCCACCCTCCAACATCCTGCCAGCACATCCACAGTGGAATTAAGGGGACCACAAACTCCAGGGTTGAGCTGTGTCCTTTCGTCTTGCATCTAAGTTGCTCACGGCTACTTTTGACCAAAGCAGTACTGTGAAAGTAGTGCTATGCTAGTTTGGGGCTTGGCCTTTTCAAAGAGGACTTGGGGTTTTGGCTCTTAGAGCTCTGAACTGCTGCATGAAAAGTCAGACTACAAAACTGGAAAGACTCCTTGGAGGCCCCCTGAAGGGGAGGAGCTCAGCTGTGCCCAGTGTCCCTGCCCAGGTAGACATGTGAGTGACACCATCTTGGACAGTGCAATCTACAAGAGGCTCAGTTAAACTCCATAGTGTGACACCATTCAATGAAACATAAGGCAGAAGAATCATATCGTCATGCCCGCCTAAGTCTCTGACAACAGCCACAGATTTGGTGTTAGAAGTCACTGAGCTTGGAGGTAGCGAGTTGCACACTGACAGAGAACTGGTGCAGACTCTCATAGATGAAACCTGGGCAGATACAAGCCGGCAGGGAACCAGGAAACACAGGCTTTGGCAGCTGGCCCAGGATTGTCACAAGAACTCAAGACAGAAGCAAGTTCTAATCTCTCTCTTGCATACCTGGTATGTACATTGAGATTCATTTCGGGAAATGGGAAGAAAGGTCCTCCTTGGAACTGGCCCATATAAGAATACCATCACTTGGAACTACTACCTATTACCAGAATAGAGCTCTCCATGACTTGGAGAAATAAGAAACTGTCTCTTCCTCAGTCATGTCCCTCAGAGCTGTGCTACTCTGGCTGCTTCAGGAAGACTAGGCCAGAGGTCAGAGATCTGAGCCTCCAAGTACTGCATAAGGGACATCAGTGCTGGGCCTGTTTTGCCTTCTCTCTTCCTTCCCTGTAAGTCCTGCTTCACCCCAGCCCTTTGAGTACCAAGTCTTTCCAGGGCTCTTGTGCCAACTATCTACAAGATTTTTTTTCCAAGTAAAGAGCTTTGAAAAAAATTTCCTGCCCTGTGGCGCAAACATCAGTCAACAAGCAAGATGACTGATTGGTCTGAGAGGGACTTGCCTCCAGAATAAGATTTTCCTCCATAGCAGAAGCATGGTAATTACACTTTGCTATAGTTGGGAGAACAAAGTTTCTCCAAGCAGAGCAACAATTCACAGAGCACGATGCAATCAAAAACAGAGTGAAATAGGGTCATGCTCCCAGCCAGGAAGAGTGCTTGTTCTTTTCACTCTGAAAGCCAGGTTTCTGCTCTACTCTTACATACCATGGACAGACAAGAGAAACCTGGGCCACCTGAACCTGAGGGAAGAAGTCAGCCCTGCAGATCTCTGTACACTTCAAATGACCATTAGCACCTGTAAGACCTGGCCAGTTGTGGTCCTTTTTGGTGTTGGTTTGGTGTATGCAGATTAAACACAGTATAACACAAGTTGGAGATATCCTGACCTTTGCCATCCAGTGTTAGTCTCCAGACTGCATGACAGTCTCCTCTGGCCTTGGCTATCATGTGGTCTCCTGGTAGAGCTTCCCATGGGCCAAGTATGTTTCTGCATATGAACGTGAACACACAGTGCACATAAGTCGTTTCCACACAACACGGCCCCAAAGGCACACCAACTTCCTCAGCTAATGCACAACTAATGAAAGAGAAATTTTCCCTAATGCTGGAGAAAAACTTTGTTTCATTGGATTATTTTCAATTGGTTCATTTACATATATTATATTTTAAGGCTGACTTAAGGGATTTTGAGGGTAATTTTGACAATACCCAATTTTTATGTGCTAACTCCAGAGCCACTAAAGTCATTATTTCACAACCTTCTTTATCTAGCTAACTTATAGATCCTTATTTTTAAAAGTAGTAATGATGTAAACTTGATCCCGGGACATTTTTTAAATTCAGAATTTTAGATTAACACACTCCAAAATTGTGACTCTATGGCACACATTATAAACAGAATTCAGAGGCAGGTAGTGTTAACACTATTTTATATTATATCTTAACATTGTCTTACCATTTTCCAGAAAGCATAAAGAAAATTTCTGTTCATACCATTAACCAGATAATGCTAATGCAACTCATGTACCTAGATATGAAGGCACTGACTCCAAGATCACTACAGAAATTAGTTACCATTGTAATTTTTGCCAACCAATGACTAAGCTAATTTAACCACAGGTGGACTCGTACTAATGCAGATTCTTGGTGTACAGGTGAATCATGGGTAGGATCTACACAGGAAAGAGTAATGAGCAAATCCAACAGTAGCTGGAAAGAATACTTTGTTTTAAATAATATGTTTTATCCTCATTAAATTCATTAATATTCATGAGTAAATAACTACATATATGAATTTTCTACTGTAATGACCCAGATTCAACTAATCCTCCCTCTTTATCATGGATTCTCAGCATCAAAGTATAGCATGATTTTACTGTGACTAGGATAGTATTGTCCAGTATATACCATTTAGAATTTATTACCTCCGTGTGGACTTGGCTAGAATATGAGTTCTTTCAGGGTTTAGGCTGCATTTTGCCCTTTGGGGTGACCAGGCAGCACCAAAGCATAGTGTCTGACACACAGCAGCTTCTCAGCAACGCTCAGCAAATGCAAAGATGGTGCCCACGTGATAGCATGCATTCTCCGCAGTGGAAGACCACAGGAGAGGAAGGTCAGAGCGGCTGCAGGAACCAGAGCAGCCTTCTTCGAGGACATGGGGCAGAGCAGCCAAGGACAGGGGAAGTCTGGACTCGGAGCAGGGTGTGCTGGGGACATTTCAAAGGAGTTGAGAGAGAGACAGACTGAGCTTGGTACAGTACAGAGGGAGGAAAGTGAGACAGTGCAACTGCTGTAGAAGTGCTGCTGGTGACTGGAATCCCTGGGTACTAGCTTTTTAGGTTAGTACTTTTTTTTTCTCAAAACGTCCTCCCCCAATTCAAATGTTTTTCGTAAAAACTGTGACATTCCTGCAATATGAGCTCACTCCCTGCTAGCAGATGCTTAACCTAGGGTCTTTGCAAGCTATACTATCGATGCTGAAACGAAGGCATCCATTCACGCTGTCTGGAGGGCCAGGCTTTTGAAATAAACCTGTAGCTGTAGGTGGTGGCTGTCTCCTGCCATACACGCAGGTTGTATACCTTATGCAGAAATGCTTTCGGTTTCCCCACCCTGGAATTTGGCATATCTGCATATACGTAGTGCCCTATCTTGGGCATGGGAGCCAACTCTAAACATGAAATCATTTATGTTTCCTATGTACCTCATGCACATAGTCTGAGGGTAATTTTACAAAATATTAAAAAAAAATTGTGCATGAAAATAGTTTTGCAGCATGGAACTCTCCAGTTGTGGCATTGTCCTCGTGCTCAAACGTTCCACATTTTGGATGTGTAGATTAGGGATAGCCAAACTGTATTAGAAAAATGACAGTAAGTTTTCTGGTAAAGGAAAGCAGAAAAGAGAGTGGAAGGGAGGGAGAGAGAGGCGGGGGACATGAGGACATGAGGATATGCTTCTTGGGAACACTGCCACTACTCTAGCCTCTTGCGCCACTTGAGCCCACTTACTACCCCAGAGCAGGATGCTGCTGAAAGGCCACCTAAGGGTTAAGATAGCTGCAGTTAGTTTCTGTTACTTAGCATTAATGTAGAGATTTTTCACATGCATCTACAGCATGAGGCTGGACTAGGAACAGAGAGCCTCAGAAACTACTGCACAGCACCCAGGCTCAAGCCCAGAGGCAGCCAGGCAGACTCCTAGCTGGTGCTGATGATTATGACGAGTGAGTGAAGAGTAGAAAGCGAAGGAGATGTATTCATAACACTGCTTCCTGCTCTTTTCCGAAGTCACTGGGCTGCACACAGCAGGATGAAAAACACGTGCTGGAGGTACCTTCCCAGAGCCAGAAGATGTTGCCCTACTCATTCTGCAGCAGAACAAGATGCAACATCCTACCCCAGAAAGTTCTGACAGATGCCATCTCTCTTGGGTAGTGCTGGCAGGTAATGGTTCAGAGCTGGCTGTCCTCCTCCCTCTCCTGGCAAGCATTTTCTCTTCCCCTTTTCATCCTGCCTGCCTGAAACTACCACTTCTGCATAGCGGGCAATCTGGCTCCCTGCTCCTCTCCCTGGTGGGTGAAGGCAGCCTAGCCTTCACTCTTTTGTCCAGTCTGGCTGTGTGATCTCTCACCCCAAACAAGCAAAGCAAAGAACGACACTCTGGCAAATCCAGAACCAACCCCTAATATCTGTAAGCTCCTGGAAGCCAGGAACTGTGCCTTAGTTTGTTTTGCAGCAGTGGGATGCAGGGGTACAAGGAGCTGTCAGGGGAAGCATCCAGGCTTTGCTTAGCCACTCTGACCTCCAGCCTCCCATTCTGTAAAATGGGAAGGACCATCTGTATACAAAAATGTCTCAGTGGTAAAAAGTGAGCTATTACAAGTGATACCTCAGTTCACAAATTTAATTTGTTTTTTAACGATTTGGGGGAAGATGGTCACATTTGTGTTCATGTGAGGAAGGTGGCCTTGGTTGTGTTTGTCACTCAATGTGGACTTTGTGAACAGAAGCAGAATTTTGTCAAATGTCTTTGAGAACTGAATAGTTGCAAACAAAAGTGTTCATGAACTGAGGTATATGGAACGGCAAGCTGTAGTCCCTCAGTGCTACAGCAGGTACCCATGAGTCTGACACTGACATTGCCAGACAAACACACGTAAAACCTGCATCTTTCTCCTGTCCTGGCCCCTGCTTTTCATCCTACGTGGGCAACACTGCTTTCCCCTGCTTCTGCTTCCCCAGCTCCCCAGGGGCTGTAGGTCTTCTACTCTTGGCCCTTGGAAGCCCCTTCTCTCCACCACAACTATGAAAGCAGCAAGGCACTAACGCTGTGCCCTGTTCTTTGTGTCTTGCTTTCTCTCCTCCCTAGCCAGCCAACTCCCCATCGCTCACCCTGACAGCCACAAATGCCTATTTATTTGCCGACTAACTTCCTGGTGGTTTAATATCCCCTTGAATTACTGTACAATCTCTTTCAAGTTATATTTGATTATTTTTCACATTTAAAAACATGAACACAATTACCCAACAATGGCACGTGCTGTTACAGTCAGGAATAAAATAGTATTGCAATACTATGTATGCATCTTAGACAAGTAGTCAGTCCCTGGAAATTATGTCTGGAGCGTGGAGCGAGAGCTACAGTGATAGGTACCATATAAATGCATATGAGACAATAAATAGTTACAAAGGGAGAGGATGCTGAATAATTAATCCACCCGCCTCTCCAGGAACATTCTTTATAAATCTGTCCCCCCGTGTTCATTTGTTTTTTTACGGAAGCAAATATTTAAAAGTAAAGGATAAGTAATGACCAGGAAGGAGACATAAAAAGAAAAAACTCAGTGGGAGGGAGGTAGAAGATTACAGATGGCGAGGGCTTCAAGACTGCTGGAACATCATCTGGATGGCATTCGCTAAGGGGACAAGGTGAGGACAGGATGGGATTGTTCAGCGGGAGACAGCACTGGACAGGGCAATCCAACCACACAGCATTTGTGCTGGATGAATGCTATGTACTTCCCACCTGGGCCCAAGCTTATGTGTAGCTGTGAAGGAAAAACTAACAGAGACACGTTGAAAAAGCTCAAGAACCCACACTGCTTTCCTGATAGGAATAGAGCTCCACATTTCTCAGGCTGAGAATTTGGTTTACTGTGACTCTGTTTAAACCTTGACTTTGACTTGCATCCCTCCAGTGAAGTATACTCATCTTCAAGCGTCTTGACTTATCTCCAGCTGTCCCGTTCTGAGAGTTCTGTCCTGTGGCGGTCAGAGTTGTCTTTCTGAGATCCATCTCTACTAAATTGTTCCCCAAGAGTCACAAAGAGCTCAGGCCTTCCTGCCCTGCAGCTATGTCACAAGAAGCCAAGTCCTGCTCATCTCTTCTAGCTACCTGGCCTAAACTTTCCCTGATCTGAAGACCTCTATCAATGTACGAGCCTAGAACCAGTCATCTGTACCTAAGTGGGAAATAGGATTGTTTTTGTTTGGATGTTTCAGATCCATATTCATTTTCTGATATATGCTTTCCAGCATTTTCTCTCATTTTGTGGTTTTCCTTTTAACGATGTCTCTGAAAACAGAAATTTAAAACTGTTGGAGGTAAAATAGTGCAAATACTTAGGAAAATTCTAAGTTGGCAGTTTTTTAAAAATCAAGTATTCACCTACTAAGATGCACCAATTCCATGCCCAGGTATCTGCGGCAGAGAATACCAGTATGTGAGCATGAAAGTAGCTTTATTTGTGATAGCCCCAAGTGGGAATCAACTCAATGTCCACAAAAAAACCCCACAAAAACAGGTGCATTGATAGACAAACTGCAATGTAGTCATACAAAGGAACAGAACAGTAAGTACGCAATGAATAAATGCTGGAGGAATCTGGCGGAGTAGAAGCTTGGTAAGAAAAAATGCATGCTGTATAACTGATTCACAAAAATTGCAGAAAATGCAAGAAGTCTGCAGTGACAGGGAGCAGATCAGTGTTTACAGAGGTGGGGTCTGGCGAGGCAGGAGGAGTGGAAGCCGGGTTTAAGGAGGGGCTTGAACTACTGGGGGATGAGAGCTTTGTTCTTATCTTAATTATGAGGGTTTCATGGGTGTAGTCATACATGAAACTTAGTAACATTTTTACAGTATTTAAAAAAATTTCAATTATATCTCAATATATCTCTGTTTTTGAAAAGGAATTTGAATCTTTACATTGAAGAGCATGCGATTTATAACTAACTCTTAGCGGTTCTTGGAATTTCTTTCCTCTCTGATTTGCCTCCTGTGTCCAGCTGTGTAGATGTCTCTGTCTCCATAAGGCACAGACCCTGCCCAGAACACTCATCCTCTGCAACTTTTCTGGCTTTTTCCCTACTCCTTGTCCACTCCTCTGTCTCCTGAAGATCAACTGTGCCTCTGTGGCTTCTTTTCCAGACTTCTTTCACTGCACCTGTCCCGTCCCTGAATTTTCCATGACAAAGAAAAGACAAGGAGTCATCCGGGACTGTCTCTCTCTCTCTCTCTCTCTCTCTCTCTCTCTCTCTCTCTCTCTCTGCCTATGTCTCTCTCTCTCTGTCTCATCCTGCTGCATTACAAAAGCCCATGTAGCTGCCTTGTTACAGGATTATACCGGAGAGAAGGGGTTGGGCGACAAACAGGGCAGGACATCTACAAGTGTAAAAAGTGTCATTATGTCACTTAGAAAACGGTGCTCTTTCAGGTAGATAAATCTAAAAAAAAACCCAAAAAACCAAAAAAACCATGCTGTCTGCAGGGTAGACTTAAACTTGTATGCACTTGATTGAGGGAACAGATAGTGTCACCCTGTGAACTAAAGGCAGACTCTTTCCCTGGTACACAGAGCACTGAACTGGGGTGCATGGCTTGGGTAGCAAAGCATGGCTGGATTTCAGCTCCCACTCACCCTGTCATCAAGAGATTTTCTTCAGTGCACAAGCCAAACAATGGACAATGACAGTCTGGAAATGAGAAGGCTTTGACAGCTGGCAAAGCCAAATATTAGAGAATAATTACTTGATAACAAATCTTGTCCTCATATGTATGTTTATTTTACATGAAATGAGTGTATTCATTCAGCTGTTGTATTCATTCAACATTTGTTTCTAGTTTTTGCTGTTGCAAATGCTGCTGCAACAGATATTTTTGCTTATTATGTTCCTTTTCATCTTGCTTTTCTATTTTTTGCTTCTTCTCCTCCTTCTCCTTTTCCTCTTCTTCCTTGTCCTCCCCTTACCCTTTCCTCTCTTCCTCTTTCTTCTTTTACTTTTTTCAGTTCTGGGGACCTAACCCAGGGCCTGCACAGGTCGGGTAAGGACTTTACGACTGAGCTTCACTTCTGGCCCCATGTTTATTAAGAGACAAGTCCAAGAGCTCCTTTTGGATAAATAATATTGATATTGTTGGGTCATTTCTGAGTCAGTCCAGTTTTTCTAGGCATTGCCAAATTGTTTTTACAAAGGACTGAACCGTTTGACTTTCCCAATAGTAACATATAAGAATTCCCGTTCCATATTCTGACTAATTCTTTATTAAATTTCTTAATTCTTATCACTTTGGTGATTATGAAATTGTACTTTACTATTTTTAAATTTGAAACTATTTTAGAGTAGTTTTAGGCTCATAGCAACATTGAGCAGGAAGTATGGTATTCCCTGGCTCCTGAACAAACTCCCCCACTGTCACACCCTACTGTCACACCCTACTGTCACACCCTGCATGACCGTGGTACTTTTGTTACAGCGGCTGAGCCTGCACTGACACCACCACCTAGAGTCTGCAGTTTACCTTAGAGTTCATTCTGGATGTTGTACATTCTCTGGGTTCAGACAGAGTATAAGAATAAGCATCCACCTCTGTAGTATCATGCAAAATAATTTCACTGTCCTAAAACTCTTCTTTCCTTGGCTAATTCATCTTTCCCTCCTGCTAGTCACAGCAACTTCTTTTCTTTTCAATGCATCCCTAGGTTTGGCTTTTCTAGAACGTGATAGTTGGAATCATAAAGGCTTTTCAGAGTGGATTCTTTCATCAGTAATATGCAATTAAGTTTTTTCCATGTCTTTTCATGATTTGATAGCTCATGTCTTTTTGCACTGAACAATATCTAATGTTTGATATTGGATATGGATACCACAGTTTATCCATCCATCCACTGAAGGACATCTTGCTTCCAAGTTTTGGAACTTAGGAATGAAGATTCTATAAGCATCTGTATGTGGGTTTGTTAATGTCTGAGGTAGAAGTGAGTTTGTCCAATTCATTTGGTAAATACCAAGGAGCATAGTTGCTGGCTTGCATGGCAAGATTATGTTTAGCTTTGTAAGAAACTGCCAAGCTGTCTTCCAGAGTGGCCGTGCAATTTTGCATTTCCACCAGCAAAGGATGAGAGTTGCTGTTGCTCCACATTTTCACCAGAATTTGATGATGTCAGTATTTTGGCCATTCTGAGAAGTGTGTAGTAGTATCTCAAAATTCTTGTAATCTGTCAGCTCTAATGACATGATGTTGAATATCTTTTCATAAGCTTGCTTTCTGTCTATCTTCTTTGGTGAGGTTTCTATTCTAATCTTTTGTTCACTTTTCAATTAATTTATTCATTTTCTTATTGTTGAGTTTTAAGACTTTGGATGTTTTGGATAACAATCCTTTATCAGATGTGTTTTCTGGAAAACACAGAGCCAAGCCCATAACTCATCTTCTTATTCTCTGTACAGTTTTTAAAGTTTTTAATTTTAATGAAGGCCAGTTTATAAATGACTTCTTTCCTGGATTTGGCCTTTGGTGTTGTATCTAGAAAGTCACTGTCATAACCAAGGTCACATATTTTCTCCTATAATGTCTTTTGGAGGTTTTAGTTTTAAATTGTACATTTAGGGGTATGATTCATTTTGAATTAATTTTTGTGGAATGTGTAAGATTTGTGTCTATATCTTTTTTTTTTTTTTGGTATGTGGATGTCAAAGTACTCAAGCAACATTTGTTAGAAATATTATCTTTCCCTTTGCTCCTTCTTATGGGTCTCCTTTTTTACTCTATTCTGTTCATTGATCTATTTGTCCCCCCACCAATATGACACTTGATTCCTGCAGCTTTATAGTACATTGTGCAGCTCTATTGGGTCAGTCTTCCAATTCCATTATTTTTAAACATTGAATTGGGTATTCCAGATTGTTTATCTCCTCATAAAAGCTTTAGAATTGACTCACTGATGTCCACAAGATAACTTGCTGAGATTTTGAGTGGGATTGCATTGAATTTATAGATCA
Organism: Chinchilla lanigera; assembly: GCF_000276665.1. Classification (NCBI taxonomy): domain Eukaryota; kingdom Metazoa; phylum Chordata; class Mammalia; order Rodentia; family Chinchillidae; genus Chinchilla; species Chinchilla lanigera. The sequence goes on along the minus strand of NW_004955408.1, from coordinate 23,576,504 downwards.
AGTTGTAAAGAATGGATATCCTAGCATATCAAGTCTTCCTAACCATGAACATGGACTACCTCTTCATTTATTTGTTCACTGATATTTCTCATCAGAATTTTACAGTTTTCCTCATATAAATCTTTAACATATTTAAAAAATTTATACCTAATTATTTCTACTTTAGGGAGGCTAGTATAAATGACAATGCATTTCTTTTTTTTTGGTACCGGGAATTGAATTCAGGACCTTGCACTTTGGCAGGCGCTTGTGCTGCTGAGCTATACCCCTGGCCCGATAATGCATTTCTAACTTTATATTCCACTTGTTCATTGCTACTATACAGGCAAACAATTGAATTTTGCAAGTTGATCATATATCCTGCAGTCTTATTATCATCCCTCATTAGGTCCAGGAATTTTTGCTTGCTTGTTGTTAACTCCTCCAGGTTTTGTACAAAGATGTCATGTTCTCTGTGAACAAAGAGAGTTTTACTTTCTCCTTATTTTACGTATCTTTTATTCCTTTTCTACTACAAAGTTACTTTTCTTCTTGATCTTCTCACTATTAAAATGATATTAGCAGTAGATTTTAAAAAATATGTGGCTGTTCTTTATTATCACAGAAAGTTTTCTTTTTGCAAGTACCATGCTATTTTTAACACAGTAGCTTTGTAGTATAATTTCAAATTGGGGATTGTGATGTTCCCTGCCTTGCTTCTGCTGTCTAGGATTGTTTTTGCTATTCTAGGTTTCTTCTGGTTCCAAATAAATTTTAGGAATGTCTTCTCTGGTTCTATGAGTTACGCTAATTTGATTGGGATTGCGTTAAATCTGTATAACAATTTTGAGATTATAGATATTTTCACTATGCTTGTTCTTCCCATCCATGAACAAGGGCTATCTTTACATTTACTGACATCCTCTTTGATCTCCTTTTTCAGGGTACGGTAATTTTCAGTGTGTAGATTTTTTACTTCCTTTGTGAGATTGATTCTTCAGTATTTAATTTTTTTCAGTGCTGTTGTGAAAGGTGTGCTTTCTCTAATTTCTCTGTCAGTGTTGGTGTACAGAAATGCTATTGAGTTTTGAGTGTTGACTTTGTATCCAGCTATACTACTGAATTCAGTTCAAAGTTATGAACTCTACAAGTGTTTTGGTGGATTTTGGGGTTTTTATGTAGAGTATCATGTGATCTGCAAATAATCATAATTTAGCTTCTTTCCTATCCTTATTGCTTTTATTTCTTTTTCTTGTCTAATTGCCCTGGCTAGTGTTTCCAGGATGATATTGAATAGGAGTGGTGATAGTGGACATCCTTGTCATGTTCCTGATTTTAAAGTGAAAGCTTTCATTTTTGGGCCATTTGGAATGAGGTTGGCTCTTGGATTGTTATAGGTAGCCTTATCAAATTGAGATAAAGATCTTATATTCCCATTTTCTGTAGAGTTTTTTTTTTTTATCGTGAATGGGTGTTGGACTTTGTCAAATGCTTTTTCTGCATCTATTGAGATGATCATAGAAAACAGACCTGAGGGTCAATGGAACAGATTAGATGATGCAGAAACAACACCATACTCAGCTACCTCATCTTTGACAAAGGGGTCGAACACATTCCCTGGAAGAAAGATAGCCTCTTTAATAAATGGTGCTAGACAAACTGACTTTCCACATGCTGAAGACTAAAACCCATTTCTATCAACATGCACTAGGCTAAAATCAAAATGGATCAATAACCTAAATATTAAAACAGAAACACTAAATCTGCTGGAAGAGAGAATAGGCAGAACTCTTGAAGACTTAGGTATAGGCAAAGGTTTCATGACCAAAACCCAAATTGCATGGGAAATACTATAAAGAATCAACAACTTGGATCTCATCCTATTAAAAAGCTTTGCACAGCAAAAGAAATTACTGATAGTGTGAAAAGACAACCCATAGAGTGGGAAAATATCTTAGCTAGTTGTCCCTCAGACAAAGGACTAATATCTATAACATATAAAGAATTGAAAATAATCAGACCCATCAAATTTAAAGACCCAGTACAAAAATGGGCATCTGAGAATACCTACTTCTCAGAGGAAAAAATACAAATGGTAAATAAATATATGAAAAAATGTTCAACATTGGTCATTAGAGAGATTCAAATTACGACAGTGCTGAGATTCCATCTCACCCCAGAAAGAATGGCCAGTATCAAGAAATCAACCAAAAACAAATGCTGGAGGGGCTGTGGGTACAAAGGAACCTGTCTTCACTGTTAGTAGGAATGTAGACTGGTGCAACCATTGTGGAAATCAGTGTGGAGTTCCTCAAAACACTAGGAGTAGAGGTCCCATTTGATCCAGCCATTCCCCTTCTGCATATCTTCCTAGAAAAATTAAAAACATCTTACCACAGCAATATATGCACACCCATGTTTATAGAAGCACAGTTTACAATAGCTAAATCTTAGAAACAACTAAAATGCCTATCAACTGAGGAATGGACAAAGAAGATGTGGATTTTTCATACAATGGAGTATTACTCAGCCATAAAGAAAGATAAATTTGAGACATTTGTAGGTAAATGGATGCATCTTGAGAACATCTTAAGTGAAATAAATTGGACTTACATGTGTAAATATTGCATCATTTCTCTGGTATGAGCACTGAATGTGTAAATAAGGAACAAAGTGTCTAAAAGGTATTATGGAAATGGGAAGGAATTTTTCAAAAGAAAGGGGAAGTAGGGCATGGCGACGGGGGGGGGGGAAAGGAAGGAAGGGAGAAAACATAGTCCATATTCTTATTTGTTTTGTTTTGTTTTTTGTATTTTTCCGGTACTGGAAATTGAACTCATGACCTTGTGCTTGCCAGGCAGGCGCTGTGCTGCTGAGCTAAATCCCCAGCCCCCCATAATCCATATTCTTAAAATGAAATAAGTTGGGTGCGTTTAAATATCACATTGTTTTCCTACAGGGAGAAACTGAAAGGGTATGTAAAGATCAAAATGTATAACAGATACTGTGAAATAGAAAGGAAATATTCAGGGGCTGGGGATTTAGCTCAGTGGCACAGCGCCTGCCTGGCAAGCTCAATGTCATGAGTTCGATTCCTGGTACCAGAAAAAAAAAAAACCAAACAAACAAAAAAAAAAAAAAGAAAGAAAATATTCAAATGGGAACAGGAACAAGGAATGGGGGAGGAGCAAATAAAGGTAAGGAAAAGAAAAAAGAATAAAAGGAAGAAAATGCAAACAAAATTTTTGTAAATGAGGGGAAGAGGGGCTAAAGAGAGGTGAGGGGGCTGGGAAAAAGGAAGAATCAAGAAATATGTATAGGTATACAATTTTACATGTTTATATCTGGTAATCTGAGCAATTTATGTGATGACAACAATTTGCAGTATAACAACCATTGGTGAATTCCTATAATCCTGTCTAGTGAAACTATGTATTGTCTCTAATGTTCTTTTAAATTATTATTTTCTTATTCCCTTTAATGATTTGATCAATCTTCTATTCTTACATCTGGTAATCTGAGCAAATTTGTTGAAGATAACAATATGTTACCTTCAATAACAATATAACAACCATAGTTAATTCCTATCATTTGGTTTGAAACCCCATATCATTTTTAATGTTCTTGTATTGTTTTGTTTGTATTTTGCTATTGTTCTTTTTTTGTACTATTTTCTTTAAAATAAAAAAAGAAATATGTGTAGGTATAAACTTCCTCTAATAAATGTGATCATTATATATCTGAAATGTATCAATAAATTAATTTTAAAAAGCAAAAGAGAAAATTTCCTTCTATTCCTAGTTTGTTAAGAGGTTTTTCAAAAATCATGAGTGGATGCTGAATTTTTTTCCAAATGATTTACTATATCTATTAATATCATGGATTATATTAATGATTTTTGACAGTTAAACCTTGCATAACCATGACAATTCCCATTTGGTTGTGGTACATATTTCTTATTATATATTGTTGGATTCATTTTGATAATACTTTGTTAACTATGTTCATAAAAGATATTTGTCTCTTCTTTTCTAGTAATATTCGTGTCCAGTTTTGATACTAAGTTAATGTTGATCAAATGAAATTCATTTGAAATATTCCTTCCACTGCTAATTCTGGAAGAGATTAGAAGAGATTCACTTCATCCTTAAATGCTTTGTGTATTCATTGGTGAACCCATCTGGGTCTTGTATTTTCTGTTTTGCAAGGTTATCAATGATTCATTTCTTAACAGATATAGATGGATAAAGATTATCTACTTCTTATGTGACTTTTGACAAGTAATCTTTCAAGGAATTTGTTCACCTCACACAGTTTATCAAATTTGTAGTGATAGAGTTGTTTATATCTTCATTATCATTTTAATGTTCTTAGGGTTGGTAGTGATGTCTCCTTTTCCTTTCTGATGTTACTAATTTGTGCCTTCTCTTTTTGTTAACCTGGCTAGGGGCCTATTGATTTTATTGAGCTTTTCAAAGAACCAGCTATTGGTTTCACTGTGGTTCTATAGTTGATTTTCTGTTTTCAATTTATGATATTCTGATTTTTTTTTTTTTCCTGCTACTTTCACTTCTTGGTCTAGTGTCCTAAAGTTGAAGCTAGATGATTGATTTTAGGTCTTTTTTTCTAACCTATATATTCAATGTTAGGAATCTCCCTTAAGCATTGATTTTGCTGTGTTCTGCAAATTTGATAAGTTGTATTTCCATTTTCACTTAGCTCAAAATATTTTAAAATTTTTCTTGAGATTTCTTCTCTGACCCATGTGTTACTTAGAAAAGTGTTGTTTAATCTCCAGTCATCTGGGTATCTTGCAGCTATCTGTAATTGATCTCTAGTTCAATTTCAGTATGGTTTGAGAGAACAGACATTGTATAATTTCTAGTCTTTAAGTTTTATTAAGATATGTTGTGAGGCACAGGATATGATCTTGGTGAATATTCCATGTGATGCTTTAGAATAGGTGACCTGTACTTGTGTGACGGGTGATCCAACAGTGTCAGTTATGTTCAATTGGTTGACAGGACCACTGAGTTTGGTTATGTCCTTGCTTGTTTCTTCCCGCTGGATTTGTCCATTTCTGAGAGAGTGACGCTAGTCATTAACAGTGGGTTCACTATTTCTCCTTGCATTTATATGACTTTCTGCCTCACATATTTTGAGGCACTGTTGTTGGGTACATACTCATTAAGGACTATTTAGGGTGCATATTGGCCCTTTTAAATCACTAAGTCATTCTCTTGATCCCTAATAACTTTTCCTGCTCTGAAGCCTGCTCTGTCTGAAATGCAAGTAGCTACTTCTGTTTGATTTTGATTGGTGTTACCTCCTTTGTTTTTAATGTTACCTCCTTCACTTTTAATCAATTTAAAGCTTTACTTTTAAAAGCCTGTTTGAGGGGGATTTGTGACCCTACTAATTGAAGGAAGTTTTTCTAAGGAATCTCCCTGTGACCTCTAGGAACAACAAAGGACTGATTTTCTGAGGCACACGCCCCTTAGGAAATGACAGTCTACAGCGACTCTTCATTTCAGCTACTGAGACAGTTCCAGAAGCCCTGAGTCAAACAAAAGTGGCGGGGGGCCCTTGGAGCAGGAGTGGCTTCTCCTGCCTGTTCCCAACAGGGCTGAGTGGAAGGCGCTGGATGAAGATGCTGGACTCCAATCTTCAAGATGCTGGACTCCAATCTTCAAGACCCACCCCCAGAGCCTAGAAATTCCCTGCTTCTTGAGGCCTGGTACCTGCTTCACCACAATCACGTGGCAAAGAGACCACTACTGAACTACCTGTGCCTTGAAGACAAAGACCTGTGCTGAGGTCCTTAGACAATCAACTGGACCCCGGGCTTCCAGCCAGTGCCCTGCACTGATGGGCCCTTCCTTTTGAGGCCTCTCCATCAGTGTTTGTGGACCCTGAGTGAATTCTGTGGTCTTTGTGGCGCCTGTGGACAGAGACACAAATCAGCACCCAGCAGGGTGACACGCAGGCACTCTGGTTCCTGTTTCTCCCCAGCTCAGCCTCTGCTTCCCCAGCTCTCAACTGATTCAATAGATTCTGGACTCTGCCTCTGGCCTCCTCCTCCACCGTAAGGCACCTCACTCAGAAAAGCCAGAGGGATGCGTAAGGATGTCAACACATCCAGTCTCTGCTCCCAAGTGTCCTATGGCTTTGTTGACGATTGCCTCAGCCATAAGTCTGGCCACTCCGTGAGGGCAGGGACCTTGTCTTTTTGGACACCGTTACTTTTCCAGACCTGGCCTGCAGCCTGACATCAAAGAGGTGTGCACTAAATACTTGCAGAAAGAATGTGCAGAGCGGCCATTAGTTGGCTTCATTCCTCAAGACTCTCCATGGATTTCGCCAACAGCGAGGCAACAGGCCCTGCTTTGTGGTATCGTCGATGGGTTACAGACAAGGAGGGGAACGTTCAGAGAAATGCAGTGGCGCATTCGGAAAGGGGTAGTGGGGGCCCAAGCTCAAGTGTGCGTCGCAAGTATGTATATATCAGCTCACTTTATCCCCAGAGCAAGCCTGAGAGTGGGTGTCCTATTTAACATAGGAACTTGGAGAAGTTCCATAGGGGCTTGGAAACCTGGCCCATGGCCACCCACCTGGCTGCGACCTGAGCCCTGACTTCTGACCGCATACCTGATACCTTTATCTCTACTTCTGCCTTTCCTCAGACTCCTTTTCCAGCTATAGGGTGAATGTGGAGGGGAAATGGAAGTCACATGCTGGAGAAAGGGAGGGACCCTGTCCTAGAGAGGCTGGGATCTAATGAAAAGCTCACAGCAGCGGAAGACTGGCTGTCTGGAAGCAGATCCCCGGTGAAGTCCTAGTCAGTTTCCTGGGCCTCAAGCACCTGGCCAGTGCCTCATGCAACTTTGACATTTCAGTTCCAGTAATAAGGTGTCACTTAGAAACCTGGCCCACAGGGATGTCAGAACCCAACCTCCCATGTGCACTGGTAGTCAGAGTCTAAAGCTCGTCCCCATTGGCTGGAACTTGGTGTGAGGTGGTGGGCAGGACAGAGGTGATGGGAAAAGGGAGAGAGCCTGGAGTGGCTGGTGGGATGTCATGAGTTTGGAAATGGCCAAGGCTGCATGCCACCGAGGGTGGGGGCCTTCCAGACACCCAGGCAGGACTGACGTGGTCCCAGGAAGCTCCCTGCACCCCTCTGTCCCATGCCTGCAGGTCTCAGCCATTCGAAGCTGCCAGAAGATCTTCAGAGCCAATGGAGTCAATCATGGGGAGACACCAGGCCCCCCGTGGAGCAGGCAGGCCAGTGCAAGCCACATGCAAAGACAAGGGGCCAGGTCCTGGCCTGACAGTATCCAGAGGCCACCATCCCTCTACCTCCCCCAGCTAAGGTTAGGGACCCTCAGTGGGAACCCAGGGCTCAGCACCCTGTTTTCAGACCCAGAGAAATCTCCTTTGGGACAGAAGTCCACACACTGAGGTCCACCCCAAAGAGAGTTGAGATACAATGAATCGATCGTGTCTTACTGTGACGGCTTTTGCTCCCAAACTGGCAAGTGTGTCACCATCACACAGCCCTCCCGACTGCTTGCACCTGACTTACCTGCAAGAGAGAACACAACAGGGATGACAGCCACCTGTCCGGGAAAGTCAGGGCCTGTACCGGCTTTCCTCATCCAGGCAGCGCCGAGTAGGGGCCGCGGCACATTTCTCTTTAGGTCTTGACTTTGACAGCATCACCTCCCCGAGAGAAATGTGACAAGGCCCAAGACACCAAGGTGGGGTTTGGAAGGAGGCTCTTCTCAGGGACGCAGAACAGTGGGAAGCCACACCCAGAGGACTTCGGGCAGAGGGACCCACAGTACAGCAAGCACCAAGGCCTTTGTGAAGGGGATAGAGGAGATTGACCCTTCTGGGCTGACACGGGGGGTTGGGGGGCAACCTCTGCTTGAATTGTTTCACTGGGGGAAGGAATGGCGTCACCCAACATATATTCTTTTTACTTAACAACCAGTGGTTTGCTGAGGTTTTTTCTCTCCTCTGCACAGCTGCAAGCCAAAAGGAATGAGCAACCCTAGGGGCAGTTCCGGTTCTCCTTTAGAAGATGATTCTTGCCCCTGCCCTTTCCCTGTTCCTCCCATGCCACACCCGCCTCTTCCCAGAGTTCCCTCTTGGGGTGTTGTCAAGCTCCTCGGTGCTCCAGACTGTGAGGCATGTAGGAGCTCAGGCCATGGCCAGAGCAGGCTGAGAACCCTGAATAGCAACACTTCTCCGCAAGTATGTACGGACATCCTGGCACACGCTGGGAGACGTTAGTAAGCACGGTGCATCCTTCTGTGTTATTGTCCATGTCCTTGGCCATCTGTGGAATGAAAACTCTTCACAACCCTGATACTAGGGGGACATACTCACTAGCGATCTTTCTTTCGGACTGATTCTTTCCAGTCCTGCGATTCAGAAGCATAGTCATCCACCGTCACGTAGCCAATACTAAAAAGCAAAGGTTCACCTGAAATTCAAGGTGGGGCTCCGAACGCAAGCTTGTCTAGATTTAATTGGCTTTCCCACCCCCTGCTAATGCACTCCTGGCATCAGCTGGGCTAGGAAGAGCCCTTCCTGCATGCCCCCCACTGTATTGATATTCTAATACACACTGTCATTCTCTCTGCCTACCACTTATTGACACTGGGACCACTGTCCTTGTCTCAGAAGATGAGAACAATATCCATTGAGTTTTTGTATCAGCCACTTTTGGCTCCTATTCCGGACATCTGTAAGGAACCCGTCACCAAATCCTACTTCCTAAAATTCCCTGGAATCCACTGTAACCAGCTTACACCAGGCTGCCACGAACTGTGGAACTGATGGCTGGTGCTCAGCAACCGCGTGAGATCATGAGGTAGCAGACAGGGATTGATATTGGCAGAAGATACCTAAGTTCCTCCAGATTTCTTGAGGCTATCGTACCAACCCCATTGCACACCCCCCCGATTGTTTTTGCGTGTGAAAGAAATAAGCACCTAGCAGACTTTTGGAGGGGAGAATTTTGATGATATGCAGCTGAACTTTAACTGAGGCGCTGAGGGATAGAGAGGGGAACCTGACCTTTGAATATGTGTATGCTGGGTAGAGCCCTTCTAACTTCTTGATCTACAATGTAATTGCAGGGTTGAGATGGGAGGAGAGGAGGGGTCCCCAGGGGAGATCGGGCCAGGCCAAGTATGAGGCAGGTTGTTCTGGAAAGTGCAGGGGGCCAGCAGTGCTAAGAGTGAGTGCCGCTGCGTCCACCTGGATGGCTTCTCCACTCCTCAACCCCAGGGTTTCGACCCCAGGATTATTTCTTTTTTGTAAATTTTTGTAAACGAGAACAGCGAGTGTGGAGAATTGAAGTAACCTGCACAGGACTCTCGGAGGTGGCTGCGTGATGCACGTCTAGGAGATCTGGCTCCGGGGCTCATCCCTCCACCAGCGACAACCTGGCGGGCTGTCTGCTTTAGTTAAGGATCCAACAAATCGAGCTCTTGTGTGTAACAGAGCAGTTACCGGAGGCGTCAGTTCTATGTAGTGTTTGACATCTCACGTCTACGCTGAAACGAGAATGGCGCCAAACTTGGGGTTGCTTGCTGAGAGGTTACACTGGGGAGCGCAGCCTGTACACCCGCACGACGACTTCTGGACTTCCTGTACCTCTAAACAGGACAGCGCGGGAAACTGAAGATCGTCCCTAGGCAGAAGGTTGTGTGTGTCTTATTATCTTAATTGGCAGCAGCAGTAGTAGTAATGGAAGCAGCCACAGGCCATTGGTCAGAATCTCAGGTGAAACGTTTTTAAGAAAGAAAAGGTTGGCTTTTGCAGGTTGAGCACAGGTTTGGACCCTAGAGAAACCGCGTTTGGTCCCTTCTTTGGGCGCCTCCGCTGTCTGCTGAAGAGAAAATAACCCAGGTTTTCCTCGTGTGCCTGGGCCTCCACGCCTTCCCTAGGCTGCTGCTGCCCTCTGCTGGTCAGAGCTGGAATTGGAGAGCAGGAAGCCAAGGCTTCCGCTGCTTCTCCCGGTTCGGTCACCATAGTTTGGGGAGTGGCCACACCAACCGCCAGGAGCTGAAGGAGGACAGCCCTTCAGGCAGGGCTTGGCTGCCCCCAGAAACTGTTTCAGGACTGCTTTGGGCACCTGGAGCAGGATGAAGAGGAGAGATAGCTTGGAGTGAGAAGGACCAGGAGGAACATCGAATGCAGGGGGCTTCAGTACACCTCTAAGCAACTCCACCCCCTGAGAAATAGCCATTACTAACTCTTATTTTCAGAATGCCGCTCCCAATGGTAATTTCCATTCCACTGCTGCCACGCTGTAGACTACCGGGCCCAACTGCCTGCATTCACATTTCTGCTACTAGGTGTGTGAACTTAGGCAAATCACTCCTGCTGAGAGGGTCTGCTTTTCTCCTGTGGACCTCGGCGACTGATGCAGGTGGGGTGCTGGCAGGTGCAGGCCTCGGGAAGGCTCACAACCACTCAGCAAAGCACCTGCAGGCCAAGACTCTTTGCAGATGTGGCAGGGACTGGGTGCTGGCCGATGGCCTCCTCCAAGGGCAGATGGCCTCGGACTTTGAGGCCTGGCCTGAGGTTAGAGGCCGCACTGCTTTTCTCCGAAGTGCACAGCATTAATCGGGCCGTGCCCAGTTCCTCCATCCGAGCATGTCCCCCTCCAGGAGCCACCTGCTTCCTGCTGCTGGCACCTCTCACCTCTGCCTGCTCCGAGCTGAACCAAGAGGAGAGAGAATCAATGGACAAATCTCTCTCCTTTTGTCCCTGCACCGTGCATCACCTTATTTCAGGTTAATACATTACACAAGTGTTCTTGGAGGGCTGTTCCGGGCCCACCCCCATCTAGAGGTGGAGAATCTGCAGTGACAAAACTGATCATCAGCTCACCCTCACATTTATCTAGGTAGGGCGTGAGGAACTAGGAAAGAAATAGGTGAATGAGTGAACTAGACAGCACCTTAGAGTGCAAATGCCAGGGGGAAATAAAAAAGCAGCAAAGGAGGGGAGAGAGTATGGCTACCCAAAAGGGGAGTCAGGGAAGAAATGAGCCATGCGGATGTCAGGGGAAGGGTGCTGTGCAGGGGCGGGGGGAGCACAGCACATGCAAAGGCCCTGAGGCAGATAAATAGGTGCCAGGTCTGTGGGACAGCAAAGAGGTCAGAGCAGGCAGAGCAGTGTGTGAAGTGGAGACGGAAGAGCTGAGGGGTGTGAGTGGCTAGGACCACACAGGGCCTTTACCTGGGGTGGGATAGGAAGTGATAGAGGGGTCCTGCACAGAGGCCCCAGTCTGGTTGTTTGCAGAGTATTTCTCTGTCTGCTGGCTGAAGAGTAACTACAGAGGGAAGGCCAGGACCAGGGCAGGGAGACCTGGGAGGGATGAGGAGTGCCTGTAAAAACGAGGAAGAGAGCTTGGGTGATCGTTTGCACTGGGGTGACTGCCGCTTAATAGGAAACTCGGGTGTTCTGGGTCTGGGGAGAAGCAGAGTCAGGAGTGGGAGGATGGACAGCTGGGCTGGCGGTCCCTGGTCTGCGAGAAGGGACCATAGCAATCTCTCACATATGCGTCCAGGACGTGCCCGAAATGTGTGCGTGTCTTTTTTCTCAGGAGAGGTGCACACTCCCTCTGTAAGAATGACACTGTTTGTAAAGGGTTGCTGGCTCGCGGTGTGGTTTTGTTAGTGCGGGTCTGAGGTACACAGTGAATGCGCCCTCTGTGGGCAGCTGGTGCGTGTACATGACGCATCCTAGTTCTTTCCACGCTGCCCCGCCACCTCCCTGTGTATGTTCTGAATGCTCTGGGTTTCCATTCCGTGGTCCTGCTGGTGCTGTGGATGGGCTGGAGGTCGGGGACAGCCTGCTGCAGGCAGGGAGGTGGACTTCGCATTCAGAGAAGCCTGGCTTGTGAGCCTGGCCATGGCCTTGGGCAGATGGTTTCACCTCTCCGAGCCTCCATTTGTCGACCTGTGAAGTGGGGATTATGGGACCTGCAGCCCCAGGTGCACAGTGAATGCTCAGCCCTGCCCGCTCTCTGCCCTGTGAGAGCCGTCCTCTCTTCTTCCTTCCACACTGACCTTTGCAACCCTGCCCTCTCTCCATATGGGGAGAAATCCCTGCTCAGAGGGCTCAGAGCAAGAAGAGTGGCTCACAGTGGCTGAGCCACCGGTGAGAGCTGAAGGTGGCAGGTGTTGATCAGGACTCCCCCCCTGTGGTCCCGCACAGGGCAGCCGGCTCAGGCCTCACTGATGTAATCCCCTCGCCGGCAGGGCGCAGCCAGGGCACTGCTCCTCGGCCCCCTGCTCGGTGCCGCCCGCACCCCTGTGTGTTCTTCTTGTCCCCTGCCTCAGGGCTCAGACTCTGCCTGGCATCCTCTGTTGTCCCGCACTTCCTTGGTGACGTCATCAACAGTTCTGCTGTCTCTCTCTCCTGCCCCACACCCTCCTTACCTCCACACTCCATTCCCAGCTGCCTTTTTGCCATTCCACATCAAAGTCCCATAGAACGACTCTCAGACTTAATACAACAACGCCCCCCCCACTTGCCCTATGTCTCCCCGTGGCATTTATTGAAAACTGTTCTCCTAGTCACACAGGTATTACTTTGGAGACTTCTCTGACACTTGCCTCTCACACCCACAGCCAGGCCGTCAGCCTGTCCTGTTGGCTCAACCTTCAAGATATGCCCGAGGCGAGCTGCTTCTCACCTCCGCCACTGTACAGAGGCATGGACACTCCTTGCCCGGTCTCCTAACTGGTGTGTCTGCTTCCCATGGTCCAGCACATCCCCGGAGCCCTGTGACCCTCTGATGCATCTAAGAGGATCCTCTTATGATCAGTGTTCTCCAATAGCTCCCAATTTCTCTGCAGAATAAATAGACACATCCTTGCAAAGACACCTCTCTTGGCTGAAGCCAGAGCTCTGAACAAGATCGAAACTGGGCGGCCCTTGGAGTGCATGGCAGGGGGAACAGACTGGCAGGAAGGGCACAGCCGGTGTGCAGGGGAGTCCCTGTTGTGAGAGATCTGTGCAGACCGTCCCGACGGCGGACAGTGAGGGAAGAGCTCGCTGAGGAAGTGATATTTACAGTAACAGAGCGATTTAGAGCTGAAAGTATCTCTTGGGACATCTACTTTACTAAAGTTTTCCTGCTCCATTTATAAATGGAAGAAAAAGAAGTCTGTGGAGGTGAAGCGACCTGCACATTACTCAAGCAGCTGGAACAGCAAGGCAGGCCTCCTGGCAACCAGGCTTACGAGTTTATAGCTTTCAGATCGCTGGCTGGAGCTGTCGTGCCTAGAGTGAAGTCTGGGAATGCTGTGAGCTATTAGCTCCTGTCATGCACACTCGCGTGCACACACACACACACACACACACACACACACTCACACGCACAATCTCCTTCCACATCCACAGAGGACTGGTTCCAGGACCCCCATGGATACCAAAATCTACAAATGCTTAAGTCCTTCAACAAAATGGCCCGGAATTTGTGCATAAGCTATATTTATCCTCCCCTATATTTTATATCTTCTCTAGATGACATTCCTCCTGCATCATAAATGCGATGCCACGTTGGTATACTGCATTGCTTAGAGAATAATAATAATAATCAGGACACCTTTCTGGCTGCTCACTGCTTATTCTGCCTCAAAAGCTCTTCTCCCAGACAGCTGACGGCCCAGGCCCTGACTTCTTCAGGTCTCACTCAAAGTCACTTCCCAGTGACACTCCCCTGGCCACCCAAGCACGGATCTTTCTTTGCCCTTTCTGCCTGGCTGAGTGCCTTTTCTTGCTGTGCTCGCATCTATATATCCAGTAGAGGACAGGAAGTTGGCTGCTTTGTTCACTAGCTCTTTTGCGACTGGGGACCTGGAGCTGCTTGGGTCTGTCATGCCCTCTTTGGACACCAGGTGGCGGCCCACACCACCCCCTTGCTCTTGGCTTCCTTGGCCCTTGCTGGAGTGACCCCGAGACTGTCCAGCTGAGAGCTGAACCCCAGCCCCTTGGCCTCAAAGGACGATGCTGTTTTGACCTCATGAGCGGATGGCTCCTCTGAGGCCGGGAGTTCACAATTCTTTCCTGAGTAAGGGCGGGGGGAGAATGACCTCTTCTAGGCTTAATCTGGGCTCAATCCCCTGCCTGTCTGGTCTTGAGCAAGGGGACACTGTGGAGGGCCGACGGGGTGCCAGGTGTCATGCTGGGTGCTTTTTAATTTGCTGTCCCACTGAGTCCTCACTACAGTTCTGCGACATCACTGTTCCCATTTGCAGACAAGGAAGCTGACATTCAGAGAGGCTGGGACACCCGCCTGAGGCCACACAGCTGGCCAGGCCCAGGGCTGGGATTCTCACCTGGCCCACGTGACCAGAAACCGGCCATCTCCAGCACTGAACATCAGTGATGGGGGAGAAGGTGAAGCTGGGGCCCGGTCCGTCCTTGGACTAGGAATCAAGGAAAGGGATCCCCAAAGGTTTGTGCCAGTCGGTCACCCTCTTTCATTTCCCCACCGCCCACACCCCTGTGACAATGAAACATAAGTAAATCCTTGCATAACGATGTGAAAACCCAGCCAGGGCTCTGTTCTTCCTCCTCCTCTCCCTCCCAGCCGCTCCGGGAGGCCCGGTGGGAGGAGAGCCCCCTGTGTCCTGGGGCTGCTTCTCTTCAAAGGATTCTTCAAAAGCCTCGCAAGGTGGCGCAGGAGAGAGGGTGGGGCCCAGCGGAGCCTCTGGTGGGAAGAGACACCAGGCGTCCTAATTACAGAGGGACAAGCGAGCTGGGGCCAAAGGCCTCTGTGGGACCCGGCTGGATGTGAGGTCGCTGGCATTCTCCCAGCCTCTCCCCTGCCCTCCACCACGACATGTGTTTCTTCGCCCAGAGCCTTCATTCAGACGCAAGTGCTCTCCAGCTCTGCAAATCTGGGAATGGACAGAAGGACAGAGCACAGGGACAAAGGTCCTCTGAGGCAAGGGAGAGCTCAGGGCTGGCCAGGCTTCGAGTGGGGGCTCCAACCAAGCCCCTTGTTGGTGGCAAACTGCTGCTTGACATCGCATCCTGGGTGCTGTCCTGGTGGGGAGGCATGTCCCCGACTGGTGGGGGTGCCCAGGAGAGGTGGGCGGGGCGTGTGGCCTTCGGCTCCCACCATGCAGCGCCCGTATTGACCTGTGTGCTTGGGCACTGGGCTGGGACTGGGATTAGAGTCACCTTTTGCCTGGGTCAGGATTTGCCCCGGGTCACCAGTTGAGGGGGCAAAGAGCTGGCAGAACTAGGAAGCCCCTGGGGTGACGCCCTGAGACCCAGGCAGCCCTGCCGGAGCAGCAGCAGCGTCTGGAGAGTTGGGGCCGCACGCTGCCATCGACAGCCTTTCCCTCCCTCTGCTGCTGCTGAGTAACGGAGACCCGCGGCTCGGCAGCCTGGGGCTGGCAGCTCTTCGACGCGGAGTACGGCTCTCCTTCTGCGCCCAGAGATAGTTCTATTTGTTCTTCAGTTCCATCTGGGGAGACCCTTATGTTTCTTCTGCCTTTTCCTCTTTGGGTCTGGAGCTGCTTCAGACATTGTTGGCGGGAATGTCAGCCACACTGCAGAACGGTAGGTGTTTCCTTAACACTAAAAATAGACCTGCCACACGATGGATCGGGCTACAGGCCCCTGGGCACATACCAAAAGGAAAGGAAACAGCACATCCCAGGCAGACCCACACTCCTACGTTCACTGCAGCGCAATTCACAGTAGCTCAGGGGTGGAATCAGCCTATGTCCAGGTCAGTGAGTGAGTGCATGAAGAAAGTGGAGATTCTTGATGGAGTATTACTCAGCCGTTAAGAAGGAAATCCTGTCCTTCGTAGCAAAATGTCTGGGGAACATCATGTTAAATGAAATAAGGCAGAAGAGAAAGACAAGCACTGCATGTCCTCTCTCATGTGCAGAAGGTTTTGCTTTTCTTTAGGACCTGAATGTAGAATAGTGATTTCTAGAGGCGGGGTGGGGGAGGAGCAGATAAAGGTAGGCGGGAATTGATCAGGACGGGCTGCACGCACACACTGAAGCCTCACACTGAACCCCATTCAGATGCATGATCAATGCATTTGTAAGCATTTTTTAAACGGAAGTCTTGTTTGAAAAAGACTTTGCTATGGAGAATGTCAAAGACCAGCTACCAAGGCTGGACTTGTCCTTTGTTCCTGCTGCCCGTTCCTAGGTCCTGGCTGCTGGGGGTCCGTGTAAGGACAATAGCAACACCCTCAGTATTTCCTGAGTACCTATTATCGGCCAGGCAGGGTGCTGAAGCCCTCAGATTTCTCTGCTTTCCTTCCCATGGCCCCCCTCGGGGGGAGGACACATGACCCCATCTCACAGAGGGAATGACCTGTGCTGCGTGCTAGCGACTGGGGCAAAAGCTTTGCACAGCCTGGAGGTGCTGTTCCTGCACAAGGCAAGTTCCCGGGCACTGTCTCACCGAGCTGAAGGATGAGCAGGGACAAAAGCTCAGAGATGGAAGTTACCTAGCCGAGGTCACACAGCAAGTCACCGACAGCCTGTCCTGGGGCTTTGTATTTTTATTCCTAACCCACGTTCTGTCCGCTGTCCCGCACTCAAGGCTGTGGTCAGTTGCTTCTGCCCGGGAGGGGAGGGGCCGATGGGAGCCCTGGGGATGCTCCTACTGGGGACACAGCGCCTATCAGAATGGCCTCCTCTGCGCCTCAGTTCCTGGACTGGCAAAACAGGGCGAGGCTGACTTGGGAATTACATCACAACGGAGTTTTGCAAGCTACTCGTCTCCCAGCTCTCCTCACGGGGCATTTCCCTCCGGATCCCAAGGCCATGCGTGCTCCATGAAGACAGCTGTCTCCCAGGCATTCCCCAGCCCAACCTCACTGCCCCTCGTCCGTATGGTGCCAGGCTGCTCTACCTCGAGCTCCCTTTCTCTGGCTCTGAATCAGGTAGTCAGGCTCTTCTCATCTGCTCTCCCCTAAGTCCCACTGGACCCCTAATTCCAGTTTTATACCACACTCCAGAGCCGCCAGGCCCAGCTCTTCCCAGCCTCTCTGCTTTGCGCCTGCTGCCCCTTTGCTGGGATATCGTCTCCTCTGCGTGCTAGCTGAGCTTCTGCTTCCCTGTAAGACCCAATCCCAGTGTGCCCTTGTGTGGGAAGTCTGCCCTGGTTCTCTGGCCCTCCCTGGGTGGAGGTAATTGGGGCCGTAACACTTGGCTCGTCACTCTTATTCACTGGCAAGCAATGGGAGAGGTATATATATGCTGGTGAAGTCCGCATTCAGCACACTGACCTGTCTGTCTCATCCATCCATGCATTCCTGAAGTAAGTGTTTACTGAGCCTAACCACATGCCCGGATTTAGCAGTACCCTTTCTGACATGGCTGTGAGTTTCTTGGTGGGGAGGGACTGTGCATAGATAGTCTCTGTACCGCCTGATGGGGCATCCAGCTCACCAATGTGGTCTGAGGCCTTTAACCTGGTAATCACCCAGGATGCATCCTGCTCCTTGCAGAAGTGCCCAGCTACCCACTGCCCCGGCTCCCCACACCTCCCCAGGCAGCTCCAGCCCCAAGAGGAGGAACAGCTTCCAGGCCTCACCCTGGGGCAGGCTGCAGCGGGTGGGGTTCAGCTCCTGCCACAAAATCTACTGCTGTTTGTAGGGAATCTGGGCAGTCCTTTGCTGTGTGTTCTTCAGGTTTGGGTTCTGTTTCTCACCCACGTTTAAATGCTGCTGTGCTGAGGATGTGGTGCAGTGTGTGCTGGCGCTGGCAGAGAGTGTTGGGGTGGACACCCCCGCACTGCGTATCCTGTGGCCAGAAGCCCAGGCCCTGCTTGCCCCGGGCACCTCGGAGCCCCCCAGCCTGTGCTGGGTCAGACCTGTCTGTCTCCTGGGGCACCGAGTCTGAGCAGCCAGGCTCCATGAGATCGATGCCCGTGTCAGGGTGACGGGGGAACAGATGTTTTCTGAAGAACAAATCCATAGATGTACAAGGCGGGGTTGCGGGCCCATGGCTCTGCCTTCCCTCCTATGCCTGAGACATGATGGATGGAAGTACCTAGCAAGGCTGGGGCCAGGGGGCCTGTCCAAAGCACAGGGGGTCTGTAGTCCAGAGGTGACCTCAGCACACGAACTGCAGGCTGGCATGGAGGAAAGGAGGCAGGCTTTCTGTCTGACCCACAGTGTGTGGCCAGAGCTTGCTTTGTGGGGACTGGGGACCTGGCCCACCATGCTGGCTCAGGAAAGCCAAACGTGAGTCCTGGAGGTTAACCTTGAGCTCCCCTCCGAGAGAAACTCATTACCAGAAACGTGTGCGTGACGGCCGTGTGTGGGTGTAAATGTTCACGTACTGATGGGCATCTTAACAGGACACAAAATTCAGGCCCGGGGTGACACCGTTGTTAAATCATGGCTTTATAGCCAAGTCCCTGTCATGGAACATGCCTCATGTTGCTTTTCATGACACTTAAGGAAGAAATAAGTGCTTTCTTCTTCTGCACATATTTACTGAACTTCTCTTTTTCAAAATAAGTGTTCCTAGCAGATTCCTCTCTGGAACTCGTGGGAGCCCTTGTGATTACAGGCAGGATCACTTCCGCATTTCTTAGTGCAAGGGTCTGCACGCTTCCTACGGCTGGCCTGGTGGGCTCCGAAGAAGCGGGGGCGGGCTGGAGGGGCCGGGTGAGATGCTCTACAGAGCTGCTGCTGGGATGGGACAGACAGCCCAAGCACAAAGAAGCTGGAGTGTGGGAGGCTCGGGACCTAGGGATGCTCTTGAAAGCTCAGCCGCCAAGGGTGTCTGCCTGGGAGACAGCCTCTACCATGTGTCCCAGCCCACAGCAGCATTTGGCTGTTGTTATGGGTTAGGTATAAAATGACCCCAAAGCCTCATGCATTTGGGAGGTGACTGGATTAGGAGGTGCTGTTAGGAGGTAGGGTCTGGTCGGAGGAGGGGAAGTGGGGAGAGGCAGGTGGGTCACTGGGGGTGTGACCTGGAAGGGTGCATCTCCCTTCCTGGCTTCTCTCTTGCTCTCCCTGCTTCCCAGACACCATGACGTGAGTGTCTCTCCTCTGCCACGCCCCTCTGTCCTGCTGTTTCTTCTTTGGAGCTGGCTGACCATGGACCAAAACATGAGCCAAAATAAACCTACTTTCCGTGAAGCTGCGGGAGTCAGGTGTTGTTCTCAGCAAGGGGGAAAGTCGCTAAGGCAGCCGTGCATTTGCCATGCCGGAGAACATTATAGTCAGCCTGCGCTGGCCAAAAGACAGTCGCCAACAGCGCTAGCCAAGTCCAAGGACCTTTGTCCCTCCTCTGTTGATGCTCGCCCCCTTCCCCTGGGCCAGAAGCAGGAAGGTTAGGATGTAAAGAAAAATGGAAAGTAAAGGAAGACTCTTCCTACCCTCCCAGCTCTCAGGACCTGAGGCACAAAGACAGGTCTGACCTGCAGACATACATTTTTTTGTTTGTTTGTTTGACTGTTTTTTTTTTTTTTCAGGTACCAGGAATCGAACTCACGACCTTGCGCTTGCCAGACAGGTGCTGTGCTGCTGAGCTAAATCCACAGCCCCCCACCCTTTTTTTGGGGGGGTGTTTCCACAGACATACATTCTAAATGCACATGAAGATGAAGTCTTGATCGGACAGGACTTTCCCACATTTGAAATCTGAAACTACTGTTGTAGTGAGCTCAGAGGACAGCAAGGTTTAAAATGGCCCTAAATGGAGAGGAAGAAGTACGAAGCATAGAAGACTGAAGATAGAATTTGGAGAAAATGAAGTTGTCTGTTGTTTGTGTCCCACATGGTGTTGAGCCCAGTCAATAATTGATTATTTCTGGTTCACTTATTTAATTCATCTTCAGTCTCCCCATCTCCACCAGACTGTAAGCCTCATAAGATCAGGGACTTTCTTTATCAAGGCACAGGCCACAGAGATGGAGGTATGGAGCCTCAGGGAGTGGAGCCCTAGGGGCTGGGGTAGCCGTGAGGGCTGGGCCTGCCCTCAGCTCTGGGTTCTGCTGAGCCTGGCTCTGAGCCCCAACCCAATTCTGAGGCTGGAATAAGAATTTTTTCCTGGGCACTGTTGTGAGCCTAGCACTTGACACAGAGCTTGATTAGCATTTTCGCTACCATCAGAGAGTGGCGATGTCACCTCCATTTAGAAGGGCCTTGCTGAGCCCATTTCTGGGCCCAGTGCAGTTCCTGCTGTTCTCTTTGAATCCCTCATTGCTTTACCTGGAGCTGTGGAGTGGTCTCCCCAGCTATTCTGTCTAAGGGGAAACGATGAGTTTTTATGTACATGTGTATTTCTTTTTACATTTTTTTTTTTTGGTGGTGGCACTGGGGCTTGAACCCAGAGCCTTTTGTAGGCTAAATAGTGCTGTTCCATTCTGCTGCCCTAGGAAACCACCACGGCTCCTTCCCCCAACCCTCTCCCAGGGCTGGAGGCTGGGGAATCTGAACTCAAGCTGTCAGCTGCGCTGTGATCCTGAAGGATCCAAGGCTGAACCTTTCCTCCCTCTTCCAGCTTCTGGAGCCCCAGCAGGCCTTGGCTTGTGGCTGCAGCACTCTTATCCGGGCCTCCATTACACACGGCCTTCTCCTCTGCATCTCTTTTTGTCTTCTTGCTTTGAAGACATCAGTCTTTAAATTTAAAGGCTCACCCTAACCCAGTGTCTTGAGATCCTTAACTAATTAAATTTTCCCAAACCTTATTTTCAGATAGGGTCACACTGTGAGGTTCCAAGTGGAAACGGATTTTGGAGAGATATTACCTAACCCACTGAAAAGGCAGTCTTCATTGAAGACCTACTGTCGTTTTTGCCAGAGACCCTGCAAAACACCTACATCCTCTACTTCCCCATCCTCTACTTCCGCTTCCCAACAAAGCGGAAGGGAAGTATCATCATCCCCATTCTCTTTTCAGAAGACACAACTGAGCCTCAGACAGATTCAGTGGTAAGTCACATGGATACGTAGCAGGAGATCTGGAGTTGGAATTCAAGACTCTGATTCCAAAAATGTTGACCTGGCTTACGAGCAGATTGAAGACAAGAATTTTGGTCTTACTCATCTTTTTCTACCTCTTCGGAGTCCAGTGCTCTGCACATTGATAGCTCTGAGATAAAAAGATAAAAAGAAAAGGACCCTTGACGACCTTGAGAAGGAACAAGTGTCATGTCACTGGCCAGAGTGCTGAACCGCATGGTTGCTGGGGTGGGTAGCTGACCCCCTGCCACAGACCTCCCCTAAATCATCCTCTGGGATGGAAAGTGATAAGGCCATCTCCTACTATCTAGCTGCATCTATTGCATTAAGAAATCCTGAATTTCCTATGATCTTGGATCCATACCATCCTTCAAAAAAAAAGGACAACTATAATGATGACAAACATCTAAACTTCAGCTACCACTGATCAAATGTCTGTGATCCTGCAGGTTTTCAGCCAGGAACTTCATATACCTTATATCCTTGATTCTTTACAACAGCCCATCTAGGTGACCACATTAAGTCCCATTTTTCAGGTGGGAAAATTGAGGCTCAAAGTGGCAATGTGACTTTGAGAGCTTGGAAAAGTAGAGTCAGGATTCTGGGTCTCCTTTGGCTCTGGCATTGGATTATGGGGGTGTTCTATTATTTTTCTTTCCAGTTTTGCTGCCACTTCTCCCAGTGTGACTAGTGGATGGGCATTTCTCTCCTACAGCAATTCGTTGGTATGGGGATGGGGCAGAGAGAAGTAGAAGGGTCTTGGAACCAGTGTCTGAATCCAAGAAGTTCCTATACCGGCATGAAGAGGCCCCACCGGGAGGATCTTATACCTCTAGTTTTGAACTACTAAACCATCCTTTGGAAAGCCAATTAATATTTACATATCTAAATTGGTTGTGAAATTGTGACAGGCTTCCAGTGGACTAGGAGTGAGCACAGGAGGCTGAATTCTTCCCCCCCGCTTTTTTTTCTGGTACCAGGAATCGAACTCACGACCTTGCACTTGCCAGGCAGGCACTGTGCCGCTGAGCTAAATTCCCAGCCCCCAGGAGGCTGAATTCTTAAAGAAGACTTTGGTGTTAGTTAGGATTCCTTGTTTTATTTCTCTAAAACTTCAACTTGATCTGGATGTAAAAATAGAGGAAATTTATTTGCTTATGAACTAAGATATCTCCTGGCACAGCTTGATCAGGACTTTGGCATAATTTTCTGTGGTGCTTGGTCCCTCTCAGGTGAGAGAGTTTGTTTTCATGACTTGTTCCTTCATGGGAGAGCATGGTTCAACAAAATAGCGGTAGCAGTCCAGGGTCTCACTTTTTGTCACAAACTTATCCCAGAGGGAGAGAAAGATCTTCATTTTCCCAACCAACAAACCATATTTCTGAGCTCAAACCCCAATGCAGCAGCTTAGGCCTTCGCCACACTACTGATTAAGGCCAAGGGAACTCATGGACTGGGCTGCCGAGTCAGACCCTCCAGAGCTCCTGGAGCTGTGGGTGCCATGATTTCATCTCGGGAGCTATAGGACAGGGTGAGGGCAATGTGGACACCAGAAGACCCTTCAGTATCCACTACCATGTTCTCCAGGGGAAGAAAAATGTTGATATTATTTCTACATTAGTGATAAATAAACTGAGATGTAGAGGTCAGTAGCCCATAACTTTGTGATGGTAATAAGTGGGGGGCTCTGGGTGCCAGCCTGGGCCCTTGTTTGGTTCCTCCCTCAGGACGTTTCTGGCTCTGTTGCTCCCACTTTCTCTCTGTTCCTTTTCACGCGCCTGTTTGCCTTCTCCCAGGTGAAGGACCACAAGGAAAGGATGCTGACATACATAGCGGAAGATTTCCAGCTAAGAGGTGGACAGGGTGCACTGCTGTCAGTGCCAGGAACCCGCAGACATCTCCCATTTCCCTTAGCACCGTGACTCTACGTTCTCCTCATCAGATTGTTCGGCAAAGGTACGGAGAGGCAAGAGGTTTTATTAAGATCACAGGGCCACTAACTATGGGGCTAGGGAAGCAAGAGCCAGGAGATGTGCATTCTAATGATCTCTCGGCTGCTTTAAATGCTCCTGGTCTTTGGGACACAGCAGCTCATGCACCTAGCATTTCTGTCTTCGGGGCTGCTGGGTGCTGCTGGAATGCTCAGCCAGGTCCTCAGGTGCAAATCACCTTGGCCAGGTTACCCTTTCCCTGGGTCAATTTTGGGATCCTTCGGCCCTCCAGGAACTTGTTCGAATCCAACAGATCTACGAGCCTCCCTGCTCTGGGCTCCAGGCGAACCTTAGTGCTCCTTAGCTCTTTCTACCTCGTGACTGCGTTATGACTGACTCTCCTGGGGTACGGAGGGGAAGTTGAGGCTCACAGTGTCAGATCACTTGCCCAATCATGCAACCTGATGAGCACAGCCAGGCTGTGGATCTGGATCCACAGTGCCCAACTGTGCCACTTGTGGTTGGGGCACTGAGATGGGGTTTGAAGGGAAGGTGGCATCTTATCTATGCCTCAAGGGTGACAGAAAGTTAGGCTATTAAATGGTCCCCTCACTGACAGAGTAGTTTCAGATTAGTGTGTTACTGACCACAGAATCGTTCACTGATCCACTCATGCAATCACCCATCCATGTGGTCAACAACTATTTATTAAGCACCTACTCTGTGTCAGGCACCAAAGCTAAAATGGTGGACCAGACAGATGTCTGTCCCTGGGAGGCTCTGGTTAAGTGATGTCTCAACAATATGGTGAGGCAGACCAGATGTGACGTTATCATCTCCATTTGACAGATGGGGTAACTAAGGCTTAGTCCAATGATATGCTGGCTGGTCTAAGGGCACGCAAAGTAAGTGAGTGACTACTAGAACTAGCACTGCAGTTCCCAAGTGGCTCAGCTGCACTGCCGGGGATACCAAAGAGATGGCAGGGGGAAAATATCACCTTTCCTCCCTGCTCCCTCCCTCCCTTCTCTCTCTCTCTGTCTCTCTCTCCATTCCCTTTTTTTTCTTTCCTTTCACCCCTCCCTCACTGTCCCCAAAAGCATATAAAGGAGACAGTGCCTTCTTGTGAAGCTCCTTTGGAGAGCTAGAGAGTTATGGGGGACACTGTCTACACCCAGACCCTCCTGTGCTCCAGGACTTGGGGACCAACGTCCCTGCCCGGAAACTGTTAGCATGTGTGTAAGTCATTGCAGCCAACGGGGGTTTTTAATCAGACAGCATTTAAACTGTCCCATTTTGTCTGCGGTTATGCCGGATGTTTACATCATTTGTAATGAGACAAATTGGGACAAATTGCCAAGGACACTTATGTAAATGAAACCAGCAGAAATGTGCCCGTCTCCAGTGGCTGGTCACAGGCCTTTTTCCACTTTCCCTTTTCTGTCTCCTCTGGGGACATGGTGGAGAAGAAACATACTTTATATTCTGAAAGCCCTCTCACTGGGCAAACAGAGCACTCCCCGTAAGACAACGATGTTACATCTCAGGTAGTGCTCCGCTCCTCCATCTTGTTTGCTCCCACCCACGTCCAGGGAGGTGCAACTGTACCATGAATATAAGGAATCGCTTTCCTTTTCTCTGCACAGAAAGTGGGTGAACTCTGCACTCCTGGAGTGTGGCTGCAGAGCGCTGGGTGGGTCAGAAACAGGGCTTGTTCATGCAGTTTGGGGAACAGGGCTACGAAGGTTAACTCAGAGCTTTACATATAGGACATTTGGGAGTCTTGATATGCTAAGAAGCAACAAGACTCTTCAAGAGAGGAAGTGGACCCTGAGCCCCTTTGCAGGGGACCTTGTATGGATGAGGTTATGAGCAGGACCAGGTCTACAAAGTCATACGAACACTATTCACCAGGGCCGGCGCCTCTCAGGCCCACTATCATAAATAGGGCTGTCTCGCAGTATCGCAGGTTCTCGAGGGTGAGGCCCTGGGCTGGGTAGGGGGTGTACCATGGGGTACACAGAAGTGGAGGACCACAGTGTGTGCCAGGCCCGGAGGGGTGGAACGCTGAACTCACCAAGCTCCCTTCATCTTAACGGGCAGCTCAGCAAGGACTGGTGCTCTCTGGCCTCCTGGCCTTTGCTTTTGCAGTGCTCTCTGCTTGGGTTACCTTTCTCCTCCTCTCCACCCACGCTGTCCACAATGGCCCAGGCCGAGTGCTGACACTGAGAAGTGAAGACTCATCATCTGTCAAGCTATCCACCTCCCCTGCAGACCCATAACCTGCACTGTGTGCACCCTCTGCTTTTATATTGATAGCCATAATTTCCAGCCCAGAACAAATATTTATCCTAGACTCACAGGGTGCCAGATCCTGGGTCCCAGAGAAACACAGACGAATTAGACACGAACCCTGCTGAGAAAATGCATCTGCTTAGTGGAGACGAGATGAGTGAGAGTCTCACTTACAGCTCAGAGTAAACTCTGCTGTGATGGAGATGAACAAAGGGCACAGACGGGGCGCAGAGGATGCTGGCCATGCCAGGAGACACGAGGGAAGGCTGGATCCACCAGAGAACACTGCACCCGGGCAGTGGCACGAGTGGTAAGTAGAAGTCAGACTGAGGACAGACTATGGAAGCGTGTTCTGTGCAGGCAGAAGAGTCTGGGTGAGGTCCCAGAGGCCAGGAAACACGGTGTTAGAGAAAAAGGATGAAGGCGCAGTGTGGCTCTGGGGGACGCAGAGATGCAGAGTGATGAGGGCCAGGCTGGGTGTCTAGGGAGGAGGATGTGGCAAAGGGAGCACTGGCCTTCACAGTGAGTGTAGAGACCTGAACGTAGAGGCTCTCTCTCCCCAACCTGGCCTCTGAAAGGTCTGCCCTGTCTTGAGTATGGATAAGAAGTTATTCCAAATTATTTCAAAATCTGAAACTACTAAAAAAGGATTATGTAAAAGGCCAGTGGTGGATGCATGCTGTAGCCTGAAGGCTTCGTCTTTGCCTTCCTCCCTTGCCAGGCCTCTTCCTTGAGTGGCCACTTGGCCCCTTCATTACAACCTCTCCTCAGCTGTCAGGAAGCATCTCTTTTTCAGCAGCCCCATCATTCTCTGCACTTGCCCCTGCCCACATTCCGCCACCCATCACCTGTGCCTCAGTTACCCATTGTAACTACTACACCCTACAGCTCCACGGGGACTGGACCCAGTTTGCTTTTTACTCTGTGGAGTCCCAGTGCCTAGTTCTGTGTGTGGCCCTCAGTAGGTGCCCCCAAAAGTTGCTGATTGAATAAATAAATGAAAAGTAGTTGAAAGAACCAGATGCTTCCATGTGTATGAGCGACTCATCAAAATCTAAACTTTACCCTACAGAATCCAAAATATGAGCCTCAGGTTTGGGGACAAGGCTCAGAGAAGTAAGTGACCTGTTTAGAGAACCACGGCCCATCACTGGTGGAGCCAGGCTGTGAATCCAGATTTGCAGATCTCCTTACACACTGTTAAGTAGACATTATATTTTAAAGCTGCCACCTCTACTAAGGTAGCCCTTTCCCCGAACATCTTAATCCTGCTTCTTCTAAAGCTGAGGCAGCTCTCAAATCTTTGCAGGAGAAAAATAAATCCACAAGAAGCCCAACACCAGCCCCTATTCACTGAGCACTTACTATGTGCCAGATGCTGTGTGAAGGCCTTGGCTTGTGCCACCTTGGTGTCACAACCACCTTATGGTAGAGGGACTATTCCTATCCCCATTTTAATAGATAAACTGGGGCAGGTTAAGTAGCTCATGGTCCCAGGGTGTAGGAGGTGAACTCTCAATCTAAGGACAGCAGCTGTGCTCAGAGCCTTGCCAGGCCAAGAAGGAGAGCCAGGCGACAGAGACGTCTCCCTCTGCTGTTCAGCAACTTGAATCTCGTGGAAAACCCTGGGCCCCTGTGATTCTCCCTGAAAGGAAGTAGCAGGATCATGATTGTGATAGCGATGGGTTTTTCCTAGGACAGGCAATTAATCAGGACTATTAATGAAAATGCCAGCTCCACGATTGCAGAAACTTAAGTAATTTATTGGGAATTGAACTCAGGCCATTAAAACATTATTACAGGCTTGTCAGCCGGCGCGCCGTGTGTTTCTGGGAAGGAGTCACGGCCTTAATGCAATTGTTTGGTGTCTTAGAGCTGCTGAGGCCTGGTACGCTCTGCCAAGACGATTCGCCACAGCTGCGTGCTCAGGCTGGGCAAAGCGGCCTTCCTGTTCCAACTGCTCTAAGCACCTCTGAAGCTCCTACCATGCAGGAGACATGGAGAAGGGGTGTAATGAATAGAAACACAGGCTCTGCCCTGGAGGAGCTTGTAAATTCCTGGGAGAACCAAGTGTGTGCAGAAGACGATGTGAACAGGCAAACAGCACATACAGTGATGTTAGAAAGCTCAGTTCCAGCTGAAGGCAAATGGAAGGCTTCCTGGAAGAGGCGACCTGAAAGAATTTGTTTCCTTTCCCCAGAAACTTGTTGGAGCTGATGGTGGAATTTAGATATCTGAAGGTTTAGCATTCAACACGCATTATCAGCATGGAGGAGGGCATTTCCACAGGAGCGAAAATCATTTCTGCTGCATGTGAAGAGTTAGCCCTTTTCCTGTTTAAAGCACAGACATAAGGTATATAAATAAGTCTAGAACATATTTCTGGTCTTAAAATTTCCTGGGAGGTGTTAGTCACAGAAGGGGAAGAAATGTGGACAGGCAATAATGAAAGGAGGCTGCAAATTGGTGTGCAGTGGGCACAGCTGGAAAGGGTGTGCCCTCTGGGCGTCTGTCGGAGGAAGTTAAGTCAGGACCTGGGGCTTTGGGACTTCTCTGCTGTCCCCTACATGGGCTGACCAGCTCCACTCCCTTCCTTTTCTCCTGGCCTGCCCAGCGGAGTCCTCTTGTCCCCGTTCCCACCCCCGTCCCCCTGGGACTCAGGCTTTCCTCCTGGCTGCAGCAGTTTGGGAAAACAGACGAGAGCAGTTCCCAGGACTGATGGCCTTTTCCAGCCAGCTGCCCCCACGCGCTTGGTGACACAGCCAGACGAACCATGCCTCCCCTAGGGACACATCCTCAACCACTCTGTTTCCAGGGATTTGTTGATGATTATTCGGGGAACTGGACATTTCAATTCATCACCTGCAGAGCGGGCAGCCGGAGCCAGGGCGATCTGTCATGGGGCGGGCTCATTCAGGCTGGAAGCCACCGCTGCACTCCTCTTATATTTCCTTTCCTGGGCCACCAAGAGCCAGCCACACAGAATGCAGGTGGCCCCCGCTAAGGACTGACTTGGCACAGTAATACCCCTTCCTGGGCCTCGGGTTGTTTTTGTACAAGTCCTTTGCGGTCCTTCCTAATCTAACATGACCTCTTTGTGATGTGTGTTTATGTATTATTTTACAGGTTCTGTTACTCATTCTATGAGTAGGGTGGCCTAGGGTACAGTGCAGGAGTAAATAATCCCCAAATCGCAATGATCAAGAAAAAAAAGCTCATTTCCATCTTCTCCTCCCCTCTTCTCCCTTTCTCCTCTTTCACCTTTTTCTCTGACCTCGACATCCATTTCTCCCTATCCCATCTCCTTGGAGTTCAGATCTTGGCTCTGTCATTACTAGCTGTGCAGCTTTGAGCATGTGCCTTAGTTTTCTTCCTGCCTTAGTGGCCTGATCTTCTAAGCATTGGATAACAGGACCTATTTAATGGAGTGTTGCTAAATTAAATGAAGTAGTGCATAAAAATTCTTCAAATCACCCTAGGTATAAAATAAGTGCTCAGTTAACGTTTTCCTAATTATTAGCTATATTATCATGCCGGTCAGAGAGATGTAAAAATGAATGGGGCTTCACCCTGTAGTCTGGGTGGATGGGGAGATGGAAGTGGTAGTAATGGATGCTAACATAAAAGGGAAGTAGACTTGGGGATAAAAGGGAGAAGGAAGGCTCAGCAGAGGTGAGACCTGAGCTAAGCTTTAAGAGAAAAGCAGGCATTTTCCCGCGGAGACAGTGGAAGGGCGCTGGGATCAAAGGGATCAGACCCCATCGTCACAGCAGTGTGAGACACCAGTGCAGGTCTAGGGGGAGGTGTTCAGCAGAGGAGAAGCCTGGCTAGGGTGAGTTCTAGGAAAATCTCTAACATATATATCTTCCAATAGTTGGAAGAGCAGATGGGAGCAGAACTCAGCCCAGGGACACAGGAGCCCTGAGGAGGCTACTGTGACAATCCAGAGAGAGATGGGAAGACATTCAGGAGGAGGAATAAGGACAGACCTCCAGACAGATTGGGCCTTGGAGCCAGGGAAGGAGTCACCCATCAGCTCCCAGCCTGCCCAGCGCAGGGGCAGGCAGGGTGCAACAGGCCATTATCTAAAAGAAGATACAGAGTGGGTCAAATCAAGTTCCTTGAATTACGCTGGCTGCATTCGCTAAAAGCCAAAGCTAACGTTGTTAGGCTGGGGCAGGGCGATCAGTCTGTGCTCTTCCTGCCACCATGACAACAAGACTCCACTCCATTAAACCAATTTACTCCATCTTCTCAGACTCAGGAAAATGGGAGCAGTCTCTGGGGAGGGCTGTGCAATCCCTGACCTCTGGCTCACCCCAGGAAACTGCACATCTTCAGCTCCAGGGGCGAAAGACTCATTTGCTGCCGCTTATCCACAGTTACTGAGGTTCCTGGGATGTGCGAATCAAGCCTGGGACCTGTGTATCCTCCTCCCCAGTCCACCTTATTAGTCTCAGAAAGGGAGCCGGCTGGGAGAACAAGTGCTGGTTCCTTGTGATGGTTTCGTTAGGCTAATTGCTCTTAATTTTACTGTGCTGGGCCCAGCAGGGGACTGTGGGAGCTTGCTGGGGACGGTGTGAATCCGGCTGGCCCAGCCACTTGTGAGCTAGGCATGTGGCTGGGTAGAGAATTCAGGAAAGGGATGGAGAGGAAGGTGACCTAGTGCAGGGTGTAATTTGGGCATCAGGTGTTTTCTGGGGTCCTGTGCATGCTTTGTGTCTCTCTCCCCATCTGTCTGATAAGCGAGTGTCTGTCTGACTGTTTTCCCTGTGTGCCATGAGCTTGTCCAGAACAAAGATTCTGGGGTGGATGTCTTCGTCTTTAGTGCCTGTCCAAACCCGCACAAGTGGACACTCAGCAAGTGCTTATGGATCAATCAGGGGCTTGATTCGCTGGAGTGTGAACTCCACAGGGAACAGGTTTCGCTGTTTTGTTCATTGCAGCATGTCCAGCAGCTAGGACAGTACCTGGCAAGCATTCCACAAGAAAGGTTAAATGAATGAATGAATAGACCCTCCTTCCCAACAACTCTGTCAGGGATAGGTGGGAGAATGAGTCATTCAATTGTCACTCTTCATTCCCTCCCTGGGGAATTGGAAGCAAGGCCTGACTAAAGTTGTAGCTCTGTCCTCTGAAAACTATTAGGTCAAGAAGAGGACACCAGGGGAAGGAAAACAGGTCTGGTAGGTGGGGTGTGGCAGGTTCATGGAGGCAGCCATAGCATGGGACCCTAGGAGAGAGGGGAGGTTGGACAGACAGAGGCTCTTGTGTCCTTGACCTTGACCAAGCTCATATGATACTTTCTTTCCTGCAAGGACTGTGTGTATGATTCACCTTTCCTGACTTTTCCTGCTCGGATCTACTGTCCCCATGCCTTCTGCCTTGGCTCTTGGACTCTTGCCATACTCTATTGTATGGTGATTTCCCTGGGAATTATCTTCACCTTTGAAAGATGTTATGAGGCACAAGGCAGAGAAATGAGCACCAAAAATGAGTTAGAAGCCCTGGAGGGGCACTGCTGAGCGCTCAGTACAGGCCTCAGGGCTCACTGATGGCCTGAACTTGCAAAATTACACATGAGGGTGTGACCCATTTCTGATTCTGAAAACTGGCCCTTCCCTCCCTGGCCCTCATCTTCCCCTTTCTAACCCCACCCTTGCTCAGCTGGGCTGAGAACCATATCTGGCAGAATCAAAGATGACTGGTATTGCAACCTGAGTGTCTCAAAGACCCTTGAGCAGTGGTTGATAAATTTGAGTAGAACTGTCAAGCCAGAAGACCTGGAGTTCAATCCAGCGTTGGCATTTATTACCTATGTTAGACAAGTCAGCTCATCTTGGGAGACCTTGGTTTCCTAATGCAGAAAATAAGTAATAATAGCTACAATACCAGCACCATGATATAATGTATGTGAAGGGACACATAGCAGATGCTCAATAAATTTGGAGTAAGCATCTCCAGAGTGACCCTCTAGGTTGATGGAGGCAGGAAACAAGGGCATAAGCTGGTAGCTTGGACGATCATGTTTAGATAACATTTCCTGTTTATCATCATGGAGCCATTTATTAAGGACTTGCTGGAATACCAATGGCTGTACTAAGCACATTGTCCATTATTCCATTTAATTCTTACAACTCTATGCAGTAAGCTGAGCAATCATTTTAATTTTGTGAGTGGAGAAACTGAAGCAGAAGGCAAGAATGAGGGGACTTGGCTGAGGTCACCCAGCTAATGAAAGGAACAGCCAGAGTCAAACCTGGATCAGCCCAATTCCCGAGCGCTGGCTCCTAATGGCTGTGCCAAGGTGTTCTCAGGCTTGTTGCTACTCAGAAATGGATGGAAGCAAGGAACAAGGCCAGCGTGCTTTGTGTCTGGAGGACATCGCTTGGCCCCTCTCCAGTGGCTTTCATTAAATTGTACCTTGACTACATTCTATAGGTCTATGCTGAAGGAAAATTTAAGCAGCAGGCTTATGAAGTTCATGATGGTGTATATAATAGGACTGTGGTCCAAATAATAACTTCCTGCACCATGCAGAATTTTCTCTTGGATATCAAAGTTAGGAACTGCTATGTTTTTATTCTAAGTGGTTCTCATCCTTGCAAATACATCATCATCACCACCATCTCTGCAGGGCTTGTTAAAACATAGGCACCTGAACCTCAGGCCCGGATTCTGGGGTGAGGGCCGAGAATCTAACAAGTTTTTAGGTAGTGCTGCTGGTCTAGGGATCACATTCTGAGAATTGCGTCTTTTAAGATTTGTTTAACAGATCTTTTTTTTTTTTTTTTTTTTTTTTCTCCGGTACCGGGAACTGAACTCATGACCTTGCGCTTGCCAGGCAGGCGCTTTTGCCGCTGAGCTAAATCCCCAGCCCCTTGTTTAACAGATCTTGTTTTTTTCTTTGCAAGATGCTGCTGGGAAGCACAGCTGCTGGGTTAGGAGCCCCTCCAGAAAGAGTCCAGGCATCTTCCATTCTAAGTTTATGCCCATCTTCTTTTTAAAGTTCTTTCTTTCATTGTCACAGTTTTCTCACGTAAGTCAGTGGCAAACAAGTATTTCAAAAATTGTATGCATCACCCAAAATATATCAAGTTGCGCAGAAAGGAATTAATCCAAAAGTTCAGCTAAATGGTTAATCTCTTGGGTATTTGGCTGGCGTAGGATTCAAGCTTAACTTCTCTATGCACCAGTGTGCTCATCTGGAAATGCTAACGCCTGCTTTCACAAGCCTTTTGGAAAGACTGCTCCAGATAACGCATCCAGTGAAGTGCTTAGCATCGTGCCTGACACAGACGGCTCAATAGCTGTGAGCAATTATATAATTATTATCAGGCAAAACAGTAAATAAATAGCCTCATGGCTTCTCTCTGGTGACTTGCACACATGCCTGGAAGGAAGAGAGGGAGTGCTTTCTCATTATGTCTGAGAAGCTGTCATGGGGGTGTCAGCTTTCTTTTTTCAGTCCGCTGTATACAATTCAGCAGGAGACACAGTGAACAACGCACACCACACTGAACAGCTTTTGCCTGCCCAGAGCGTGATATGACGGGGAGTACCAGGAGGCCCCATTATCTTGCTGTCTTACAGGGGGAGCAGACATCTCCTTGCTGGAGAAGGATGACAGGGAATGTTAAAGCACTAAACCCAGGTAGACAGAGCCGGACACTCGTAGCTTTCTGTCTCTACCCAGGAGTATACTTCCTATTAGCATAGTAATCTTGACCTTGTAACTCTTCCTCCAGCAGAGCAGGTTTTACACAGTAAGGAGGGAACAGTATGGCTCATTTCTCTGGATGAGGTGTTTTCAATACTGATTTGATCTTTACATTAATTTCATCCTCAGTATGGGTCAGCCAGGTAGACACTGTTCTTCCCATTTTGTGGGTGAGCAAACCAAGGCTCAGAAATGAAGCAAATTGCTAAGGTCATACCATTGATGTTGTCTGACTTCCTGACCGCTCTTATAGTACTAGCATGTGAAACTCAACAGATTTACTGCCTCAAAATTTGAAGTCCCTGAAGAAGGCTCCACACAACTTCCCTTTAAGCCTACTTCATTTGTCTCTACAGTGGTACCTTAGTTCATAGACACTTTTGTTTATGAACAACTTGGTTTGCAAACAGAAGCACTTGGAAAAATTTTGTTTTTGTTTGCAAACTTTGCATTGGGTGATGAACATGACCATAGTCATCTTTCCTGCATGAACAGGAATGTAGCCACGTTTTTTGGAATCGTGGAACAAATTAAGCCTGTGAGCTGAGGTACCAATGTGTTTATTGCCACCTCCCACCACATTCTGGGTTTGCATTTTCACTCTGAGGATGGCTGGTAGGTGAAATGGGGTCTTGCCTGGAATGACTTGAACAGTGCCCTAATTTCTAGAAGAGTCTGAGCCTGGTAGGCAGATGGGGGAGGCTAGAGAAGGGGTAAGACATGGGCTGTGGGTCAAACAGGCCTCTGTGTCAAGTTTTGGTGTCTGTCTTGTGTCTCTTCTTATTCTTGTTATACTTTGCAAGTGTTTTGTCCCCACCAAAACTCATGTCAAGGATTAACTCCTCAATGTGGCAGTGGCACCAGGTGAACCTGGCGGGAGATGATTAGGTCACAGAGGCACCGTGATGAGAGGGGATTAATGTCCATGTCATGGAAGTGGGTTAGGTCTCTTGAGACTGGATTGGCTGTATAACAAATCTGATCCCTGGAAATTTAACCCATTTCTATGGATGGGTATGACAGCATATTCTGCTTTCTCAATTCAATCTTTCTTCTTTCTTATCATGTGATTTTCTCTCTCTCTCTCCCTCTCCCTCATACTTCTGACATGTGATGTGAACACCATGTTGCAACAGCCAGGGTCCCCTTAGCAGACCTTGGTGCCACACTTTTTGGGCTTTTCAGACACTGGACTCATGAGCCAAATAAACCTCTTTATACTTCACATAGCATCAGGTATTCTGTTATAGAAACACAAAGAGATCTAAGACACTTCCCAAATCCTAGCATAGGTATTTAGTGAAAACCTTCCAGGAGGTACCCAGGCAACCAGCCTGGTTTTCAATCAGCGGCCAATGCCATAGAAGATCCAGTCAAACTAAGTGTGGGAAAGATGTTTTGTTATAGAAAGAACTCTAGACTTAGATCAAGAGACCTGGGGTTGCCATCTTAGCTCTGCCATGTGTGGGCAGTAGTATGTTCTTGGGTGTGATCCAAGCATGATATGATCCCTCTGGACAGCCCAGCCTTCAGTTTCAAATCCCTCTTAAAACTAGGCTCATTCCTTCATTACATCTCCCCTAATAGGCTGAATAATGGCCTGAAAGGTATCAGCTCCTAATCCCTGGAGCCAGTCAATGCTATCTTACATGGCAAAAACTTTGCAGGTGTGATTCTGTCAGGGATCTTGAGATGGAGTGATTGTCCTGGATTGTCCAGCTGGGTCCTAAGTGCAACCAGAAGAGTCCTTATAAGACAGACCCTTGAGGTACAGGAAGAAAAAGTGATATGAATATGGAGGCAGGTACTGGAGTGATTCAACCAGGAGTGTTTGCAGCCACTAGAGCCTGGGAAAAACAAAAAGCAGATACTCTTTTCTAGCCTCCAGCTCCAAATGGAGTGCAGACCTGATGACACCTTGACTTTAGCACAGGGAGACTGATTTCAGACTTTTAGGTTCCAGAATAAAATGGGAATATATTTCTGTTACTTTAAGCCCACTTACTAGAGCAGTCATGGGCAGATTAATACAACCACAAAGAAATTCAATTCAAAGAATGTTGGAAAGGCATGTAGATTTAACTGAAGATTTAACTGGGAGAAGAGGGAAGGAATTCTTGTTTACACCATGTAGTTGGAAGACTCCACATCAGGGATCTCTGTCCTTCAGAGTCCCTGCCCCTCTGTAGAGGCCCTCATGTTACCTCTACACAACTTCTCTACAACCCTGAAGTGTCCTGGCCAATTTGCCCACTGACACTATCACAGTCTGAATAATCCACTTAGGCAAACGAAAGTACTCTTCAGAAAACAGAGCCACTTAGAAGGCAGATTCTGATAGTTTTTGTGGTAGTGCATGCCTGTAACCCCAGCTACTTGGGAGGCTGAGGCACGAGGATCACAAGTTCAAGGCTAACATTAACAGCTTAACAAGATCCTGTCTCAAAATTAAAAAAAGGGGCTGGGGATGTAGTCCAGTAGTACAGCACTTGCCTAGTATGCACAAGGCCCCTGGTTCAATCCCCAGTACTAAAATAAAGTTGGGGACCAACCACTCATGTATTTTCTTCACCATGAGTGTAATGAGTGTAGACTTCAGCTTCAGGCAGATTTGAAGTTCAAATTCAGGCTATCATTCACTGCTGGGTGATGATCCACCTGCAGAATGGGGGTAGGATACTTACTTCTTTGGGTTGTTGCAAAAGTAGAAAAGGCATCAAGCTCTGGGTTTGGCCATATTGTCACCACTGCAGAAGTGATTATATTTGTTACTGAGTGATTCTTAGACTAATTGAGCACTTGCTGAAGGTCAACCATTGTTCCAAGCTTTTTATAGGAATTAACTCATTTATTCCTCACCACTATTCCAGGGAACAGGAACTGTCATCATCACATTTCATCCATGAGAAAAAGGATGCACAAGGGGCTAAATGACAAGCTGAACAAACAGGGCCAGTAGACAGATTCAAATCAGAGCAGTCTTGAGTCCAGAGCAACTTTAGGCATTAGGGACCAGTCCTGACAGATAGAGGCTGGTATTTGGCCCCACATGGGCATGCTAATGAACCAAAGATGGCTCCCCAGAGTTCTCAGTAAAAGTTGTTGAAGTGTATGCTGCGCAAGAAATGCACAGGAGCAGCTGAGTCCAGGCCAGGAGGCAGCAGAATGTGGCCGACATTGGCATCTGGCCCCAGTTCAGGCACTGGCTGGAGGGAAGTCATGCTTCTGT
Source organism: Chinchilla lanigera (assembly GCF_000276665.1). Lineage (NCBI taxonomy): Eukaryota > Metazoa > Chordata > Mammalia > Rodentia > Chinchillidae > Chinchilla > Chinchilla lanigera. Next base: position 23,540,355 of record NW_004955408.1, on the reverse strand, counting down.
GGAGGGGACCAACAACAGTAGAAAAAAGAAATAACGATGCAACATTCATGGCTGAGGTTCTGCAGGGACCAAGTGGGAGTACGAGCCAGGGTCACCTGAGCTATTCTGGTGAATGTGGCTTCACTAACAAAAGCTCGTGAGGGAACAGTTATTAATTCTAATGTGTTGCTATGAAGCCTAAATGAGGTCATTCATATTTACTAGACATGTCACAAGGCTTACTAAGCCCAGGTCTTCAACTGCCTAATCTGTAGTCCCAAAACATGCAAAAAAATTTCAAATTGTCAAGTTCTGGGTAATAGAACTCTCCACATTCCTCCCACTTTCCTATTCCCCAGCCAAGCTGATTGGTCAGTAAGGCTGTCAGTCATTTTATCATCTGTCAAGCGATCACTTTCTTGTGATATTCAAGAAAGAGGATGGGTTTCACTTCCACTAGAATGGTCTTACAAACAAAAGTGGTCCCAAAAACTGTTTGGAAGATATAGAGAAATTGGAACATCTGTACATTGTGGGACTATAAAATGGTACAACTGTTATCAATAAGTTAAACACAATTATTGTCTGACCAGAAATTCCACTCTTAGGTATTGTTATGGCTTGTACCTAAGTGTCCCCCCAAAGCCTCATGTGCTCATAGGTGAGGCTTTTGGCAGGTGGCTGGGTCATGAGTATGTGATATTGGGATTAAGGGTGTGTGAGAACTAAATTGGTTTAGCATAGTAGTTCTTGGTGTGGATAATGGGAAGGCCCATCCTGGGTGTGGGTGGCACCACCCAAAAAGTTTGTAAACCTGCATGGAATAAAAGGGAGTGGGAGGCTCACTGTTTTCTTCCAGCCCTGCCATGGACTATTTCTCCTCTGCCATTCCACCCTGCCTTGGAGCCTACTGGCTATTGATTAAAACCTCTACAAACTATGAACTGAAATAAGCCTTTCTTCCTTTAATGTGTGGGTGTGAGATTAATGGCTAAAGACTAATGAATTGCAGAAGGAATTTCAAGGCAGTCTAATGTTGAGATGGTAGCCTGGCCACTGTTGGGAGCTTTTATCCAGATCTATATTGAGAATCAAGAGCAAAGAGCCAAGCAAATTATTTGAAATGTTTTAGTTTGGTCAGAAAGGAAGCTTCAGTAAAGTTATGGCCTGCAAAGGGGGAACAAAGAACTTGGTTGCTGAGAAGGAATAGAAAAGATGACCTGAAGACATCACAAGAACCAGCAGGACTCCACCATTTGCAGCCTTAACATTGCAAAAGTGAAAGACTTTGCTCTGAGAAGAGAGCCCCAGGGAACTGTGTTCTGGAATGGCCATGACCTAAGGAATTTTTTCCTTGGCATTGGGTGCATAGTGCTCAGCAATCCAGGCACTTGACCCCTACAGCCAAGAGAGAAGAAGGCCTGAAGCAGACCTTGAGGTCATCCACATGGTGCTGGTTTTAGGTGCATGGAGAATGCAAGAGTTGTAAGTTAGGAAGGCTTCCACCCAGAGTGGTGTGCCTCTGAGAGGGCAGTTTGTGAATGTGAAGCCAAAGGTTTTGTGGATACCCAAGACAGTTGGAGAAGCCAAGAATGTGGATGGTCTGAGATAAATTGCAAAGAGTGAGCAGAGAAGTTCCAAGAGAGGAGCCATGGGAGGTACAACCACCACCAGTGCCATAAAGGCAGAGTCATGCAAACCCTTTAGAGTTCACATCCTTCCACAGATTACCCTGGATGCTGGACATGGAACTATGAGACATAGTATTTGCCCTGCTGGATTTTGGACTGGCTTTGGTCATGTTCTTTTCTATCCCATTATTTGTACCTTTTGGAATAGAAGTGTTTACCTTGTGCCACTGTAGATTGGAAGTGTTTAACTTTCATTTGTACAGGGGCTCAAACCTAAGAATTCACTTTAAATCTCAGAAAAGACTTTGGATTTGGACTTTTCAGCAGTGCTGAAAGTGTTAGGACTTTGTAAACGTTTACAGATGGAATAAATGGCTTTTGCATAAATGGATGTCCATGCATCTTTTAGGGGCCAGGGGCAGAATTTTATGGCTTGTATCTAGATGTTCCCACAAAGCCCCATTCACTCATAGGTGGGGCTTTTGGGAGGTGGCTAGATCATAAGTGCATGATGCTGGATTAGGGTATGATAGTAGGATTAAGGGTGAGCAATAATTAAATTGGTTTAGTATAGATCTGGGTGTGCTAATGGGGAGGCCCACCCTCAGTGTGGGTGGTACCACTCAAAAGGCTTGTAGTCTGTATGGGGTAAAAGGGAGAGGAGGCTGCTGCTTGCTGCTCACTGCTTCCTACCTGCACTGTGACAGACTTCTTCTCTGTGATGCCCCTCTGCCATGCTGCATGGGCTGGAGCCAGCTGACTATGGACTGAAACCTCTACAGTTTTAGCTGAAATAAACCTTTCCTCTTTAAACTTGTGGATGTCAGATATTTTGTCCCACCAGTGAGAAAAATAACTAAGACAGGTATATATCTAAAAGAACTGAAGATAGATGATCAAACAAAAACTTGTGTATTAATATTTATAGCAGTATTATTTACAACAGCCAAAAGGTGGAAACAACCCAAGTGACCATCAACTGATGAACAGACAAGAAAAATGTGGTGTACCCACCAGTGGAATATTATTCAGCCAAAAAAATAGATGGCACACTGACACATGTCACAGCATAGATGAACCCTGAACACATTATGCTAAGCCAGTCACAGAGGGCCACATAATGTGATCCATTTAGATGAAATATTCAGAATAGGCAAATCCATAAAGAGAAAGCAGGTTGGTGGTGATGGGGGGATAGGAAGAGGAAAGAATGGAAGTAACTGCTTAGTGTGTATGGAGCTTTCCTTTGGAGTGATGAAGAAGTTCTGGAACTAAGTGGTGTGATGGTTGTGTGACCCTGTGGATGTAATTAGTGCCACTAAATTGCACATTATAAAATATAGATTTACCTTGTCTGATAATTGGATCACATCCTCATAAGCCCACTGTTTAATATACCTAAACTACCAAATGCACAGCCCAAGTCAAACCCAGGTCTGCCTGCAAAGCCCAGGCCTTTAACCACTGCACCATATTGCTCTCTCATCCTGGGTAGATAGCCTGTCCTAGAGCTTTCCTGAGCTGGAGGAGGGAGCATGAAGAATCAGGGCCTCAGAGAAATATATGTGATAGGAAAGGGGCATCACAGGTGACCAAGGCAAATGGCCTCTTTCTTATCAAAGTATGTTGGCGGAGAACTTCCTTGTCCCATAGGGGGCTCCAGGGAATTTTCTCCTAGCAGCTGAGCCTGTCTGGGATGCAATCCTAGTCGTTCTGGCTTAGTGGAACTGCTGAGCAAGTTCCTGGAGGGGTCAGCTCTGGGAATGGCCAAACATCCCTGCCTGCCTGGAGTCAGTGCCTATGCAAAGGGTCTCAAGTCTCCACAGTGTGCTAGAGGAATGGGTATATATTTTTCTGTAGCTTCCTTTTGTCCAGCCCTGTGTCTGGCTGACTCCTCACCCCTTGGGCATCTAGGGGACAAAATGGCCCATATTTGTGTGAAGTATTGCTGTTCACAGCTTCTCTTTGTTTTCTCCTACATGTGTGAAATGGGCCACAGTGAAGGTCATGGTGGGTCCCTGGGCCCAGATCCTAAATATTCTGCTTACCCTCCATGCAGATCTGAGGTTCCTTTTGCCTTTTGCCCCAGATCCTCTCCATTGAAGTGCTACCTGGTCCCACAGGAGCTGCTGCCTTTGCTGTTAGATGGAGCTCTAAGATCTCTGTCCCCATCTTCTCCAGATGTCATGAACCAATATGTTCCCCAAGTTCCTTCTAGTTAGATTTCTGTCATTGGCAACAAAAAGAATCTGAATACAAGACCTGAGGGAAAATCCCTAGAGCTGACCTACTCTTCTGGCTATCCCTGTTCAGTCAATGGCACCACCTGTAGGTCAAGCCAGACATCTACAAGCCCCTATGCATCCCTCATTCTCACAGTCAATGTCACCAACCTGTTCCTTTTTCTTTACCTCACTCAGTGTCATCAGGTCTTGCCATTAACAGTTTCCTTAAGCAACTGACTTCTGTACCCCAGTCTCTTCCCCTCTACCTTTTATTTCTCCCCTAAGCTACCTCTAACAGCGAGGACAGTCTGGTTCCCCCACACAAACCTCAACCTCTCTCCTCAGCCAATATCACACATTGTCCATGTATGAAAGTCCAGCTGTTTTCTTGCATGGCATTCAAGGCTAGGATAAATGGTGCTGGGGTTAGGCTCTACTTATCCTGCAGTCCCAGCAGGCTCAGTTCCTTGATCACATGCCACATGAGAGTGTGCTGGGCTCTCTCACCCCTGTCTCTGCTCAGCTGGCCTCTGCTGAGACACCCTCTGTCCTCCTCTGTCTAGCTAGCTGGTCACTTGCATGCCTTGCCCCCACACACCCTGCCCTTTCTGTACTGGAAAGATGCTCCGGAGTAGGTCAGCCCTGGGCAGCACACGGCTCCCACTCCCACTCAGCCCTGTGTTCATCTTACCCTGTTGCTTGTGTTGTAACCCTGTTGATACGTCTGTCCCTGTGCATCCAGAGTTGGCATCCGTCTCACTCACTGTGGTGTCCCTGGCTCCCAGCACAGGGCCTGCTCCATGGGAGGGGCTCAGAACGGAACCAGTACATACATGAGTGGAAAGCAAGCACCGGGCCTGAATTCAAGGCCCTTGCCTTTCAAGCCAGGCAAGCAGAGGCTTTTCCTTGGCTGCTTCTCCCACCAAAGGTGTGATTTGGCCCACTGCGGCTCCTCTTTGCACCAATTCTGCTCAGCAGAACCTCCAGCGACACTTTGAATTCCTGTAAATTACTTCCTTGCTATGACTTGTAAGCTGGGTTGCCAAGCAACGAAAGGGGATTTGGTTCTTATCAAAGGGCCTCGTCCACATAGGACTTGCTGGGTGTCCTAGAACGGGTCAGGTACGTGTGGAATTCTGCCTTTTCAGTTTCTTTGCTCTGCCTGGGACACCAGCCTCAGTTGGGGACTCACCCCTGGCCCTAAAAGAAAATCGGTCCTGTTGGGAATACCACAGACATCTCTTTCTGAGATGTCATTTCAGAGGCTTACTCCAGAAGTGGGAGAGGAGAGAGGTCATTGGCCCTGTGGCCTGGCATGGAATCTTGAGGTCACATGCTTTGGAATAAGACAGCCCAGAATTTGCATCCAGAACGTGCACGTAGCACCACCACATTGCTATCAGGAGTCTTTTTCCTTTCGGAGTCTGTTTCTTCCTGTGATCAGTGTAAGAACTGGGGCCCATTCGCAGGCCATGGCAGGGGAATTGAGATGAGACCATCCAATACGGACCACCTCACCGGGGAGCAGCACAAGAATGGCTGCTGGTATTCCTCCCCTAGGTCTGATGCCACACTGGGCTCAGGGAAACCTCGGCCATGGGTTGTCAGGCCTCCTGGTGCCCAGCACTGGGTACGGGAGCTGCCAGAGGGAACCAGAAGAGAAGCTGAAATCACTGTTGTGGTCCTTTGGGAATGGCCTGTCAGCTACCCCAAACATCACAACCTATGTGGCAGATGGGTGGATGCTCAACTTAAAAATTTCTTTCCAATATAGGGAATTTTAAAAAACTGCCATTTGTTGGGCATCTGCTCCATATCAGGAACAAGACACACTCATCCTCCTGAGCATTCTAGGATATGACTGTTCTCCTCTCTGCTTGTACCAAGGCCTAGCTTTGGGATTTGACTCCAGGTCTGTTTGGCCTGAAAGACTGCTGTGGCTGAGGAACAGAGAAGGGTGGTGTCCAGCGGGTGGAGCAGTATGAGGCTGGGGTGGGAGGAGCCACTTTTTTTAGGTCTTCCATCAGTATTGGTGACTTCCTGTCCTTGAAAGCTAAGGGTATCCATATATTGTGCCATTCTACTAAAGAAAGGCACCATCAGAAAATGGCAGATGGTGTAGGGGCAGGGCCATTGGGCTCACGGGGTCTCTGAGACTCACACACACAAGGAGCCTCCTGCTTCATGCAAGTGGTCGGTAGTCCTGGATAGAATCATTTGCTATGGACCCAACTTTGGTCCTCCAAGCACTGTCTTGGGCTCTTTTCCTTGCAGCCTGACCCACTGCCCTCTGCCAGGGCCAAGGAGGAATCCAGACTGGCTCCTCCTCTCCAAAGACACCTGTAGACTGATGTCTATTGGTTACACTGGTCCTTTACTGTAACAGCAGCCATGCCTCCTTTACAGTCAAAGTACAGGACCCACTGGTCCTCTCCCCAGGGGTCTGTGAGCTTCCTGAGCTCAGGAACCAGGGCTGGGCCAGCTTGGTCCAGAGCAGGTGTTTAGTGAAATGGTTGAAAGATGAAATGAATGCAATCTGCTTTTTCCCTGCCTTCTCCATTGCTGAAGTGTTTTATTGCTTCTGCCCCTACCTGCCCTCAAATTTCATTCCATTTCCTTCTCCTGTCCTTATATAACTGTTTAATACAACTTCTGTCCTACTGGGATTAAAAACTAAGAGAAGCTCGGAACAGACGAACTCCCTGGCCAAAGGCAGGGCTGCGGAGCTGCAGTCTGCACCATCAGGGCACGCAGGTGCAGTGCTCAAGGTTCACGGGATGTTCCTTCCAGTCTGGCTCCCAGATGAGCTTCCACCTTCTCCCTCCACCTCCTGTCTGTCTCTGGGGATGGCTGGCAGCTGACTGTGGTTCTGATCCATTGCCTCCATAATTACTTCCAAATGTTATTTTCATGAAGCCATATTCTCCGCCACACCGCTGTGACTGCCGCCATCACTGACATGTGCCCCATTAGCTCCAGATCAGGAGCTGGTGTATTTAAAAGGCACTGTAGCCCCTCAGACAGGCCTGACATACAAACTAGGACAGAGCAGCTTTGTGAAGGGTGAAGAATGGACATTTATTGATCAGCTACAAGGTATCTAGAACTTGGCAGGAGAGATGTAATCCTTCAAAGTGTTGTCACCTTTTTAAAATTTGTTTTTAATTGGTAAGTAAAAACGTGTATATGTGGTCTCTAATGTGATGTTTTGGTATAGATATACATTATGCAGTGGCTCAATAAAGTTAATTAACATATTTATTACCTCATAGAATTATCATTTTGTGTGTGTGGTAAGGACAAAAATATACTCTCAGCAATTTCCACAGCCTTTGTCACCTCTCAGTTGTTAAACTCCAGACAAGGAAGATGGGTTCTATGTGTGCTGCAACTTCTTCTTCCAGTGTAATCATAATACCATTAATTGAGCACTTCCTATATGCCAAGTTCTGTTCACTTCGGTAGCTCTTTCCACTTTGACTGCACATGGATGCAAAGTCTCAGAGAGGAACATTGTAGAGGGTGGGGTTTGGAGTGAGCCCTGCTTGGCTCCTGCTCCAGGGCTCCCTCCAGTCTGCTCTGGTTAAGAAAGGGCCGTGGCCCTTGACCCCCTGGAGAACTCATGGGTTTGCACCGGCCTTTGGGAACTGCAAACAGCTTACTTAGGGTCTGGGGTCTCAGCCTTTGCTTCTCTGTACCTGCCCCTCCCCATACAAGGAGGGTGTGGGAGGGAAGAGGTCGGATGGGTTCTTGTGGGCTTGCTCTCCCAATATCCACACCATTGATATCTGCAGTGAAGCTCCCTCCCTCCAGACACTTTCCAGCTTCTGTCCCCAGGACCCAGGTGGGCAGGGAGGCCCCTGTCCTGGAGAGGGCTCTTCAGAGCTGTGAGGTACCCCTGGCATACTCAGGCCTCCCCTCTCTGTGTGACACCAAATTTCCTCTTCTGCAGACAGTTCCTCTGCATCTGTGCCCAGTGTCTCCTGAGAAGCCCATTGGCCTTCTGTGAGTGTCCTTAGAAGTGGGTGATGCCCAGGCAGCGAGCAGACAGTGGCCTTGGCTGTGCACCATCTTAGTCAGACAAGCTCACCTGATCCACAGGTATGGAGCATGTACACGGTTCCTGAGGCTGAGAAAACAGCTCTGTCTCCAGTATAGAAAACCCACCACCTCTCTTCTTCCTCCGATCCTCATAACACCCTGTGGGAGAGGCCAAGAAGTTATGCTTGTCCCCATTTTACAGATCAGAAAAGTGAAGCTCAGGGAAGAAAAGTGACTTGCCCAGCAAGGGATGGAGAAAAAAATCATAGCCAGGTCCACCCAATACCTGGTCGTTTGCATTGATTCACTTGTTCTGGGCATTTGCTTCTGTACTCATGGGTCTAGGTCATTTGTCCAAGGTCACGTGACTACACATGGTAGTTATGGAGTTGGAACCCAGGCTGTCAGACTCAGAGACCATGGCCAGGTGTCCAGCTGAGGACAGTGTTCACCAAATGTAGAATTGGTGACCTGCCTCAGCACCTCCCCTCTGACCTGTCACCTTCTCTCTTTGGGGTTCCTGTGGGTCTGGGTTCCCACCACTGGGCGATCTACAGGACGAGGGTGTCGCTAGCAACTCCTCCCTCTCCCAGCTTCCATCAGCTGCCAGAAAAGCAGGTGGCTTTCTCTCATCTCCCATTCAAAGGGCGTCGGGCTGGCAGAAGGCAAATGAATGAGCTCTCAGCCAGGGAAGATTTTGTTGCTAAAATACACCGTCTGATTAGGAGTGATTGAAGGGCTGGAGAGAGAGACTGTAGTTGGCTGTGATTTGTTCTGATTTGAAGTACTTCTAAACAAGTCACTGGTAGGCAGGAGCGGGAGCACGGAGTTCAGTGGCGCGGGGCACTGGCAATGATACATTTCCTGTGGAGGCCGGGGCTGTTTCCAACAATTCCGGACAGAGTTTTCAAACAGTTTTTGAAATCTGATTCGGTGCATTTACCTTGTCCCTTTCCCACTTGGCATGAAAGCTTCTGCTTTTTGTCTTGCTCTTTTTCTTTCTTACTTTTCTTCTTCTTCTTCTTCTTCTTTTTTTTTTTTTTTCTCTTTCCAGCATCAGAAGTGAGCTGCAAATTAAGTAGAGGCGGCTTGGGAAACAGAAACCAGCCTGGTGTGGAATAATGATGTTATCTGTGGCCTGAGATCAGCCCCAGCACTGCCACCTGTGTCTGTCTGACAAGGAGAATCTGCTGGAGGGAATTCATACTGTCAGGATTGAAGGCAGTAATTGGGGCCAGTGATTCATGACCCCTTTATGGGATCATGAATACATTTATCTTCCAGATTTATCTCATTTCGAAAATCCATGATCATTCATTCCCCACAAGAGGGGGTGGAGGGGGTGGGCTGGTGTTGGGGAGAAGCCTCTGCAAAGAAAGATAAAGGGAGAACTCTAGGGGAAAGTAGCTCAGTGAAGAGGGTTCAATTAGATGGCTTTTGAGACGACTGACTCCTCCCACCACAGGGCCTAATAGATAGCGCTTCTCTGGCTAGCAAGGGAGGATACAAGAGTTGTTCTCTCCCCACATTTGTCAGTGGGTCTTGGCTTGAGTCATAGGACTGCTGCAGCTGCAAGTGATGTCCTACGGCAGCTGCAAGTGATGTCCTACGGCCGCTTTTCACCCACTGTGAGCCGTCATGCTCATTTGGACCAACATGCTTGTTCTAGGATGATGACCTTGGACTGAACCCAATGGAGGGAGGACAGATAAGTGGTTAGGAACATAGACACTAGTGCTAGATTTGCTGACTTCAAACCCTGGCTTGTCCCTTTAGCAGCTGCATGGGCGTGAACATGTTCCTTAAACTCCTCATGCTTCAGTTCGCCCAGAAAACCTACTTAGTAGCATGACTGTGCAGCTGAAAGAGTCAGTGCATGTTAAACCCTGGTGTACCGAAGGTTCCATGAGTGTCTGCTAATGCTGCTCATTTTCCCTGCCCTTTCTCTGCCTTCCTGCTTCCTAGAAGCTCTGATCCTTGATTTTGACATCTGCTTCCAGTTCCATTGGATAGGGACCCCCTTTTGTCTTCTAGCACCTGTATGGATTTCCTGTATGGATTTTAGCCCTCTTCACAGCTCCACACCCTCCAGACTCTACTGATTAATCAGGCCCCAACCTGGTGCGATGTTCAGACAGGAGGAGAGCTTGGAACCGTTGTCTGATAGCATCTGTTTGCAGTTGGCTAAGGCATTTGCGTAGGGTTATGCAGCCAGGGGCTGGGGGTACTGACTGACACTCCTGGCTCCTCGTGCCTGGCTTTCTCCCCTGCTCCCTGCTGCTGTGATGGCATTTTCTCTCTGGTGTCTTCTTCATTTACATGGGGCTCAGGCTGGGGTTCTGGTTCACGGACATGGTCCCACCTACAGACCTTCAGAGCATGCTCTCTGCCTCGTAAGCAGTGCTATTCCAGCTTGGGTCTCCCAGAAGAAAGTTTCTCCCTCAGCTCTGGGTCTAGGAGACAGCTGTAAATGGGGGCAGGAGCTCCACATGGCAGCTGTCCTCCCAGTCAGTGTCGTGAGTGGGCGTAGTACAGGGCATCAGCATCTGCAGGGAAATGTGCTGATTTGCAGATGGACAGCTGAGCCTGCTTGTATCAGGGTGGGAATCGGGGGGATGCTCGTTGTCTAGAACAAGTTGTTTGGATTAATGGCTCTTTCCTGAGTGCAAGAGAATAAATAAGCCCTCTGCACACCGCTGCTTTTTAACTTCTTTCAAAGCCACAGTCTCCAAGCCTTGGAAATTCAGAAACAACCTTTTGGGTCCCTACATCTCAGTGCTGAGAAGAAGCCTCAGTTAATTTGGCATCTGTGTGTGTGGCTGGCAGCCCTGTTGTGAGGAAAGGTCTGGAGTGAGCTTGGATGAAGCCCATCGCCCTAACCCTGCCTCTCATATCTCACACGCACCCCTTCCTTAAGATCGGGGGAGTGCACCATGTGTCCACTGCACTGTCTAAAATCATGACACAAATTTGCAAAGTGTAAATTTTTCTGGATCTACTGTAACGAAGTTGACTCTTTGGACTCAGTCCTGGATTCAAATCCAGCCACTTGTTAGCAGTGTGATGGTGGTGACCTTATCTTAGGTCTATAAGTCTGTTTGCCTTTCTGTAAAATGGCATGAGGATACTCAACCTGCAGAGTTGTTATAAAGATGGAATGGCTAACACAGATGCTCCACAGGTGCTTGTTCCTTCTTCCTGTGTTCGGAGGTTCACAGGTTCCAGCTCATCACAGACCACACCCTGGAGGGTGAGTCCTGGGTCACGTCTGAGGGTCCTGCAGCGGGGAGAGTCAGGGAGCCGTCCTCCCATCATCTTGGGATTCTTTGTCAGAGTGCTTTTCAGGCAAACTGCTGGGCACAAGGTTAGTGTCACCTGGTTAGATAGATCTCTGAGTCTGCCTGGGGGTCAGGGTAGGGGCTCATCTTCTGGAATCATGAAGGTGGAGCCTGGAAAGTGTGGCAGCAAGCAGATCTCTCTGCTTCTCAGCCAACCATACTTGTGGAAGAGTTATTTTCATGACACCTTCTAACTCCCTAAAATGGAGCACAACCCACTCAGGCACCTCCCTGTTGGTTCCAAGGGACCACCCTCTTGAACTGTGCTTCAAAGCTGAAACCCAGATGGGCTCCCTCACTGCCTCCCCTTTGCCTGCACCCCCATCCTCCAGCCTCATTCTTACTTCCACTCACCCCCTCCAATTTTCAGCCCCAGGGAAGCCCCACTACCTGCCATTCTCCCGAGCAACTGGCACTTAGAATTTAAGAGGAGCCAGGGCTGGGGAGTTTCTTGGCATGACTCTGACATCTTTAGAGTAGCTGTTGACTCAGATATGCCACAGAGGATCAGCTGGGGGATGTGTGTGAAGAAGGGCTGACTAAACTGGATTGATCCAATGGTGCACTTCAACCTGTGTAGCCAAGTGGCACCTGCTACACTCTTCATGAGGAGCCCCACACGAATGATGGCTACTGCTCAGCACATGTAATCACTGTTTTTCATAATCAATTGAGGGGAATGCTGTGACTTCCAATTTATAGGTAAGGAGATTGTAGTTAGGTAGATAGAGTCACTCAATTGCCTCTCCCTGCTATGGAGGTTGTCTTGGAAGCCTGGCCTCCTGACTATTGAATTCTACTCTCTTAACCTTGTGGCTATGCTACTCTCCTGGAAGGAAAAAAGTCAAAAGCCATCTCTTTCTACTCAAGGCAAGGGCCGAGCAAGGATCCTTCCTGGGTGCCCAGCACACCACAGCTGGCTCTGTGCAATTCTATATAATCTTAATGGATATGGATTTTTAGAAGGGAAGAATCAACAAAAATAATGAAAGAAGGGAACATTCACAGAGCTTCTATGATGTGCTTTGGACAGTGTTGGGGACACTGAATAGTCAAAGGTCCCAGCCCTACCAATTTCTAGCTGTGTCACTGAAGGGAAGTTACCCTTTAGGAGCCTTGGGTCTCATATCTATAAAATCAGGAATCCTCAAACAATATCAGGTATCTCTTTATTGGACAAGAACCAAGATCCTTATTAAGGGCCTTCTTGCATTCTGTTATATATCAAAGATCTGGAAAGGTTAATGCACTTTTCCCCACTCACACCCCACCTGATGCCAGAGCCCACTTCTTCCCACCAGCTTACATCTCATCTCCATTTCCTATAGAAATGTCTCCACTTTCTCCTGAGGCCCATGCTGCCTTGGCAACCCCTCCATCTCCTTTCACTGAGGAAGAGAGTGATTGAGAGCTCAGGGAAGAGGGCCCCCCAGCCAGGGATGATGTCTTACTTAATGAGGGATTGTAGGAGGGTGGAAAACACACCTGATTTATCTTTGTTGCCTAAATACCTCTTGAATTCTCCCTTGAATACTTCTAATTCAGCACAATGTGAACAATTATAGCAGGAAGCTATTCATAGGTGGAAGGGGGCTGATGGAATTATTTATCAAAGTGACATTTTAATTATAGTGAAGAATGAGTTTGTTGTCACCGAGATGGAAGGCAGTGTTTTCCAGCTTCCACGTGGCCCCCCAGGGTAAATTAAAGACTCCTTTCTTCATGATAACTCCATTACATGCAAGGACACCGGAAGCCAATGGCAAGTTCCTTCCGGTAAACATTTCTGGGAGGAGTTGAAGTCCTGTGAGGGATTCTGATTCATGCCAGGAAGTGTGAAAATCTGTGACACGTGGAACTGGTGGGTTGGAAGAGACTCTGTGTTATCTCTCAGAGGTCCCTTCTCTTCCTCATTCCACTTGCAGAATGGCGGTTTGCTGATGCTGTTCCAGTTTACACACTTGTTTGAAAGGTAGTATAAGTGCATGGCAAATCTCAGCTATGCAAAACTGTATGCAGTCAAAATTAAATCACTTAGGAGCCAATTTCCTTGACTTCCTTGGCCTGTAGTTTTCCTTCTCCAAGGCAACCAGTGTGTCTAGAGTCTCCTGAATTGGTCCTGAGGTAATCGACACACATCCAAGCACATCTGTAGTCTGTACTGTCTTTGATTTTCTTTAGTTGCGGCTATTTTATCTCCCCAACAAAGAGGGAAGCAAGAAAAAAATCATGAGTTGTGTTTTAGGCTTCTCTTGTGTTCACCTGTAGCTCACAGCATGCAGTGTTAATAATTTTGCAACATAGCTGGCACCTGCCACAAGCTAGACATGTGCATAGCACTTTGCATAATCTTTGTTCAAATCTTACAAGCAGTCCACTGAGGATTCAATTTCTATCCCCATTTTGTAGATGAAGTAGTCCAGGTTGAGAGCAACTAAGTCAAGTGTTCCTGGTCACTTGAGTTATGGGTGTGACATTGGGCTTGCAGTTATTCATTCAACATGTAATAGAGTCTTACCCACGCCTGCCACTGTGTCACAGATAATTAAGAAACAATCTCTGATCTCCAGGCACTCACAGACTCTGTGTGCTGTGAGATATGGAGGGGGTAGATAAGTAAATCAATATATTATTCTGACTCAATAATACTGGGTTTGACGGAATGTATTTAGGGTTTTAAAAGAGGAAGATTGATATTTAAATACAAACTCTGTCACTTTGTAGCTGTATGTCCTTGGGTAATTAGTCTTTCTAGGGCTTAGTTTGCTTAACTGAAAATGGACATAATACTACCTCACTGGGATGTCAGAAGGGATAGGAATAATATTTATAAAGAAGTTAGGGGTGTTAAATAGCTTTTTCTCCAAGAGAGTTACACAAATGGCTGCTAAATGTAAGCATGCTCAACATCACTAATCATCAGGAAAATGCAAATTACAGCTAAAATAAGATAGCACATCTCCTTTATTAGGATGATTATTTAAAAAAAGAAAGAAAGAAATCCAACACAACAGAAAATATGTTTTGGTAAGGGTGCAGATAAATTGGAACCCTATGCTTTGCTGGTGGGAATATAAAATAATACAGGCATTATAGACAACAGCATAGATGTTCGTCAAAACATTAAAAATAGAAGTATAATACAACCCAATAATTCCACTTCTGGGTACGTAACAAGAACACTTGAAAGCAAGGACTCAAACAGATACTTGTACGGCTGTATTCAGCGCAACATTATCCACAGTAGCCAAAAAGGGAAAGCAAGGGTTCAAGTGTTGGTGGACAGACAGATGGATAAAGGAAATATATTCATACATGCAATATATGTGTGTGATAGAGTGCTGTTCAGCTTTAAAAAAGGAAATTCTGTTATATGCTACAACATGGATGAACCTTGCGCACATTATGCTAAGTGAAGTAAGCTAATCACAAAAAGACAAACGCTGTTTGATTCCAATGGTAGGAGGTACCTACCGGAGTGTGTAGTCTGTTACGAGTTTCCTAGAATAGTCAAATACATAGTGACAAAACGCAGAATGGCAATTGCAGGGGCTAGGAGGAGGGGGGACTGGGAAGTTATGGCTTAATGGGTTTTAGTTCAGTTTTTCAGCATGAAAAACTATTCTCAAAATGAAAGGTGGTAATGGCTGCAAAATAATGTGAGTGCATTTAGTATCACTGATCTGTACACTAAAAACGGTCTAGATGATAAATTTTATGCTATGTGTATTCTACCACAATTTAAGAAAAAAGAATTGTAAGGCTTCCACAAGTGCTAATTCTCTTCTATTTTCTTCCCTTTTCTTCTTAAAGACACCAGAGCCCAGGCCCTGAGAACATACACAGGGTACCTGCAGCCGTCGGGCCCCCTGGGCTCTCATTTCCAGCTCCAGAGTCATTGCTCACAGTGCTTTGCCTGCCTCCCAGCTGTGGATTTACTCAGCAGGGCATGACCTGGTCTCCAGCTGCTCCCAGGTGCTCTCAGGCATCTGCATATGTCAAGGTGGTTGATGAGAGCCCCCACGGTGGGTGGCTTTGGCCAACACCAAGTAGTAAGGTGTGCTGGGATAACAGTTTCCTGGTCTCTCCCAAGCTGAGTCAAAGGAAGTACAAAAATGTGCAGGGGCCTCCTATTCCCATTCCAGGGAGTTCCTACTTGATATGAGGCCCCGGTGCTATTAATCCAGGGCTGGCCAATGAAAGAGCACACATTGTGTGCCAGGTACTCTACTGATACTTTCCATATATCTGATTCCTTCTGATCCTGTTCCTGTGTGTTCTAGCCATCACTATCTCATAGTGAGGAGGGAGAAAGGAACATTCGGAGAGGTGAAGACACCCTTTAAAGCTTCCCCTCCCTGAATGGCAGAGTTAAGAGTTGAACCCTTGACTGTGGGCAGAACCCATGGCTGTGGGCTGGGCTTCTGGCCTGGTCTGGAGTGCCAAAGGGCTCCCAGGCCAGCTGCAGCCCTCAGTGAAAGAATAACTTAAACACTGTCTCACAGTATCCTCATTTGGGCTTGTTCTTCCTCATTACCTCCTCCTTCAAGCTTCCCTGGACGCTCTTTCTAAAACAAAAGTGTCTGTAACCCTTTAGGCTTCCTCCACTTCTCATGTGAATGTGAGAGATCTAAATGCTCATATAAATGAGAGCTATGTCCTCACTCATCTTGATTTCTCCACACTACTAGAATGTAAGCTCCCTGAGGACGGGTATGTTGCTGCAGTCTGTGCAGCATCTTCAACAGTACTTGGTATAAAGGAGCAGCTCTGCAAACATGTCTGTTGATTAATCTGAGACTCTGAATACCTAATTAAAATAAGTGATTAAAAAGCACCACCTGGATGGTACCTATAAGGTGTCAGGAACTGTGCTGATGCTTATACAAAAGAATGCTCTCATTTTATCCTACAAAATGTCGACTGGACAAAGAAGCTGCTGCTATTATTCTCATTTTATCAGATGAGAAAACTTAGGGGAAGAGAGGTAGAGGTGACTTGTCCAAGGTCACCAGCAAGAGGTAATGGAGGTCAAAGGGCTTCGGTTCATCTAAATCCTAGGTTTTGGTGCTGGGCTCTTGCTGCATACATCCCTGATCCTCCCTGGCTAAACTTGCCTCTTAACCTATGGCCATTTGCAGCCAGAATGAGTCACAGGAAACAGTCAGCAAAATCCAGACACATGAAGACTTAGGACGCAGTGTGGATTGCTCTGAGAAGGTAGCAGGCTCCCACGGTAATGCCTCATATTTCCTTTGCCAAGGGAGCCGCTGCAGAGTAGCCATATTTGAAGGAGCTGAAGGATTTTGGGAGCACAGGGCTGGGCTCTCACTCCATCCCACTCTGAGGCTCTACCTTATTGAACACTAACATGTCATCCCAGGTTAGATGATCACAAGCGCAACCATAGTGGACACTTACTTCCCTTTAAACCTTGCAAGACTGCAAGTTACACATACACAGTCTAGAAGGGAAATAGAAGTTCTCTTGAGGGTAAAGCTGGTCAGCCCCAGGAGTGGATCTATTAAAAGTGTGTGGTGAAGGCAAGTACGCCGGGCTTTCAGAAGCAGCTGGCATCGAGTCTTAACTCACTAGCTGTGTGGCCTTGGGTGAGTGCCCGCACCTCTCAGTTCCTCACCTGAGAAATGAAGACTACTGGAATAGAGGACTATAGGTGAGATCAAGCACCCTGGATGCAGGCTTAGTACATGGTTGCTTTCTTAAATCCCTCCCTGGATTTCAGCTCTAGGGCACTTAGTCTCCTACTTCATGGTGCTGAAAGGTTTAACTCCTCAGCAGGTCTGACTCCTCATGCTTCATAACATATCAATGAGCAGTGCAACAGGTCCCTGGGGACCCATGAGAGCTCTTCAAGTCTATAGTGCATTAGCAAGTTTTCTCTCTTCTCTCTCCTCTCCCTCCCTCTGTCTCTATCTCTCTTCTGTCTTTTTCTCTCTCTCCCCCTGTCCCTCTCTATCCCTTTCCCCTTCCCCTGTGTACTGAGCTCTGAGCTGGGCTGAATAATGGATCCTTGTGGATGTCCACATCCTAAGCCTTAAACCTCTAAGTAAGTTATATGGTAAAAGGGACTCAGCAGATGTGATTAAGTGAAGGATTCTGAGATGAAGTGGTGCAGGTGGACCCCATGTGATCAGCAGCATCGTCCTGAGAAGGAGGCAGGGTATTCAAGTCAGAGAAAGGCAATGCAATGACAGGTGCAGTGATGAACCCTGAAGATGGAAGAAGGGACCTTAAGACAAGGAATGGAGGTGCTCTCTAGAGGAGGAACAATGCAAGATGTTTCTCTCTTGGCCAGGTACCGTGCTAAGCACTTTCTGAGCATGGCCTCATTTAGTCCTCACAACAGTTCTAGACAAGATGAGGGGCTGGCTGTGGCGACTTCCCATGGTGACACAGAGGGTAGTAAATTTAAGTACACTTGTCTGGCTCTAAAGTTAATTCAATTTCCACTGTGACAAACTGCTATCCTGTGATTGCTTAGACCCATTAGAGCTTTTACATTCTCGCCCTTCTCTTCCTCCTCCTCCTCCCCAATAGTACTTTCATTATCATCATCACAATCTTATTTACAATACTCTCCTGCAGCATCTAACATAAGCAAGGTACTATACAGATTGCAAAAATGTCACTTCTCTTGTGGTTTTGACAGATGAATTAAAGAGGTAGATCATGCACTTAGGAGGGTATAGAGAGGAAGTGATGAGAATAACCATCATTTATGGAATACCTACAGCACACCACAGTGCCAAACACTTTACATTCAAGATCATATGTGACTCCCATGACCACCTTGTGGGGTAGGTATTAATTATTCACACTGAGAGATGAAGGCAGTGAGACTCACATACACTGCTCAAGAGTGGAAGGGAAGTTTGGGACTTGAAGGCAGACACAATTGACACCAAAGACTGCACAATCAACTACTATGCTCTCCAGCCTCCTGGATAGCATGATGAAGTCCGTGCACTTGAGAAACAATACGTGAGACTTGCAGAATGACCAGCTTTGACCAGGACTTGAGAGGGCCAGGGTGCAAGACTGGAGAGCTTGTCAATACACAGCCAGACTGGGGAGACAGCCCTGTTCCTGAGAGAAGTTAAGGTGGCCCAAGTGAGCAGTGTCATGCACCACTCGATGAATGGTCCCATCTACCCCAGGAGGAATATGTGTGATGAATGTATTCAGCTTTAATTTCCTCTATTCACTATGCTATTACGAGCTGAGTTCTAGATGCCACCGGGTGTGCTGATTGCTTCAGTAATAACAGAACCGTCTCTGCAGCAGGGCTGAGAGGCTCACAGGTATCTGGGCTGGGTAATGGGCAGAAATGAGGCTAGCAGGATACAGCAAGTGGAGCTGAAATCTCTGACTGAGGGGGATGGGGAGCCATGGGGGCTGAGAGGCTGGGAGATGCACACAGTCACAAGTCAGTCCTTATAATACCTTGATGAGCTGATGCTAGGTGCAGGATTTATCTGATCAACACACAATGATGGAAATATAGAGAAATGTGCCAGAGAAAGGCAACAAGCAACACACAGTGAATTTCGAGGCCCACAGTTCTTCCAATGTGGGATTCAAATCCCAGCTCATCCTCCAGCGTACTGGTGAACCTGGGTAGACCATGTACCTTCTCTGGGCTTCAGATCACTCCTTTGAAAAACCAGCCAGTTGATGGATTAGATATTCCCTAAGGGTACTTCCACCCAAATTTTATGACCTCTTTAGAGCAGAGGAACACATTTAAGACAGCAAGAACTGAATTTAGCTTTTTTTAAAAAATGATTTTTGATTTTGCATATGTCACTTATTAGGCAGTTACTCTGGCTTTTTGCATCTCAATTTTCTTACCTGGAAGATATAGACACTAGTGGTATCTACCTCATAGGGTTGTCATGGGATTCATACCCATAAAGGGTTAAGCCAGTGCTGGACCTTGACAACCCTTGGCAAACAGGGCCACCTGCCAGTCTAGAGAATGCGCTGCTGTGGGCTGTCACTTTCCTGTGTTTGGAAGATGGGGCAAATTTGACTTTGGGAGACTGCAGAGAGGAATGTAGAGCAAAGAAAAGCAAGCACATGCATTTCTCTATTACCACTGATTGGAGCCGAAAATAAAACTGAAATTCAGCTGGAAAGGAGGGAGCATCTGAGTCACTGGGGAAAAGAGCCCCCTCTGCCAGCCACCTAGTCCTGTGAGCTGTCCCTCCACATCTCTCTGTCCTTGTCACTGTGACCTGACTCTTCGTGGGCTGGGCACCTCCCCCACACCTCCCATGGATTGCAACACTCGCCAGACTGGCCTTTCCATCTGCTTGGCTCCACATGTCCCTGTTAAAGGTAGCTCTTCTTACATGATTCCCCTAAGCCCAAACATTTCACAGCTCACAGGCTTCTGCACTTGGTATTCTAAGCTGCTCCAAGTTCTGGTCCCAAGGTACCCTGCAGCTCTTATCTCCAACTATCCAGACTAGCCTCCTAGACCTCTGTGAATGGGCCATGGGCAGCCTCTTACTTCTGCTTCAAACTCTTTCCCTAAGCCTAGCATTAAAGAAGTTACTCATGTATTTGTTAATTATCTATTCCACAAATGACAATCAGATTTCTAAGAAGCATGGTGTCTCAGGAACATAGTGTGACTGGCAGACTTCATGTAACTTGCCCTAGTCCAGCACCCATAGTGGATACCACTCATAGGTCATAGCACATTTCCCACCCAGTTCAGCTGCAGCCCTAGGATCATTCTCAAAGCAGTTCCTCAGGCAGCCTCTACTCACCCATTGAGTTGGCACAATCACACTACATTTTCAGGCAGCAGAATCAGACAGAGAGAGAGCGTTCTAGCCTTATGCCAGCACCACCACGTAACCCTGCATGGCCTCAGAAAAGGGGGACATTCACTCTAAGCAGCCGTATCCTCGATGCTAAAATAAGGACAATTATTTCGACCTCACTGGTCAGGAGTATCAGATCTAATGAACACTGCCAGGATAATATTTGGATATTTTTCTCTCTGACTCTCTCCCACTGGCTCAGGAGTATTCATTGCCTCGAGGATGAGGTGATTCACCAGGAAAGCTCAGAAAAGAGTTTTAGTTTATTGAGCCTCGGGAGCCTAAGCCCTAAGGATCATTTTATGCCCAAAACAATAGATTTTGAAGAGCAGATGAAGAGGCAGGCTATTTTGCACTCAGGCTACATAAAGCCCCTAAACCAGTGGGAGATGAGGACTGGATGATAAATGAGATACTGGTGGTCAACAGGGTGGGGAGAAAAGAGAACCCTCAAAGCAGCTAAGAGGTGGGAAAGCAAGTGAAAGCAGGCTGAGCGCAGGAATTTCTCAGCACTTGGCGCAGAAGCCAGCGAAAGATGGCTTCCCCGCATGCGCATTGCATTTCCTTCCCCGCCAGTCAGTGGGCTCTCCCACCCACAGATCCTGAGAACTTTCATTTTGATCATGTAGGCAACTTCTCAAGAGTTATGAAGATATATGGATCGACTAGCTCTCTAGCTCTGTTGTCAAATACCTTTAATCTATTTATTAAATGCTCTTTAAAAATGCTTTGTGCCTTGATAAATCTTGATACAGCAGGCTTAGCAGACAGTTTGCGTCAAGAAAATGTGCAATCCTTCAACATCAAATTCGCAGCAAACTTCTCCCACATATTCATTGCCTCTGGCTCTTCCCCTGTTTTTAGGACCATGGGTGTGGACTTTGGAAATCCTCACGAAGGGGATAAAAAGGGTGAAAGAAGATAATGATGAAGAGGAACGGGAGCTTTTCTGGTCTTCCATTTTGGTCTTCCTCTTCTCAGTCAGGGAAAACCGGTCCCAGGATCTCTTTGAGAACGAGACTTTAAAAATTGGTCACCAATAGTCAGGGTGACTTATTTGTCCCCTAGCAGTTTATTTCTGAGTGATCATTGCTGCTAACCCTTTATCATCCTGAAAAATTATGGACACAGAGAGAAGGTAGATGTAATCAACAGAGCAACTGTTAAGTGTTAGGTTTACTGAGTGCTTAGTTTATATTTTCTCTGCATCTCTTGGAAACTTTTGAGGGAAGGCATTATTTCTCATTTTACAGAGTAACAAAAGGATCTTAGAGAAGCACCTGCTTTTGACCACTAAACAAATAAGTGGTGGAGCCATATGCCTCCTTGGTACCCCAAATTTTTATTCAAACCTGCTACAAATCATGTGCCACCTACTCTACATTGCTGGAGCTTATTGTAACTGTACAACTTTTTCATTCTATGGGCAACTTTAATAATCACATATGGGTCACTGAGTTGTTTTTATAAATGAGGTGGCTGAGAACTTAGATCATTTTATAATCTGTTTTGCAGTGTGAAGATCATGTCTACAGAGCTCAGCTTGCACATTCAGAAAATCACTGAGATGGACTAGTTCAAGAATGACAAATCTTAGGTACACAAGCTGTCACTTCTCCACCCGAGTCCAAAGTAGCCATCATAAATGATTCACAGAACTCATTTCCACTAGATCAAGACATAGCCTAATAATTCTTTAAAAATAACTCCTTAGGAGACCGTATCTAATTAATTAAAAGCTGACACATGACACAAATCCTACTTGCCATTGCTGGATGACAAGCCTATCAAAGGTTCTTTCTGCACTGACACTCTGTGAGACCGTGAGACGTGGAGAGTGGAATGCAGTGAGCTGAGATTTGGCAGCCTGAGTCCAGCTTAACTTGGCCACTGCTTGCTCTGTGATTTTGCATGGGTTTGTTTCTGTCTCCGGGCCTCAGATTCTTCTTCTTCTGTATCTTACAGCTCTGTGGTCTCATGTAGCTCCAGTAGTCTGTGATTCATGACATACCACTTGATGAGAATTAGATGCGAGGTGCTCTGCTATAGTTTGGATAAGGGTCCCCCAAAGGTCCTTGTGGTAAAACCTTGGTTTCCAGCTGGCACTACTGGAGCAGGCAGAAACTTTAAAAAGCGGGACCTAGTGGGAGGTCTTTAGGTTACTGGGGGGACATGCCCTTGAAAGACATTGTGGGGCTCAGGGCTCTCCTCATTATCTCTTTCCTGCTTCCCAGCCATGAGGTAGGTGTTCCTGCTATGGTGCGCTGCCTCACCCAGAGCAATGGGCCAAACTGATCAGGGACTGAAACCTCTAAACTTGTGAGCTACGATCAACACTTTCTTCTGCAAGTTGATTACCTCAGGAATTGTTATCAGGACAGAAACCTGACTGACACATGCTCCTGCAAGTTTTGCATCCAAAGGCCAAAGGAAGAGATATCATCTAGGATGAATAATGCCTACCTTGATGTTTATCAAGGAGGTACACGTGCGGGGCATTGTGATGATCCTACAAAAAGCTACATGAGATGAAATTTGTTTTTTTTTGTTGTTGTTTTTTTTTTTGTTTTTCTCCGGTACCAGGAACCGAACTCATGACCTTGCGCTTGCCAGGCAGGTGCTTTGCCGCTGAGCTAAATCCCCAGCCCATGAGATGAAATTTGAATGAATTATGACTGAATTACCTATTCTTGGGCTCAAAAGTGCCTCAACAACCACTGAAGTCATCTGTGTCTGACACTTGACCTCTATTCCATCTCCAATAAGAAGTTGCCAATCACTGAGTTTGAATATTTCCAGTGACAGGGAGATTATTTATTTCCAAGGCAACTCAGCCCTTATTTGGACACTCCTAAGTATCTGAAAACTTTTCCTGTAGGCTGGCATAATTCACCCATTGGTCTCTGTAATTCTTACAGCTATAGAAGGCCATCTAATCTTTTGGCCTCTTGAAAGATCTTCAAGTACTTGAAATTAATTTTAATATTCGTGCTTCTTCATTCCTGTTCAACTCATGTTACAAATGTACAATTTCTTTGTGTTAAACCATCCTCAAGTCCTTCCACTTTTCCTGTGTGATGTGATTCTGCGTATTCATGGCCTGAATGTGCCCAGAACTGTCTGTATCATCAACCAACATAAACAAAGTGATCACAGTATGGTCTGCAACAAGAAATGAGAGGCAGTGAGGTGATTGTGAGTCTGGGTCTTGAGGTCAATGACTTCCATTTGATTCTCAACCCCCTGTGAACTTGCTTAAGGGACTTCTCAGAAGCTTAATTGCTTCATCTGGAAAAAAGAGTCATAATAGTACCTGTCTTGTGGGGTCATTACAAGGTTTAGGTTGGCTGATTCATGCAAAGCACACACAGGAAATACTCAATTAATATGAGTTATTACCACCAGTCTTTCTAGAAATGATATTTCTGTTAATGGAACCTACAGAAATAACTTTCTAACAGAGTTTCTAAGAAAGTACACACATGTGGGAGCAATTTTGTCCTTTTTAGAAGGGGACACAGATCAGTGGGTGGTGGCAAACAAAAGGGGCTTAGGATACCCCAGCGAGGAGACTAAGTATCATTTTTCCTTAAAGATTTAGAAAATCAGGGCTGAGGATGTAGCTCAGTGGTACAGTGCTTGCCTAGCATGCACAAGGCACTGAGTTCAATCCCTAATATCACACATACACACAAAAAGATTTAGAAAATCAAATTTAAAGCAGAGAAGGCAAAACCCTAGCCTAACAGAAAGTTAGGCATAGGCATATCTATGAACTTGGGAGAAACTCATTATTTTATTTTTACTTTTATTCTTTCTCATTTGGGGCTGTTCATGCCAGGGTGTTTAAGAGCTGATTCAGGGCAAAGTACATATGCTGCTAATGAGCTTTTGGAAAGCCTACCCCCACCCAGGCAGGGGATAAGAGAAGATGCATGCAGAGCTGTGAGAGAAAGGCAGAGAATGCTGCTTTGATTCCTCCTGAGCCACTCTAAGCCCTAGCCCAGCGGGTCTTCCTGCTTCCGAGTAGAGCCAAATCCAGCTCTGAGCTGGGGATAAGGAGCCTACAGGTCCCAAGGGATCGCTCAGGGTTCTTTGAAGAACCTCTGACTTCAATCTGCAATGCTGCAGGATGCAGCAGCCCTTAGCAGAGAGCAGGAGAGTCCCAGGAGAGGTTTGTCACAGCCAGGAGACGCCTTTAACTTGTAGTTTTCCTTGGCTGTGTCAGCAAGATGGTGTCACACTGTAGGGATGTGTATATTGCTAACCAATACCCAACCTCTTGGCGACTTGGCAGTTGCTGAGGGCCTAGGGACAATTTTTGCTTAACCTTGAAAGCAAAAGGGCAGGGCCATTTTTCTGGCCTGCCTGGGGGTGTCCTTGGAGAATTTTCTGTCACTGGTTTTCTAAGTGCTGCCCATGGGTCACCTTCATTATATCAACTTAGGGTGATTTTTAAAAAGACAGATTCCGGTCCTGCTGAATTAGACTATCTATGGGTGACCCTAGGACACTGCATGGTCAACCAGTTCTGCAGGTATGCATTAGGGTTTGCATTAGGGTCTTCAAGGCTTGCATCCAGCTGTTCAACTGGTTCTTATCTACCCATTAAATTCTGAGGCTGCCATGCCTTAGCATTTAGATGGCTGGTAGCCAGGATGGATTTTGGATGGAAAGGGAATGGAGTGTGGAGAGACTCAGACCTGGTTCGAGTCTCGACTCAGGTGCTTGTATGCTACTTGTATGCTTTAAGATGGCTTGCTATAGAGCCTGACAGTGACAATTGCTGCTGATGCACCGCCTTTGGCCATTTTCAAAATAGCTTCCTATGCTCCAGTCACAGATTTTTCTCAGTTCCTCAAACATACTGATCTTGTGCCCACCTCAGGGCTTTTGTCCTTGCTGTTTTTTCCTCCTGGAATCTTAGTGTCCAAGTTCATTCCTGACTGTGTCTCAATATTCACGTCAGCTCAGACATTCTCCCAGCTGGGAGATTCTCCTTGACCGTCTCAGTAGTCCTCCCTCTCTGATCTTCTTTGTTTCCTCTGTAACATTCATCGCCTTTTGAAATTTGTTTGTTCATATCTGTCTCCCATTTTAAGACACCCTATTGATTATGTTCATCGATGGGCCTTCATCACCTGAACACTACCTGGAATGTAGTAGGTATTTGACATGTTTGCTGAATGAATGAATGAGCACCTGGTTTTTCCCAATACCGTAGGTCTTAGGTAACCATTAGCCCTGGCTGATTCTTTGTCCGTGGGTCTAATTCCTGATGATCCCTCTCTCTTTTATGGTGGGCTCTGCTCAAAAAGAGTCTTGACCTTCTATTTCCTCTCCTACACAGCCAGTTTCATGGAAGTGGTGAGACACAGGGACCATAGGCCTGTTTCCTCAGAGAGCCTGCCCAGCAGGAAGGCTTTGGTTGCTCACGGGCACTCAGGCTGGATCAGTTTCCTCCACCACCACCCTCACTTCAGTCCCTGCAGATCCAACAGCCCCCTTTTGCCAGGCTCTTTCTGAGCTCTTGAACTCTACTTTGTTCGCTGTCCTGTGAACTGTAGTACCAGAGCCCCTGTCTGGTGTTTCCATGACTTTCAGCCTGTCCTTAGCCTCCACTGCTGTGTGTAGATTCCTCCAGCTTTGTTTTCTCCCATCTCGTTCTGCTGGATCCGTGAAAGTGGAACCTTTCATTGGCCATGGGGCAGTGAGTGTTTAGAAAGGCGCCTGCCTAGCACACAGTGGACACTCAAGCCACATTTGTCAACTGAGCAAATAAATTTACTGTATGCTTTGTCCTAACAATGCCATAGCTAGCAGTCTGTCCTAAAGAACTGGAAGTGTGTGCAGCTGCTCACTGGCACATTTTTAGGGTAGCATAAAATTGTAAACTAAAGTCCATCAAGAGGAGATTAAATACAGAAAATGTGGTATGTATGCACAAGGGAGTATTACTCAGTCATAAAAAATAATGAAACTCTGTCTTTGTGGCAACATGCATGGAACTGGAGGACATAATCCAGGCACAGAAAGGTCCAACTTCTATGTGGAAGCTAAAATACCCTGATTTCACAGAAACAGAATATGGTGACTAGAAGGTAGGAAGGGTAGCAGGGAGGGGAGATGGATAGAGGTCAGATAACAAGCATCAAAATACAGTTAAATATAGCACAGCAGAATAACTATAACTTGCAAAAACTGATAATATAGTTTACAAAGAACAGGAAAAGAAGGGCTTGAAGGTTCTCAGTGCAAAGAAATTGCAAATGTTTAAGGAGATGAAAGCATTAATCACCCTGATTTGATCATAATGTATTATATCCATGTATTGAATTATCTCACTCTACCCCATATATATACATAATTATTATATATACATAATTACTATGCATTCATTTATAAAGAAGAGATTGGCTGAATAAACTGCTGTACATAATAGCATGATGTTTGCAGCCAATATAAATGAAGCTCTTACATACACGTAGGTGATTTTCCACTGTTTTTGGTGTTAT
This sequence comes from Chinchilla lanigera, assembly GCF_000276665.1. Taxonomy (NCBI): domain Eukaryota; kingdom Metazoa; phylum Chordata; class Mammalia; order Rodentia; family Chinchillidae; genus Chinchilla; species Chinchilla lanigera. The sequence continues at coordinate 23,513,771 of NW_004955408.1, read as the reverse complement.
AAATGACACTGCATTGAACATCCTTGTTTCTATACATGTGGTCATCTCTAATATGTCCTTAGGACAGGTCCCTAGAATTTGAATGTTAGGGTCATTTGGTGTGAACTCTTTTTTAAAAAGTCCTATTATCAAATTCACCGTGGTGTCTCCAAAAATTCATCAACAAAATTACTTATAGTACCCCAGAGAACATTGTTTCTTTGTTTCCTTAACCCATTTTAATCAAATGAAAACAGTATTGCCCTGGTGTCAGAATTAACAAGTGACACATTCCGTATTAAAAGATTCAGTTAGAATGAAGACAAAGGCACCGTATGAGCTCTGACATTCACACGCAACAGACACATAAATGGATTTCTCATAGGCTCCAGCTTTTGACTCAATGTATCCAGGCAACAGAAGTCTGGATTTAATAACAGATGTTCGCTGCATAGCAATCACCATATAATGCCAGGGTAGACTAAAACAGCATTTTATCAACCAATAAATGTGCTGTTTGCTTTATTTTACCATGTTGTTCTTCAGTTCCTTTCAAAACCGAGAGGACAGATTGAGTCACTCGGCATCTGCTGGGAGCAATATGCTTGGCTTCATTTAAAATGAAAAATCAGGTCTGTGTTTACATTTTTCACCAAAGCATGGGATCTGATGTGCTAACGCTCCCAACCGGGCTAGCCGGAAGGGCTTTCAGGAAAACCTCAGAGGATCTGGGACTGAAGCAAGGAGTCAGTCACCCTTCTGGGAAAGACATATGGTGGCCCTTCTACTTCAATCAACCCCCTGAGGGAGGTCCGGATCCTTCCGCCTGCACAGATGCAGCAGTGGGAAAAGACCCCTGCTGGGCTCCTCCCACAGACAGCAGCTCTAGGTTTTGAAAACAGAAGTCTCCTTGGCAAAGACCAACCAACCAGGAATGTTTGAACAATGATCTATGTATAACCTATAAACTTATGATTACATGTGTATAATTTTCTAAGGGTAAATACTACAAAGTCAGGAGCCAAAGAAGAATGTCATTTTTCAGCCAAGCTGACCGAGATAAAGGAGAAGAAAAAGAAGCCTACATGTGTGAATGATGTACCGCTGACCCTCAGTATCTGCACGTTCTACACCTGCAGATGCAACCAACTGCGGATCAAAAATACTGTATTTGAAAAAAATGCATCTTTATTGAATATGTAAAGATTCTTTCTTGTCATTATCTCATAAATAATACAGCATGACAGCTATTTACATAATGTTTCCATTGTGTAGGTATTATAAATAACCTAAAGCTGATTTAAAGTATATAGTAGAATATGTGTAGGTTATATGCAAACATTATGCCATTTTATATAAGGGACTTCAGCATCTACAGATTTGGGTATTTATGGAGGATTCAGATTTGGGTATTTATGGAGGATACTTTAAGGATACCTAGGGATAACTGTATTATGTGCCAGATACCAGGCTACCTTTTAAATATATTATCAAATGCAGTAACCTTAGCATTACTGTGAGGTAGTATTCATTTGCCTTACTTCAGTGGAAAAGATAGAAGATTGGACAGTTGTAGTCACTTGTCCAAGCAGTTAATTAATGAAGAACTATGGGAGCAGAGTGGAGGGTTTAATCTGTGCTAATATTGAGTGTGGTCAATTGTATAATGCTTGCAATAATCTCTTCTATATGCTCTTTTAGGACTTTGATACTTTATTGAGACATAGAGCCTATACTTCTACCTGTGAAAGTGAGGGTATCAGCCAGTGAAGTGTACTGGAGGTGCTGTGATTTGGATATGACTGTCCCCACCAAAACTCATGTTTTATATATTTATTTTATTTATTTATTTATTTATTTTTGTTTTTTTTTCTGGTACCAGGAATCGAACTCATGACCTTGCGCTTACCAAGCAGGCACTGTGCCACTGAGCTAAATCCCCAGCCCAAAACTCATGTTTTAATTTGGTTCTCACTGTAGTGGTGTTGAGAGGTGGTCACGCCTTTAAGAGATAATTAGGTCTTGGGGATTCTAACCTCATGAATGGTTTAATGTCTTTCCTGAGAGACTGGGTTAAAACTCTCAAGACTGGACGAGGGCTCTTAGAATCAGATTAGATATATAAGAGTAGGTTGATACAAAGCAAGGTTACCACTGGGTTTTGTTATTCCCACAGTCTCTCTCACCATGCATGTCATTCACTAGGCTCTCTTCAGAGCCAGCAGATGTCAGCCTCACGCTCTTGAACCTCCAGACTATGAAGTTCTGGAGCATATAAACCTCTTTTCTTATAAAGAACCCAGCTGCAGGTAGAAAAAATGGACAGACTGAAGGTGATCTCATGTGACTTCTGAGGCCAGGCCATAAAAGGCAAGATAGCTGCTACCTTGCTTCCTGTAGTACCTGCCTTTGAAGATGCTAGCTGCTATGTAGGCAGTCTGACCACTCAGTCATCATAAACTGAAGCTCAAACAAGAAGGCTGTGAAAACTTTCATAGAGACAGGACCAAGCCTGTGCAGACAGCCCCTCCATGTAGCTTTCAATGACAGTCAGCAACAATTTGCCAGCCATGAGAATGAGCCTTTCTTTTCTGCAGTTCTGAGGATCAATCCCAGGGTCTTGCACATGCAAGTACATGTTCCTACCACTGGGATAAACATCCCCAGCTGAGAATGAGCCATCTTGAAAGTAGATCTCACATGCCCCAGTTGAATTACTGCAGCTGATACCACACAGAGCAGAGACAAACAATTCCTGCCAACACCCACACAGATTTAGTGAACAAAATTAACGACCTTTTATGTTTTAAGGCATTACATTTGGGTGATTTGTTACACAGAAATACCTAAGTGATTCAATGGGGACCTCAGATAATGATTAAAGGAGATCCATTTATACCAACTCTTGCATGCCTGGGTAATACTTCAGAATAAGTTTAAAAATGTAATACAAGGAATTGCTAAGAATTGTGAATAATAATAGTGCATTGTTGTTAACAGTCTTGACCTACTCACTCTGCAGAGCCAAGCCAGCATTTTGCTTTTTTAAAATTTTTTATTTTACAGAGACAAAAATGAGACAAAAAAAAAAAATAAAAATGATACAGAATTTCAAGGCCAAATCATAGGAAATTAACAATGGTTATTCTATTGCATATTGTTATCCTCAAAGTAGTTGCTCAGATTACCAGGTACAGGCATGCAAAATTGATCAAACAATATAAGCACTAACTGTTCCTTTCAACGAAGTAATAGAAATTAGTAGTACAATTATCTTAGCTATCTTGTGTATATATACATATCTTTTCTTCCCTCCTTCCTTTCTCTTTTCCCCCACCCCAGTTGTTCTTTCCTTTTGAGCAGTTTCTTTCCCTTTCACTATATCTATTGCACCTTTTGGATCTTATTTACTTGTTCAGTTTTTTACATACAGTAGCGATATATGTGCACGTATGTTTATAGCAGCACAATTTGTAATAGCTAAATCTTGGAAACAACCCAAATATCCATCAACTGAGGAATGGATAAAAAAGATGTGGTATTTTTATACAATGGAGTACTACTCAGCTATAAAGAGGTAAACTCGAGGCTTTTATACCATTTTGCTTCTTAAGGCCTATTGAGAAAAGCTGTTTTCTTTTTCCCCAGGAGGAGAGAGAAGGAAGAAATGGGCTGAGTGAGTGTGAAGGAAACAAATGGGGGGCTGAGAGAGGGGTAATTTTGAGACTGTGTGAGCAGCAAAGTCTAATGGATGATGGCTCTGCATATACTAATATACTAATGTAGTATAGACAAAGAAATATGCATTTGTCAACTTTCCATTACTGTGACAAGATACCTGAGGTAAATCAACCTATAAAGGAGAAAGGTTTATTTTGGCTTATAGTTTTAGAGATCTCAGTCCAAAGTCAGTTGGCCCATTGCTTTTGGGACTGTGGTAAAACAGAGTATCACGGCAGGAGCAAGTGACAGAGGAAGCCTGTTTATCTCGTGGGAGTTAGGAAGCAAAAAGAGAAAGAGTCTAGGGTCCCAATATCCCCTTCAAGGACACTTCCAGGTGACCTAACTTCCATCCACTTGGCTGTACCTCTTAAAAATCCCACCACTTCCCCATAGCACTAGGAGCTGGACACCAAGCTATCAGCACGGGGCCCTTTGGAGGGACACTCACCCAAACCATATCAAAATGATACTAAAATATGACCATCACTCCATCAGGTGACCTAGTCCCAATTTAGGCTTACGGTTCTTATTTAACAAGTCCCTTTCCCAGACTGGGGTGCCTTCTTCCTGCTATAACTGAGACTGAATTTCCTGCCAGGAAGACTGGTGGTGACAAAGCAGTCACAGTGATTTAAAAAATATAAATTAATTCCTACTTCTTAGCACTCACTTTTTCTGGTTAAATGTAAGTAATATATGTCTATGAAAGGGGAAAAATTTCAGTAGGTGTTAACTAAATTATTTTTACCATAATGTTACTTAATATGTACAAAATAAAACTTAGGTATAAAATCCTTATGTTTTTTAGCACTATTCAACTATAAAACTGAAACAAATGTACAGATTAAAGGCCAATAAGACTGCAAAACCAATAAACTTCAAATTAACAGCATTAGTTTAATGAAAAGTTGTTTGGTTGAAATAGATTACTGCTTGCAGTGTGGCTGTATGTGGGGTCCACATTTTCTACACTTTATTTCAGCTTGCATCTACTACCTTGTGCCGGAAATATTTTCACCTCCCACTGTGGTTCACTCTGGAAATTACAGGAGAATTGAACTTCTCCAAGCTCCAGGAGCTCTGGTACCTCGGCAAGCCTTCTTCCCTTCTTTCCTCCCTCCCTCCCTCCCTCCTTCCCTCCCTCCCTGCCTGCTTCCCTCACTCCCTCACTCCCTGCCTCCCTCCCTCCTTCTCTCCCTTCCTCCCTTCCTCCTTCTCTTTTCTTTTTCTTGCTTCATTAGTCCCATGGCAACAATAGTAAAAACAAAGTAAACAGGGCACCCAACTCAGCTGGAGGCACAAATGTGGAACACATTGCACTGGCCAGGCATTAGCAAACATTTTGTCAATGGCAAAGTAGTAAACATTTTTAGCTTTGTCCCATATAGACTCAGTTTCAACTACTCAACTTTGCCGTTTTATTGGTGAAAGCATGCAGATGCCACAGTTGCCTCTTGTCATCAGAGGAAGATTGCTTCCAGGACCCCCTCGGATACCAAAATACAAGAATGTGCAAGTCCCTTCTATAAAATGGAGTAGTGTTTGCAAAAAACCTGCTCATATCTCCTGTATACTTTACTTTTTTTTTTTTTTTTTTTGTTTTTTCTCCGGTACCGGGAACCGAACTCACGACCTTGCGCTTGCCAGGCAGGCGCTTTGCCGCTGAGCTAAATCCCCAGCCCCTCTCCTGTATACTTTAAATCATCCGCATATTATTTATAATCCATAATACAATGCAAATGCTGTGTATTGTTTAGAGAACAATGATAAGAAAAGAAAAGATTGTAAGTGTTCAGCATAGATGCACTTTTTTAACACAAATATTTCTAACCTGCAAGTGGTGGAATCTGTGGATGAGGAACTTATGCATATGGAGGACTGGCTGAGTTCTTAAATGAATGCATGCTGCTGTTTTAAAATAATTTTATGTATGGACACTGAAAGTTGAATTTCATATATTTTTTGCAAGTGTCACAAAGCATTTGATTTGTCTGAATGATTTAAAAGTATAAAAGTCATTTTAGCTCGAGGATTATACAAAAATAGCTTTCGGCCTGGCTGAGTCAACAGGCTATATAGTTTGCGGACTCTTGATACGGATAGCTATGAAGTAGTTAAAACCAGATGTTCTATAATTAGATGTTTACATGATTATCAAAATGAAAATTTTAAATGAAAATCTCTCTTAGGATTTGAGTTCAAGTGGTGCTGCCTGGGGACATTCCTAGAGAGCAGCCATGTTCCATAGGACTCTGCAGGATATTTAGGAGCTGCTAAGTTTCCTCAGACCTCTACAGCATCCCCTTCCCCAAGTCCAAGCACAGGGGGTGCATCTGGTGTATAAGGAAAGTCCCCGCGTCTTAGACTGCGCATGGAAGCATTACTGCAAGTGGGATTTCTTACTAGCTCGGGAGAGCTGAGCGGGTCTGCATCAGGCTCTCAGTGAAAGAACTGTGCTGGGGCTGGGGCTGGGACAAGGACCCTGGCCTTGGTATGAAACTCGCTGCTCAGCTGCTTACCAGCTCTGTGACCGTGAACTTAACCTCTCTCTGCCTCAGTTACTTCATGTGTAAAATGCTGCTGTCAAAGCTCCTTCCCTTGCATCCCCAGATATGTTAATTAGTGCTGTGAGGCCTGAACATGACAATGCAATCGGCTCTCAGTATCCTTGGACTGGACCAACGGCTGATTGAAAATATTTTATAAAATTGCATTTGCAATGAACACATATAGACTTTTTCCTTGTCATTAGTCTTTACACAGCATAGTATAACAAATATTTACATAATATCTTCCTCTTGTTAGATATAAGAAATCTAGAAATAATTTAAAATATCTGGGAGGATAGGCACAGGTTAAGTGTAAATGAGTACAGACATAGCGTTTTATGTAATGGGTTTGAACATCTTTGGGAAATGGTACCCCTGAGGATCCAAGAACCAATCCCCTGTGGACATTAAGAGCAACTGTATAGAAAATGTGCTTGGCACAATTCCCATCATAAAACAACATCCGATAGATGGTAGTCATTAATAAAGTCACATTACGAGTTGTTTTGATAGTTGTTTGAGCTTCCTCAGGCCCTACCGGAAATGCGGAGTAGTCTTGGGCTGAGTCAGACAACACAGAAACACTGTGTAGAGCACACGTGCCACTGGCAATCACCAGCCCCACCCCAGAGCTTGCGTTTGTACCAGTGGCAAAGTCCTGAAATGAGTATTTCTGTTCCAGTCAATAACACTGTACAACTTGCGGTGAAAGCTGAGAGGCGATTAATCATTGAAACTGGAAGCATTTGATCCTACAGCAGAGAGGAAACGGGAACAATGTGCGAGTGATTTCAGCACCCTGCATATGCCTTGATCTTTTAAGTGCTGCCTGGTTGGGTTATAAATATTTTTCCTTTGCTGTTGGGGTTTGCTGATGCTTTAAGAAAGCACTATAAGCCTTAGAAAGGAGAGTCTGGGTACACAAGAATCCTTGGCACCTAGAGACTTTGGGGGTTAAGGGTCCCCCTTGGGTCTATCTGCAAAAGGAGCTTTTCTTTACTCAGCGGGAAAATTTATGCAGAAGCTGCAATCTAAGAACCAAAACCTCTGAGCAGATGTTTTGTTTGGCTTGTTTATTTGGGGTGTGTGTGCGTGTGTGTGTATGTTTAATGGAGGCAACTCGCTAAAAATTGGAGGATTATACATATGCTTTATTTTCAGCTTCTCTTGAAAAGTCAGGAAATTACTGCTCCATGTGCCTTTGAGTCACAACAGGCTAAGATCCAGCAGCAGGGTCTTTTGCAGGGTCTGTGCACCTCCATGTACCCCACCCCCATCACTTCCTTCCAGCGCTCCAACAAGTGTACTCCTTGGGCTGTCATTTATTATTGTGTGTATGGTGCTATTCGTCATGGAGTACAGGCATAGATCTCTGTATTCACATCTCTATTAAATATGGGGAAGTGAAAGATAGATCAAGAGGGACTCATTTTTCAAGAAAAATAATGGAAAACATATTTTCTTGTGATATTAAAGAAAATTCCTCAGTATTTTGCATGCAAATGGCTAACTCAGCTACTTGCTTGCTTAATCTGGCCCAGACACAGACTCTGTCCCATTCCCTAAGCCTCCAGACAGTTCCACATTGAAGCACTGCTGCACTATTGACAGACCTTACTCAGCCAGTGTCTACTGAGTGCCTGCTATGCTCTGGGATCCGTGCTTGTTCCTAGCCTCTAGTGAATCAGGAAGACACATTCTCTGTCTTCCACTAATCTGGTGAAGCAAAGAATCCCAACAACCCAAACCTGCAACCCCAACAAAGTCCTGGTTGTATCACAGGAGGAAAGCTGCTGCCACAGCAGTATTAATTAGGGGTAAAAGCAATGAGGAATTAGTAGTCTTTCTAGGAAGGACCAATGTTTCTGCTGAAACATGAGAATGAGCGAGCTGGCTCTTCTAGGTGAAAAAAGGCATGTGCAAAAGTAGGAAGGCAGGGAGCTGGCGGAAGCTAAGTCTGACTGGGGTTTTCATCATGGGGGTGAATGGGTCCCAGGGCTTTGCAGAGATGAGTCCACTGAGGTGACGGACAGCGGGGCTGTGATGAGCACTGGAAAGGGCAGTGATTCACTGGAATGCATGGATAAATCCCAGGACCCAGATGCAGAGCAAGTTAGCCAGAGCCTGAAAGACAAGCCTTTGGAGAGCAGGGGGAAAGGTGAATGAAGAGTGGACAGACAGTGAGGGCTAACAAAGGACAGCAGGGAATCTTGGGGTAAAATCTCCTTGACCACCTTGCGGCAGGCCTTCGAATCTGAGGGTGACCAAGGCCTAGGAAACGAAGTGCAGGCTCCCAAGCCGGACAGATCTGATAACTGGCTTTGGCTTAGTTTCTTCATTTGTAATCAGCATAATGATAAATGCCTCCTGTGAGGGATAAATGAAACTAAAAGCATCTGGCACTTAGGGGAAACTTAATAAAAGTAAGTTGATTTTCAATGGATTTGGGTGTGTGCTTTCAAATCTGATACCTAACCTGGGACAACTTGGCTTTATTTCCTCCCAAGGGACGTCTCCTGTTCGGGGGCCCCCACTAGGAGAAGCCCTCCCCAGTCGATGCCTGCCATCTGTCGCTGGTGTCCCAGTGCCGACCCGCCGCCTGGCATGGAGCCGCAGTCATAATTACCACTTCTGAATCGATTCCTTCAAGCCCTTTTGAGCAGGCTGAGGAATGCTGTGATTAAAATGATTTAAAACCTGCCTCCTATTTCACGGCTTTTAATATTTGATAAGATTTTGGAGTGAGCAAGGGATGAGGGCAACGCGGGATATCTGGCAGTTTACAGTCCCAGCTGTGCTCTCAGGAACGGATCAGGAACGCTCAGAGCAGAAAGAGAGAGGGAATATGAATACAACCTTACGAGGAAGAGTACACAACGGTGCCGCCTCCAAAGGAGAACACCCTACAAAGAAAAGACAACATTGTTTCTCTTCCAGGATGTTTGTAGTTTTGAGTTCCATTAATAATTAAGATGATTATTATGAAAATCAGATATAAAGAAAACTATAGAAGTTATCATTACTGGGTATACTATATATGCCAGGTATGTTTGTAAGGGAAATATCTTTTTTAATTTTCCCAACAATCACATAAGGGAATATATATTTTCTTATTAGAATAGAAAGACTCAGAGAGGTGAAGTGACTTTTCTGATGTTATTCAGTTACTAGGAGAGCTGAGGTCGACACTGGAATGAGTGCACCTCCAATCGCCACTGGCCCTCATACAACATTTAGAGCATGAAAGTACCACTAGGAAAATGTTGCAGATAAACAGGACCTCTGAGATTTCTCTCTTGCCCCATCCTTGACAGTTACCGTAGGAGCCAACAATTCCAACAGCCAGATAATGCCTGGGAGTTCTGCTCTTTACATTACTTCAGTTATTTCTGGCTCTTTCATGCTAAATTCCTATCTTTCCACCTAATTTTGATGACTTCTGGAATTTAAGTTCACCAAACACAACATCTAGAATAATAATTCCAGCAAAACTAAGCAAGTGCTTACCAAGTGCCAGGCCCTTGCCCCACATCCTGTGGAAGTAACTACCACCCTCATCTCTATTCAGCACATGAGTAAACTGAGGCTGAGGTGTAATGGGAAGTTCATTCGAATAATCCTAACAAGAACTTAAGTGTGGAAAAGAAAGCTCAAAGCTTCCAAAGCGAGGTGCTAGAGGGTCACAAAATAAATGTTCAAGTGTGCAAAAGAGCTCATGGCTCCAGTAGGGTGAGTTGGGGAGAGTCTTTCTCCTGCTGTGCACCAGGGGAAGAGTTCAGGGTGCTCAATCAACCTGGGTCAGAACAGGCTCCTTAGAAAAGCTTGAGAAGCTGCTTTGTCCTCTTGATTCCAGAAAAGCAGTAAGATGTTCCAGGTTGCTGCTGAAGAGTTCTTCTCTCTCTCAGGTCACCCCAGGCCTCCTAGAGGACAAGGCTGGGGAAGAAAGAGTCCTGGGTGTCAGCAATTGGCTTCTTCCTGCTTTGAGAGGAAAGGGACACACCAGAGTCCACTTGGGGACAGCCACCCACTTGTGCAGGGACTAAACTCCATTCTGATTCAGTACAAGGGGTGGAGTGGGAGTGTATTACCTATGGAAAATCCTAATGGGATGCAACATGGTATAGGAAATAAACAAGCCTAAAAGTTTCAGAGAAAGAGCCAGGAGCAAAACTTCAGATCGACGCAGGTGTGCATGAACTCTCTATGTAAAACTAGCTGCCTGCCTTCAGAGCAGGAAAGTTCAGCAGCAGTAGATGTGTTCAAGCCAAGGCTAAGAGTGGGGGGTGTGTGGAGGGCACTTCAACATCAGGAAGAAGTTCATGTACTTTAGGATGCTTTTCAAGCCTCAGGAGCTCAATAAATAAAGAGTGCATCCAACTGTTCAGTAATACTATGGAGGGAATTCAGTTCTAAAAGTAAGCATAACAGTAACAACAACAATTTGCAATGTCCTCTGCAATTTAGGTGATATACACAGGTAATCTCCTCGTTTTTAAATTTTATTTTAAAGAGAGTAGTACATGAGAAACAAACAAACAAAAAAAATAGAACAGTAGCAGCTTACCAGTACCACGAACATAAACAAATCAAAGCAAAAACATTCTAAGTGATACAGAGTAGGTAATCTCCTTTATTGCCTCCATTTTATAGGTGAGGAGACTGAACTTCAGAGGCAAGAAATCACCTTTCAAAAGCTGCACCAGTAGAAGGTGGTAAGCAAGGGATCTGGACATACAGGGTCTGACTGTGTAGCCAGTGCTCCACATACCATGGCTGCCCTGACCTTGGCTGTCAACCTTTCTATGCTGCAGTTAGAGCCTGAGGCCAGTGCAGCTCAGATCCCACAGTTCATTGCTGGCCCCCTGGCTTTGTTTAAGCCTCGTTCTGAACACCACCACCTCGAGCCACATCCACCATGCATGTTCCCCTTCTAAACTCCGACCAGTGTAACTCCTCATTCAGTGCGGGAGAGGAAATAAACAAGATCTTTCTCCCTGTCTCTGGCTTCAACGTTCCCTTTCTACTATTTTTCAATGATCTTTACTTCTTTAGTGATTAAATACTGACCTTCTGTCTGAACTCAAAAATTTGTCTACTTCTTGAACTCTTCTTGCTTGGTCTACTCTATGATCCCTTAGTCTCCCACTGACTGATTACTTTCCTTTATTTTGATTCTTTCCCCTTACCTGACCTTCTTCCCATCAGATGTTTGATCTGATCTGGCCCCCTCACTTCCTGTATACCTCTTCTAATTCATCCTTAGATCAGGGTCCTTCTCCAGTGATGCTACAAGTATTTAGAGCTGGACAGTTCTTTGCTGGGTAGGGCTGACCTGTGCACTGCAATTTGTGTAGGGGCATCTTTGTTCTCTACTGAGTAGATTCCAGCAGTGAGTGATGTTAAATGTCATGACAAATAAACGTGACTCCAGATATTGCCAAACATGCTCAGGGGCAAAATCATCCCTCTGCAAGAACCACTGCTTCTCATACCTGACTTTCCACCCCTGCACTAGTCACTGACATTTACCCTGTCCTTAGTGAAAACAGGGTTTTAGGCATTTCTGTTTCTAGATCCCTTGATAACAACTTTTCTCTAAGCTACTGACCCTGGCCCTTCAGAATCCTGAATCAGAATCTTCTTTGAACATCCAGCTGCTGGCCACAGGCTTTGTTCTTGATACTCCACATCATATCTTTCTTCTTCCTGATTCTTTGTGCTTGTTTTCCTCCTTCTTCTGGTTTATGATTTTGCATTTTAAGAGCCAGTTCAAAACCTCTCAGGTGCTTTAGGCAGGTCATTAATGTCATGGCCCTCCACTCTCATTTAACAGTTTTGCCCCTGACAATCAGGGACCTGCTTAACCTCTGTCCTCCCCTCCTCTGCCTTGCTTTTTGCCTGATCCAAGCCTTCCTCACCAGTCTACTCTCCAAGAGGCAAGCCAACAGTGATCCTTGTATCAATGTAGACCATGATGTCTCTTGAAGCACTGGAAATGTTTCCTGAGGGAATAAAGCTAGCAGGGTGCAAGGGGAAAGTCTTGGCAATGAACATAGGGTTGTTTTGGTCCCTCTTCTCATTATGTAACACCAGGGAAGTCACTGTCTCTGAGGCTGTCTTTAAGGCACTATTCCCTTTTCTTTTTAAAATCTTAAATGAAAATACATAAGATTACAAATAGTTTGAAACTTAGAAGAGGATAATTTCCCCGCATAATTGTTCCCTTTCCTATAAATATCCATATATATTACATGTTGCTAATGTCTATTCTACGTGTGTCTAATTTTCTCACTTCCTTACATTTTAGCAAACTTAACACTTTACTGTGTTATATGGAGAGGAAGCATTTGGATTTAAGCACATTATTTAATTACTTTGGACAACAAGCCTAGGAAACGGGTATTATTTCCTTCCAGTTTCCAGATGAAGATCTGGAGGTCACAAGATCCCACGGGGGAAAAGTAGCAGGGCTGAAATTAAGATTTTAGTTTTCCCTACCTAATACACATGCTTTGAAAAGAATAACATATTGCTTCTCATATAAAATGAATGGACTTGTACAAAATCATATATGGAATGTAATGAGATCATATATGGCTTAACAATATCTGGAGCATAGTAAGTACTCATTTCCTTGCCCATTTTGGGATAATAAATACAAACAGTGAGTGTTTAGTAAAGAGCAGGAGAAAGTTCTTTCACCTCTCTGGCTACACTCGAGACTGGGTTCTAAATTCCCTTAGGCTGAAGCAGTATCTCTTCCCAAACTTCCCATAGTACCTTGGACAGGGCTTAAGAAACAATTACTGATTAAACTATTGGTTATGGCAATATCAAAGGTGCTAAGTCACCTCCATGGTGCCTCTAGGGAGAGAAGGTTATAGTGTGCTGGCCCATGGCCACTCTCAGAAAAGGGCGTTTGCATAACTGGAACGAGCTGTCCTCATCTCTAATAGAGATCTGAACGTCACTAATTGGCAGGCAGAGGCTGTGTTCGCTCTATGGGAATCAGAAGGGAGCAGAATGTGCCCTGAATGTTAATTTCCTCATCAGCCCGCACTTGGGGGCTGGAAGAGAGAGAAGGGGAGGGAGAAAGATTGAGGACACAATAGTTTCCTCACACAGTCCCCTGGTGTTATGGCCATTTTGTTAACATGTCCGGAAGTTAAATTAAGAGGGCACTGGACTTGGAGCCAGGCAACTTAGGCTGAGTTTCTGCATACTTCTGTGACCAGCTAAGTGAGAATGAATGTTCCTGGTCTCCTTGGGCTTCAGTTTAGTTAGCCTTCAGATCAGAATAAAACAGCAACTGGAACTGGTAAAAGTAATTATTGAATGAATGAATGCAACTTAATAGATTTTTTAAAGGAAAGTAACATCAGCTATAAAAACTGTTTGTTCTTCAAGAATTTAAAGGGGGAAAAAGACATTAATAGATAATGACAAAGCATTCAGGTTTCTGGGTGAGGTAAGTCAAGAGTTTTCCATGGGAACAGCATCATCCTAGCATAGCGGTATCCATGCCCGCCTGGGAAATTATTCGACGTGGTTTTAGACATGCCACATTCCTGAAGAAATTGTTCAGTAGGTCTTGAGGGCAGGAAGAGTTGAAGCATCTGCGTTTTTTTTTTTTTCCCTTGTGCCTATACCAATTCACCCCAAAAGAAATGGATTCAGGACCATGGTCAGCACCATGTGTGTGTGTGTGTGTGTGTGTGTGTGTGTGTATGTGTGTGTGTGTGTGTGTGTGTGTGTATCTTTCCCTCTTACCAACACTTTGACCACTGGAAAGACCAAATGAAGTATCACAGGAAAGGTGTTGTCCAAATAAGTGTCACTGACCCCAATTTACTTTCCAGTACCCTTAAGAACATTTCAAAGACATCCGAGAAGGGACAATATAATAAGAAAAGTGCAGACAGACCATTTTTGAGTATCTCCAGAGTATGTGTACTTTTTAATATATTGCTAACATCTGCTACTGTGCTAACAAAATCTCCCCTTGATTTTAAATGATAAAGTAAAAATGTATCAGTAGAAGGCCTACTGGTTTCTTCTTGCTTCTCTGAAATTCAGGAGACCTTTATTTTACTGTACTTCTGGTGTGTTCCGAGTGTGACACAGCAATGGAGGAGAGAAGATGGGAGGTGGCCATGGAATCTAGGTTCCTGCGTAAGAACAGGGTTTGAAGGCAGGGATACTGGAATGGGAATCTTACAAAATATACCCCAAATCATGAAATCTCAGGGCTAGCACCTATTCCTGTTCATACCTGCTAAGCTGTGCATCTGCCTTTGCATTCTCCTACAAAAGTATGACAGGGGAAAGAGGGAGACACAGGAAAACTTTCAATGCAGCACTGATGCCAAATACCTATGGGCATCCCTTCACCACAGAAACCTCAGGGCAGAGGGTGAGGTGAGGGGGGCAGGGCAGGAGAAGAAGCCTTGTTTGTAAGTAGGTGCTATCAGTGTTATAAACCTGCAATGATGATGGCGAGGCTGAGTCCCGCAGGTGCTGGGTACCACCCTATGTTATTCCATCAACAGCAGCCCCTGGGATGTAATTCCAATCAACTGAACAAATGCTTGACCCAGACTCAGAATAATCACTAGCCTTCTATCTTTTCCTGCTGGGCCTGTACAGCTGGGCATTATAAACTGTGCCCCAGCTGAAGTAGAGAACAGCAGTGCTGCCAAATCAATAGGTGAGACAGTTATCTATGCTCCGGGGGAGGCGTCTTACCAAGACTGAGGATAAGAACATGACAGACTGATGGATGGAGGTTGGAAAAGCTCTGGGCTTCTTAGATTCTTCGAGCAGGTTCCCTGCAGTGTCCAAGACTGAAAAGGCAGATTATAAAGAAAACTGTATGGAGCTGTGCACAGGGGGTGAAGGTGGGTGAGCTTAACCTCTGGGTATCAAACCTGTAGTCTGGATACGTGGTGGCTCAGACTCTGGGCTCCCTTTCTGGAGGGAAGGAGAAGATAAAGACTTCCTTAGGTGCCTGGGGACTAGAACTGCAGCGATCGGGAACCTGGCTCCTATGTATTATTCTAGGGCCTAAACCTCATTCTGAGCAGACATCCCACTTGCTGTGTTTTAGCTCTCCAGCTGCAGCTCACAACCCTGGGCTCCAGAAGCCAGATTTCTCTGAACTACAATTCCAGGAAACTTGAAATGCAAATGTACCCCTGGTTGGAAGGGCTTCTATGAGAAAAAGAAGCATGTTGTTCTCAGGCATAAGAACGGCTCGGGGGCTGGGAGATGGTGTGCCAGGGATGAGATGAGGGTGTGGGGCACACCAGGATGCCAGGTGTCAGGGAGGGCTGCGGCCAAATAGCTGAACTTCCAGGGACCCACTGGACCCTGGCAACTGGACAAGGAAATCAGGACCAGAGAAGATGGCATTCATTCATTCACTCAGACAATGTTTATAAAGGACTTAGTATCCATCACTTTTCTCAGCCCTGGGAATACAGCAGGAAATGGGACAGAGGAAGCTTTTCCTTCACAGAGCTCATGCGCTGGCTGCACAACCTCATGTGGCCTTTGGGCAGAGAGGCTGTTGTGCTTAGGTCACTGTCCACTCATTCTTCCCTTGCCACTGAGCATGCCAATCTCACTTTTGTTTCCACACTTGGGCTGGGCCCTCTGCCTAGAATTTCCTCAGTCTCTACTCTGATTTGCAAATGCACATTCATTTTAGGGGTCTCAGCTTTATTTGATGCCCCCTGAAAGCTCTCCCGTCAGCCAGGATGAGCCAGCTGTCTCTCTTCTTTCTTTCCAGCTACCTTTGCTTTTGTTGTGGATCTATTTTTACTGTTTGTCTTTGAAGACATAATATATGCCTTGGGAGTGGGGAAGGACTGAGACTTATTCATTTTTATAGCCTTGGTTTCTATGTTAAACTTGCCAACATGGAACGCAATAAATATGTATGTATTGAATCAAAGTAAATGGACCTACTGTGCATCGGGTGCTTAAAAACTAATCACCATGGCAGGAGAGGGAGAGGGGGAGGGGGGGGGGAGGGCAGGGGAGGGGAGGGAAGGAGAGAAAAGAGCAGCAAGAAATAAACCCTTAGATGAAGTCTCCAATTTAATTAGGAGGGTGATCAACCAGGTGGCACCAGCTACTGGTTTGTTCCTTCTGAAATTCACATTGAAATTTAACCCCCCTTATGAGATACTAAATGATAAACAAGTGGGACCAACCTTAAACAGGTGACTAAGGTTCTGCCCTCATGCCTAGATTAACACTTTCATGTGATTGGTGGATTAAAGGGTTAATGGGTCATTTCAAGAGAGGATCTGCTAATTTGGCTGGGTCTCTAGTGACTCCTGTCTCTCACCACGTGAAAACCACCACCAAATACACGCTTTCCACCTTGGACCAGAACCAGGAGCACTGCATCATTAGCAACAGAATATGGATGGAGACAGCATGTAAGGGGTGAGTACACAAATGAGCTTTAGACAAGGACCTGGAGGGACAGCAGGAAGGGAGGAGGAAGGAGGCCAGCACTGCCTCTCACTGGTCTCCCACAGGTTCCTTCAGAGCCATGCTCTAGCCAGCTTCCCCAGTGTTCCTGTCCCAGCCTCGCACCATCCTCCTCCCTGCCTGTCTTTATGCCATCCTCCATGCTTACACTGCTGTCACAGTCACCAGAGCCTGTTCAGATACTGCTCACCCCACTGTCACAGTCCCTGTGGCCCCTGTGTCATCTGCTTGCCAGCAGTCCCCCCATTGGGCTGGCGAGGCAAGCAGGAGGGCAATGTTCATTTGAGGATCTAGGGGCCAGCCAAGCAGAACAGGGACTTTTTAATTGACATTTAAATGTCAATGTACCACATTAAATGTTATGGGTGTTTCATCACAGCCCTTGAGGAGCATAAACCCATCTCTGGCTCCTTAATCATTGCCCACATTAATTACGGATGCCCTTTGGTAAGTGGAAACAAACACTGCAGAGGCCACGCTTCAGCCAGGAGGCTGGGCTCCTGCCCACTGCATAGCTGGGATGTCCATTTTACCGTGGTGCTTAGCCCAGCCACTGGGCTCCAGAGGGGACCCCTTCTGATAAGAAGGATGGACGGGTGGGAAGAAAGAGAGAAGAGAGATGGAAAGAAGAGCAGAGGGAGAATAGAGAGGAAAGGGAAAGGGAGAGCTAGAGGAGGGTAGAAGGGAAGAAACACACAGTGAATCCCATAGAAGAAAAGAAAATTAGGAGGCTGGGGTAGTCAGGGTGGAAACAAGAGACAGAATAGGACATAAAAAGATAGGAAAAGATAAAGACAAAGACAAACACATACAAATGATGAGAGAAAGCAAGCATATGCACGTGGCCAGAGAGATGAAAAGAGAGGCAATGGAGGATAGTTGCTGAGAAGGATTAAGATATAGGGCAGCACATTTCTTTTTGGGTAGTTCTGGAGACATGAATCTCTAAGATACATACAAACATGCCCCTCCCCCAACATCAGACCACCTTGATCTCTGGGGGTGGCGTGGGTGGAGAGGCACCCCTGCTGGCTACGGTGAGCTACTTCTGGGAGGGAAAGGACTCTTGAATCTACAAAACCACTGTGCAGCAGGGGGGCACACTACTCCCATGCGCAGCTGAGAACCAACACCCAGGGGCATGACGTGGGAGACCCAAAGACAGAGTCCAGCCCAAGACTTAGGTCTCATCTTTGCCAATGCTTCCTATTTATGCACTGTGGCTCTCTACCTGTGTCACATGTGAAACCTGGCCTAGTGTATTCTTGCAAGCCTGGACCTCAGGCTGGGGCTAAGGCTGGGGTTTCACATTTCTCCATGAGAAGGAAGCAGCAACAGTTCTCCTGGTGCTTTCTGAGCAAAGCCCAGAGGTTGAGAGAAGAACCTGGAAGATAGGTGCTGGCCTGATTCTGCTCATTCGACAGAGTACCAGCTCTCCAGAACATTGGCTCCTCCTGAGTTTTCTAGCAGCCACTAGATGCTGGCTCCAGCGCAAGAGTATAGGGAATGGCTAAAACCCATTTCACACTGACTGCTAGCTTTAATTACACACCTATTTTAAAATTCTGTCACCTAAACTTTTTTCTCTACAAAGCAGTTGATCTACATAAAATGAGGTACGTAAGGTATGTCTACATTGTAAAGCATAAAGGTGAACATCAACCATGAACTCTCTGCCAGCTAATTTCAGAAAGAATTGAGCCAAGTAGCTGAATTTTTCCTTGGAGGCATGGTCCGTCTTATTATATGGATGAAGGGTTGCTGGAGGAAATTGGGAAAGTGAGACAGGTGGTCAGGGGACTGCAAGGGTGCTTAAGATACTACCCAGGGCTCAGCCTGAGGAGTCTCTAGAGTGGGGGTTGTGCTGGGTTGTGGCGTCTATCTAAACTCAGGCAACTTTATTTAGACCTCCAGTGCATCTGTTTAACATCTCTACAACTGTCAGGCAGATAGGTTCAGTTTCTCTAACTTGTACTTAGGCCCTTTTGGGGCCTGGCCAAATGTAGAGGTGAAATGTCCAGGGGTTCTTCTTTGAGGAATCCTGGCCTAGGGCGGAAGACTGACTGTAAAGAGATCCAGGCAGCATGCACTTCCCCAGTGACAGAAGGGGAAGTGAGTATGAAGGACGTCAAAGTGAAGTTTAATAGAGGAGAAGATTTTTGAGTTGGATTTTGAAGGATGAGGCTAAGGACTAGGTGTGACCATCCCAGAGAATAGAAAACATTTCAAGTTATAAAGTTTAAGAGTCAAGAGAGTAGCTGCAGTTTCCATGCTAGGTGCTGGGAAGTAGGCCAAAACTGATCCTGTTTTGTAGGTAATTTGACATATATACAAGCAACTAATTACGGGTTTATTGTGATGACTTCCATAAGAATAAAATAAACAGTGCTTTGGGACTAAAGAAGTAGAATTTTGGAAAAATGCATTTATCTTTACTTCTGTCAGATTTAAAAAGGAGTTAAGGGGTCAGAGAGAGGAGTTAATTCAGCCCAGTGTGAAGGTGGATGCTGCTCCTAGGACTGATGTTTACATTGAGCCTGGGAAAAGGGTTCTCCAGAGCCAAACAACGGCACTGAATGGTCCAGGGCAGAGTGGACTAAGAAACGCTTGGCACTGAAGCCGGGAGAGGCTGGAAGAAAGCAGAGCGCACTGTGTTTAATCCTTCTACTTTGCAGGTGGAGAAACTGAGGCCTTGGGAGGAGATGGGAACTCAATGCCACCTAGCTTACTTGGGGAGGACAAAATAGAGCACCATACGCCAATCTGCAATTTCTAGGTTTTAAACAACTCCTGGATTTATAAGCACTTTGTTTTATTTTATTAGATTTGTGTGTCACGGCTGATGCCCTTAAGGATTTCTGTTTGTGCTTTTCCAGCTCATTAAAACATAATAATAGACTAGGGGACCATTATGGTTTCAATTCCCTGAATCAGCACTCGGCTGCCTCTTTCTGGGAAATGTACAGGTGGGTTGGACCCAGGGTCGTTCCTAGCTGGTCCTGAGGCTACATGAGTGGATGCTGATTCCCTAGCAGCCCCACAGGGTCCCTCTGAAGGTCTGCCTAAGACCTTGGATGGAGTTGCTCTGTCCTCTTGCATCTCACTGCCCCTTTTGTCCGGCAGCGAGCTTGATGTCTGTCTGTTCCACATTACAGCTGGAAGAGACCATTTCCCGAGGTTCCAGCCAGTTTAAACCTTCTAGACCTCTGCTCTTCCCTTTTTGCTCTTGCTGCTTTTGCTGTTTTCCACCGCCATGAACTGTTACCCTCTGCCATGTGCCACTCTGCCTTGAAGCCAACTGAGTATGGACTGAAATCTCCACAGATGGTGAGCTAAATAAACCTTTCCTTCCTTCACAAAAACATTCTTGTCTTTTTTCAGTTTTTTTAGTACATACTTGCAGTACATAATGTTACATCCCTCGTAGGGGGTTGGTACATGTAGATCACACATCTCAATTCTTTTTCATCCCCTTTCCTCGTCTTCCTCCTTCATGCCTTCATCTTTTGTTCTCTTTCCCACATGAAAAAGTTCCATCTCCTTACTTTTTGTCATCCATCTTTTCTTTTGCTCTTTATTCATAGTTTGGGTTTCTCATAGAAGAGAAACCAAGTGATACTTAAGCTGGTGTATCTGATTCTTTCACTTAACATTATGGATTACTAGTCTGCCGTAAAGAAGAAAGCGTTCTTTGAGAAGCCTCTACTTTTAACCTTCTGCCTCAGATAGCAAGAACAATTTAAATAGCGAAAATCTTTGATGGTAGAACTTCATTTTTAAGTTCTCTGTCACAGCTACCTGGGGAGGGGGTCATGTAGCATCTGCTTTGCTGAAGCTGAGGGGACAGAGGAGGCTTGGTTAATCATACAGTCAGGGAAGGGCACAGCTGGGACCTGACACCCAAGTTGTAACTTTAAGTACAGTCTTCTTTCATAAGCAAGAATATTTACAGTTTCCTGGTAGACCACACACAGCCTCAGAACTGAGTACAGAAAGAAGAGTAGCTGTAATGAAGGCTAACAATTATTTAAGGTCTACCAGCATGCCAGATGCGGCTGAGCACTTTGTCTGTCTCTTCTCATTTAATCTTCACAATTTTACGCTAAAAAACTCAGAGTAACTCCAAACTTCTCACTGTAGATACAAAACCTTCTATGATTTGACTCCTGCCTGCTTTTTAAACTCAGTCCCACCCATCTTCTCTCCCTCCTCCACCCATTGCTCTGGTCTCCTTATTCCTCAAACTTATTCTCCTCTCAGAGACTTTGCTGCACCTTCTTCCCAGAAATGTTCTTTGCCCTGAAGCCTTGAATATATCCCTGAAGAGCCCTGCCCTGACCCCCCACTGCACCCCTTCACCATCCTGTGACTGTCTCAGAGGACGGTGACCTCCTCATTCATTGCTGGGTGTGGCTGCCAGCACGAAGTGTGCACACGGCAGGAGCTCAGTAAGTGCTTCCGGGTTGAGCTACACGAAGAATGCCAGTGGGGAGGCAGGAAGGAAGGAGAAGGGAGCAAAGGCTGAGGTATGGAGCCCACTCCCTGGGCCACTGAGATGCCTGCACCATGCACACATCTGCAGCTGGGCAAAATGACTCAAGTTCATCCACACTCATTTCAGAGCATAGCCAACAAGCCCTAAGAGTGGCAAACCTGTCCGAGCCCAGTCCTTTCAATGCACTCATTCATTTTATCCTTCTGATGACCCCAAATGATAAGTAGCTATATTAGCCCCATTTCACAACTGAGAAGAAAGGCCCAGAATTGTGAGTTATTTGGTTAAAGATCCCACAGCTGGCAAGTGGCAGAGCTGTCCTAGAGCTTTGGGAGGGCTCCCTCCTCTCTATGTACTTAACCTATACATTCCATTGCCTCTCAAGGGAGGAGAAGAAATCTGTTCAAGGTCATGCAGGTAACAAAGAAAAATGCCAGTTCTCTGTGACCTCTGAGGCAGGATGGCCACTCTGTCTTGCCCAGGACATTTATAATACAGGCAGCATCAACAACTAGAATCCAGGCTACACGCCAGGAAGAATTCCTTGATGTGACAGCTGGGGCTGAGTGCAAGATGAAGATCTGGAAGTACCTTGGTGCACTGAAGGTGGGCGCCCTACGTGCTCCTGGCTTTCCCAATCGCGGTCAAGATTCTGTGATAAACACCTAGGACGTCATTCTCACATGAGCCCTCTGCAGATGAAACTGAATGCAGGCAATTGTAGAGATGCTTCAGGCTGTCAGAGCTGGACAGCTGGCTGGGGTCTCCTTCCAGGGAAGTCTTCCATATACTCATCCTTCCCTTCCCTACCCCTTCCCAGTTCTATCTTTCTGCCCCTCTTCTCTGGGGACACCTGTTCCTGCTTCCTGCAGAGGAGACTGATTGGTTTGTAGAGGGGGTGGGGTTTCGTGACCAGCAGGGGGAAGCCAAGTGTGGACAGCACCTGAAGGGGCTTCAGAGGGTAGGGCCATCTGGAAGTGAAGCCAGGGCTTGGATGATGGGCACACGGTACAGGACACCATGAATCTCCTGCACTTGGCATTTCAGGTGCACTCTCCCTTGAACCATTTCTTGTAGCTCCTCTAAGAAGGGCTCAGAATTTGGGGTTCCCTGAAATATAACCAGTGTGGTGAGAGGGTTTTAGCAGAGTGCCTTAGGGGGATCACCAAGCTCACCTCAGCCCCACCCTTCCTCTGCTGTTTGGGCTGAGGACATGTCTTGATGAACCTCACCTTGCTCATCCACCAAATGGGAAAATAACACTTTCTTCACAGGGCCTTGACAATTAAATGTCTGGGTATGTTTCATGTGCTTAACAGCATGGCTATTATATGTTTTGTTTTTACTACAGTCAAGTTATTACTGTCGTAGATGGGGTGAGTCAAAGGTTTCCAGGAGGCTGGTCTAGTCTGGCCCACCAGACTGGAGGTACTCAGGGGTACTTGCACCAGGCTGGGCTTTCATAGTGTCTCCATGCCCTGAGTTCTCCTTAGCAATTCCCTCCCCTCCTTGTACAGCTGTGGCTTTACATTTCCCTCTAAAGTCATGGGTTCCTCTCAATAATTCAGCACTTCACAATTCTCAATCCGACTTCTCCACCATGCCCTCTTTTAAGAGGACTCTGAATCAGGCAAGAATAGCTCCTTTGCCAGCTGAGTATGATCTCTCACAGAACCACAGGTCATTGAGTAGCACAGCTAAGGAAGAAGCACTTGCTTCTAACATGGCCAGGACTTTCTAGAACTCATCAAGGAATTATTTGGAGTAGAGGCTAAGGAGGTGTGTGGCTTTCCTGGGACACAATACTCTAAAGTAGAAACAACAAAAGCTCCAGGGCCAGCTAGCCCTTGATTAGAACCCTGAGTTCACTGCAAATGACTGTTTAGCTTCCTTTCAGCGCCTCAGTTTTCCCATCTGTAGTATGGGGTGATAATGCCAACCTGGAAGTTTTTGCGAAGGTTAAATTCAACACCCCTTAGGCACATAGTACGTGCTCTACTATGATGGCTCTTGGAGAAGTAAGTAAGCCTGGCGGTTTTGGAAGACACAGTGCCTACTTTACTCTTCTGCTTGCCGAAATCCTCCATAAGAAGCTACTTGTTTTATGCCCAGCGCAGGTTCTCTGAAGTCACCACGGCAGACGCTGCGTGCACATCTGTCATTAACCTGGGCAATGGTCGAGCTTGTCACAGCCCTATTGGTGAACCCAGGGAAGCAGGCTGTTCGTTGGCAGAGCAACGGAGAGTCCAGGTATTCTTGTTCTCAGATGACGGGGCTGGGAAGGAAAGCAATCTGCCTCCGCCCGCTGCAACGAGGCATAATTACAGCACTTGTCAAAATAAGATGTGGAGATAGAGCCCGCTCCTTGCCAGCCAGCTTCTCAGATCCCCTGGGAATCCCTGGTTTAATTAAATACCTGGTGCAAATGCTTGCTTGGCGCTGGGTGTCGGCAACACGCCTGGATTAAAAGTCCACCCCCAATGGTGCCGAGAGGAGCACGCTGCCTCTCCCTCCTAAAGGGCTCTGCAAGGTGGTGCAGGGGAAAACGAGGGGTGAGCAAAACAGAGGTGAGGGAAGGGAACAAACCCAGGAAAGAACAGACAAAGTCAAACGAGGCTCTGACTGCAGCAGAAGGAATTAAACGGGACATAAAAAGAATTTCCCAGCTGGGAAGTGTGCCTGCAAAGAAATTTTCTATCTTGATTAAGAAAAATAAAACTCACATCCTTGAGCCAGGCTGTGAGCGGTGTATCTCCACCTGGGGAGGGGGTGGGACGGCGCAGCCCTGGCTCTGGCCTTCATCTCTCACCAGGTGCTTGAGAGCCCTTCTCTCCTCAAGCCATCTTCTACCCTCTCTGCCCTCGAGAGCTGCAGCTCTCTTCTCACCGCTCCGGCCGGTTTTGTACACAAGGCACGTCCTTTAATCCCCCTACAGAATGCAAGCTTGGCTGCAACATTAGACAAGACTTAACTAAAATCCTGGGGTGGCAACTGGAAAATAAACACTGCGCACGTCTTGAATCCAGATAAGCTGGCACACAAAATGCCACTTCCACTCAGAGGCTCCTGGTGCCTTTGCATTCCCTCTAGTGTTCGCCAGCCCACAGCCCATTTGGACCCAACTGTCCCCATTCTAGACCGAGCGCCTCAAACTAGTGGGCTCAATCTAGCCCACTGGTATATTTTCTTTGGATGCATAGCTGTTTTAAAAATTCAAAAAACCCACTAAACATCAGGGCATGTAATCAGGGTCTCAGCTCCCTGGCAGGTAGAGACAGGAGGAACACAAGTTCCAGACCACCCTCAGCAACTTAGTAAGGCTGCATCTCAAAAGAAACAAACAGAAAAAACCCTAGGTTCTCATTAAAAAACTGAAGACCTCGCCTCACCAGGGCACATTGCCATAAATGTGATTAGGGCACTGCTTCCTTTGGATGACGCATATCCTCAGAAGCATTTGACATTATCATGCTGGTCTGGACCCTAGAAAATGAGGCCAAGATCCATGCCATCCCCTGACATGGTACACCTACATCATGCCAGATGTAAAAGACTCACAGACTTTCTCATGGGGATGGTTAACCCATGACCCCCGTTTTCTCACTCAAAAAGAATTATGAAAACTCTGTTCTAGGTACTGCACTAAGTGTGAGGATAGAGGGTTAAACAGGGTAGTCATCCCAGGACCACCCTTCACTCTGAGTTTCTTGTCTGACACTCTCCCTTTCTCACTTGTACCTGAGAATGACTGGCCAGGCTTCTTCCTCTGAGATGTGCCTTACCCTAACAGACCCCAAGATGATAATCTTGTCAGTGAACAGCTCATCCACTCCACCACACACACAGGAGAAACTTCAGCCTGCTGCTGGAGGAGAGATCTTCCTATGGTGCTGGCTCAAGCATAACAGGGGAACTAGCTGTAGACTATAAAAGAACAAAGATTCTGAGTCAGACTTCTAAGTTTAAACCTTGGCTCGGTGTGACTCTGGACAAGTTACTTCGCCTCTCCTGGTCTCAGTTTTCCTCATCTTTGAAATAGGAATAATGATTGTTCCTACTTCATGATGTGGTTATGAGAATTACTACCTGTAAAATGTTTGTAACTTAGTAAGAATGCTACCTAAGGGTATGATTAATAGATAAATGAGAAGCAGGGATACACAGGTTTTGTGATGGGTACAGGTGAACATGATTCCCAGTCATTCTTCCTTCTTCAGGCTTTCATGAGTCATCAGGGACGTCCCTCAGGGGGCAGTTGTGAGGACTGTCCAAAAAGTGCCCATGATGGCAACCTATGGGCTATGGCAGACTCCTCAGGGCTGAGTTTCTTCTCTCCTGTCTCAGGCACTGGACCACAGCTTGATGCTGGAGCGTGCGGCCTCTGCACAACCTTGGAAGGAATTCCCTGCATATCAAGCAGCCTCGAGTTGTGCATGATGTCATTCCTGGGCGCCCTCCAAGGCCAGCTGGGCCTGTGTCCGGAGGGAATCGAGCTGAATCTCAGCACATGTGAGTACTGGCCTTGCTGCTCGCCAGCATCTGCCCTGGCCTGGACACCTGAATGCTTCTCTGGTCCATCTCATCCCCTCTCCAATCCCTTCCTAACACAATGGCGCTCAGAAAAGCATCAATCAGAGCTTGTCATTCCTGCCCCAAGTCTTCTAGCAGCCTCCTGTTGCACTTGGAATAAAATCCCAGCTCCAGGCCCGTACATGATCCATCCCTTGCTGGCCTCTTATTACTTCTTCTTTTTTTTGTTGTTTTCTGGTACCAGGAATCGAACTCACGAACTTGCACTTGCCAGGCAGGCGCTGTGCCACTGAGCTAAATCCCCAGCCCCTCTTATTACTTCTTCTACCACCCCTCGCCGTGGGTGCAATGGTCCATCATCCACCACAGTCTGTCCCTTCTCATCTCTCTGCACACTGCCTGGCACACAGCCGATCTTCAATAAATATCTGGGGAATCAATGTGTGAATGTATGGATTTATTTTTTTCAACTGCCAAAGGATGTATCATGGTCCCTCCTGGTGACTGATGGTGACCGAGACCTCTTATGATGAATGGCTCTAATTTTAATAACTTCCTAAAGGCTGGGAAAATGCAGTGTCCTTGATCTATGCAGCAGAGGACTGGGTCACCCTCCAGCCTATCAGAGGGAACACACACACACACACACACACACACACACACACACACACTTTTGCAAGAGCAAGTGATACATTGTGGATCACAGAAAAGACAATGGAGTTTGGCCTCAGACGCATGTAGATTCCAAACCTGGAGAAATCCTGGTTCAGAATTAATAGGAGAGTGGATGGGTCAGACTCTGTATTAAGGGACATCTGGTCTATACCATTGTCGTTTTAGGAGGGGGCATTTACCCTGAAGATTTGCAGTGGTTACCAATAGAAATGCTATGGTGTTCTATTCTAGGAAGTGGCCCAGAACAAACTGACTCAGGTGTGGTGTGTGACTTAAAACTGCACCCCTCCCCACAAAAAAAGGCCAGGTATAGCTCACTGGCACAGCATCTGCTTGACAAGTGCAAGGTCCTGAGTTTGATTCCAGATACCAATAAAAAAAAAGGAAGAAAGAAAGCTGCACCCCCAGCATGGAGATAGATAATAACATGACCTTGGATGTGGTGAAGATCATACACATAAGTGCAGAATGCACTGCAGAAATCCAGGCAAAGTAACACTGCAGTCTATTTTCAAGGTGGAGTTAGCCAAAGCCCCAGTGAGACTCAGTTTATTGAGCTGGACTCTGGAGGATAAGTACATGCATGTTTTTGCTAAAAGGCAAAAAGAAAAGACAGGTAGGGGAAGGGGTGGGGGAAAAGGCACAAATGTGTCCAAGTTCATGATGTGACTGGGGTACAGTGGATTGTATACAGCTGAAAAGGGGCTGCACAGTGAGAGGGGAAGAGATAAGGCTGGGCAAGGAGCCTGTGGAAGAACTTTAATGATTTAATCCTGGAGCCTTCCATGGAGATAGAGGGAGACTTCAGATGCTGCTTGGCACGGAAGAGTTGTGGTCAGACTTAAGCTTTAGGAAGATCACCTGGGCAATGTAGAGATGGATTGGAAAAACAGAAATTAGAGGAAGGGAAGTAAGCTAAGGGGCTGTTGAGACAGGACAAAGGCTTATTGCAAGGAAACAAAAAAAGATGAGCTTAAGAGTTATTAATTAAGTAGATCCATAGTTTTAAATGACCAACTGAACACAGAACTGAGTGGAAGGAGTTGAAGATTATACTTTGATGGTGATCAACACCACCGCCGCCGCCTACCACCATCATCACCACCATTTTTGGTGTCACCACGATCATCCTCGCAAACAACACCATTATTGCTATCACCATTATCACTCTGGCTAACATTATCTGGATTTGAACTATGAACCAGACACTGTTATATGGATTTAGAAAAAAAATCTTAGTATATCAGATGTGCCACTGGCCATAAAACCTACCTCATCACTTACCTAAGAATCTTTCTTATAATTCTTTTCCTAGATAAAATCTTTCTTCTTTTCCAAAACCAAGTATGTTTCTGCTCAGTCATCCTTACAGTTCACCTAAGTGGTACAATTATGTCAATAAGTTTTGCAACCTCAAGGATAGATAAAACAGCCAAATGCCCAGCGAAATGTGTAACCTGTTCCAATAATTTGTCTGTTGACAGTCCAGTCATTTGAGGAACAGGTAGGTTCTAACCTCTGGATATTTCTTTCTTAATGCCTCCCATGACAGCCCAGTGCCCTATAATCTCTGCAAGACAGAAATCATATCTGTTTTATTCACTGATGTATACCCACAGCGGTAGGCACACACAGGGCTTTCAACAAATATTTGCTGAATAAATGTTACTTTCTCTATAATCCACTTTTCAATGTTCAAAGACGACAAAGAAATGTCCACAGCAGCAGTGAACTCGCTCCAAAAATGATCACTATTCTAAATCCCTTATATTTTTGTGGCCACATATGATTTGGAAACATCAAATCAAATAAAATTAAGTAGACTTCTTTATTATAGGACTGCTATGAACGTTTAATCTCTACTGTATTTTGTAAATCTTCAAGGGAAGTTTTAAATATACAACATTTCTTAACATATTTAAACACAAGGATTTTTCTGAGTCTGGTGTTTCAGGAAGAATTTCAGGAATGCTGCAGTTAAATCACACGTTCAGTGCTTTCATCAACAGTAAACGAGCTACCACCACCCCAGATTTCCTTAACTACTGTATAATATTCTTAACATGGCTAAGATTCAGAGAATGATTTTATAAATTAGTTGCACAAATGTCAGTCTCTTAAAATGGAGTATTTTTTTTTTTAAAGCAAGAGCAATGGTGGAACTAAAATCATTGCTTTCAAAAAGAACTGAGAAGTTCATTCTTTGAAATGTGAATGTAAGTTTAGGTTACACAAGGCTGATATATGACATATACTTTTTCAGTCCAAGTCTGATATGTTTTTATTCAAGGAGCTGCAGCTTCCAATGACAGGATTTCTGGCTCTGGTAGACTCCAATGAAGTTGGAAGGGCTTACATTTAGGTATTCAGAAGCCAAGCAAGAACCTCACCCCTCTGTCGATGAATTCCCTAGTGCACTGCTTGGCTTCTCCAGCCCCAGCTCTTAAAATGGAGGTAGCAGACCAGGATTCTCCCATCTCACGAGGCACAGGTTTTAGCCCAGGGTAAATCAGTGACTGCTGAGCAGGGTACTAATGCAGCATGTCCACGGTATTAAAGTAGGTGGTTATAAAAGAATTAGTTATTTAATTCTGGGTCAGTCCTGGCCCACTGAGGTTAACTGTAAATCTTGGTTGGAAATCAGAAGGTAAATCTAGGTTCTCCCAGGTAGGTTTTGGCCCTGCCATACAACTTGGGTCTCAAAGGCTAGGCCTTTAATATAAAAGTGGGTGAGATATTATGCTTTTAATATGAAGATGTGTGAGAAGTGAACTGCCACAGAAAACCTGCCTGTCCTGACTTTGATACTGGGGATGGGGGTGAAAATTGGAGGGGACGCATTATCCCTGAGAATTTCTAACCATATGCTAGCCTTCACTTGGGTTTGTGGTCTGAAAAACCCCAAGTGAAAAAATTTAATTCAAAATGGACTTATATTGGTAGTCCTCTCAAGTTATTGAAAGATGCAAATACAGTCCTTTCTGGAGAAGTGAAAATTTACTTCTGTCTTCAAATAAGTCTCAAGGTTAAAGTTGCAAGGATCATTCATCATCAAAAATTATAAAACACACAAAAAATAGGGTACCATGAGAGGAAGCCAGCAAGAACAACAGATAGAGAGTCAGATCAGCAAAGATTCAGATACTATGATTTTTATGAGATGCAGAATATAGGATGGTAGTGTTTTTATGTTCAAAAAATAAAAGAAAGGCTTGAAAATAGGAGCAAACAATAAGATACTGTTAAAATCCTTGAGTAGTTTGACCAAAAAATCACATAAAATATCTAGAAATTAATATGTTAATATGTCACTGAGCCTGTTTGAATCTCAGTGGATGGGAATGGGTAAGTTAAAGAGCAAGTTAGAAAAAAATAAGGAAAAAAATAAAGAATTGGATAGCTATGGATAAAATATCCAGAAAGCAGGCTAGAAAGACAGAAAAAAAAATGAAAGATGATTATCAGATACACATGACAAATGATAGGTCCAACACAGGGTCACTTACTACAGCCATTCAAATAGTACACAGCGCAATTCTTGAAAGAGCAGATAATACAACCTATGATAGAGAAATCTTAAAGCAGCCAGAGAGAAAAGTTAGACAATCTGAAAATAGCACTCAGGCTCCTTGCTTCCCTCTCATTAGTAAAAACGGAAGTCAGGGGACAATGGAAAGATATTTCCATGTGAAGAGAAAATAAGCGATCACCTGCAAATGTGTACTCAGTGAAACTCGATGTAAAGAATAAAAGCAAACTAAAGACATCTGTGGAGAAATAAAACCTGAGGGTTTACCACCAAAAGGTCTTCACCAAAGGAAATTCAAAAAGATGTAGCTTAATCAGAAGGATAATCAATTTAGGTTGGTCTGAATTTAAAAAAAAAATGTGATTAATATAAATGCAAATTTAAACAGGTATTACTGTGGAAATTAATAATACAATGTCTAATTTGTGCATTTAAAAATAAGGTAAGGTACCATGCGATAGATCACGGTTGGCCTACTCCCCCTCCCTTGCAATAACGTAAAGAAAAATAAAATAAAACATCGACAATAGAAATTTTTGAAGGCTATAGAAATGAGGATCAAATGAACCAAAACTGGAGAAAGGGGAAAGCCCTCCCAAGGGAAATGAGCAACTGCTGACCATTTTCTTCTAGGGTCGCATTTTCTAACTTAAGACCTGGGTTGAAGGTTGGTGTTGGCCTCAGTATTTGTCTCCTGGGAGAAGCAGAAACAGAGGTTTTGGTGGGATGTCAGGCTGGCCTGATGGATTGTAAGGTACAGGACCCTGAAGAGCAAGGATCCAGGTAGCTGCTGCCTTTAACACACAAAACACTTCTGAGTGCTGAGGCAGCATGGATGGCTGGGAAGCTGGGATGTAAGGCTGGCACCATCTCTTTTATTGCACAGGACTCAAGAGACAGTGTTCCACTAGAGAGGCAGGACCTCATCATACATACTTCACTGTTTTCCCCTCAAGACACTTGCAGATTTTGAAGTTAGCAAAGTTCAGAATGTCAAAACGGCATCAAATCTTGAATGTCCCCCAAAGACCATGTGTTAAAAGGTTAGTTCCCAGCTTGGCACTGTTTGGAGGTGATGAAATATGTAGGAGGTGGAGCCTAGTGGAAGGTCATTGGGGGGTGTGCCCTGAGGGGTATTTTGGGGTCCCAGTCCATCCAGTCTTTCTCCTCTGTTCCTTGGCTCTTGATGTAAGCAGTTCTGCTCCTCCATACATGCCTTCCACAATGAGCTGCATCACCACAGTCCCAAAACAAAGGGCTAATTGATCACATACTGGGAAAATGATATGAGATATGTTACTATGGTGATGGGAAGCTGACCCAGACAGAGCAGGACCAAATTTTCATTTGTGTTTTAGGGTTGATGAGATCAATTGAACCCTTAGTGAAAAGTCATGGCGGGTCACACTCAAGTAAGAGTGATAAACTGCAGGTGATAGGCACTGTCTTTCTAAAACCACAGCTTACTCCAATTCCAGACGAGGCTGAAGCAATCAGCCTGTCACCCATCTTTCTAGGAAAAAAAAGGGTGGGAGGAGCCTGCATGGTTTATTTGTACACAATGTCCAGTCTACCATCAGAATTATGGGGCATATAAAAAGGCAGAAAGATGAAAAGAAAACCAGTAAACAAAAACAGATTCACACATGATCCAGATATTGTAGTCATCAGTCAAGAACTTTAAACTATAATCACTTTGTTAAAGAAAGCAGAGCAAAACTGGATGAAATGGTTGAAAATGTATGGCCTTCCAAAGTGTACTACCTGCAGTTATTTGCAGTCAGTAAAAAAGTACACAGCTACTGGATGTGTTCAACAGCAGACTGCACACCGCAGAGTACAGGATGAGTGATTTAAACACAGACAATGGGGAGCAGTTCCATTAAAACAAGAGAGGAAAGAGAAAGAAACATTTAAAAACCAACAGAAATAAGGTAGTTAGCCATGGAAGAAGAGAAAACAACAAAGACACTCGGTGCTTCTGAAGAGAATAATGATACCATCTAATGACTGAAAGAGGCTGAGGGAAAAATTGATAAAGCTGTGACGTATACGCCCCAAATGCCACATTTATCATATTATGAAGGTGAACAAAATGAAGGGTGTTATGTTTAAAACTTCACACCCTTGACAAACTCTTGATAATTCCTATTTATAATGGCAAAAAGAGCACATTTAACATTATAACATATATTTTGCTAATGGAAGATAACTTTAACTTCATTTCTTCAAGGTATGGCCTCATTCAAATATTCTACTTAAAAGGAACCTTTAACTCTCATTTTAAGAAGACCCTCTTTAAGTGGTATTTTATTAGGATCAATTATCCTTAGAAAAATGAAGACTACTTGTGTCTATTTTTCTTTTTTTAATCTGAGAAGCATCTTTCTGTGTCTTCATAGAAGAATGTGCTATGGTCTGAATGTTTGTGTCCTTACCAAATCTAAGTACTGCAACTTAATTACCAGGGCAATACTGTTGGGAGGTGGTCCTTATGAATGGGAATGTAGTAGCCTAAAGGGAAGCCCAGGATAGCTTGTTTGTTTCTTCTACCACGTAGGGATGAAGCTAAAAAGCATCATGTATGAGGAATGGGCCCTTCACAGACACTGACTCTATACGGGTGCCTTGATCTTGGACTTCTCAGACTCCAGAACTGTGGGCAATGAATACCTGCTTTTATATAAATTACCCACTCTAAGGTATTTTGCTATAGCAACCCTCATGAACTAAGACTGTATGTGCATCTCACTGTCTTTGCAAGATTGCATCTTGACACTTTCTGGTTTTTGACGATTATAAGCCAGACTATCTGCTAAGTACATATCTCATGTGATCTTTTCAGCAACTCTATGAGACATTTTAGATTTAGAAGCTGAGGTCTAGAGAGTTCACATGATGAACTTTCCTAGTACCGCACAGGGAATTTATGACTCAATCTAGATCTCCAGCCCAGTTGTTTCTGATACCCAAACACATTTTTAATTTTGATGATACATTTTCTCACACATCTTTCTCTCTCTGGAGGCCATGGCAGAGACTGCTACATAGTAGGTGTTTAGAAAATGTTGGCAGGTCTGAATTGCTGCTTACCCCCTGTCCTTGATTCAGTGTGATATGGCTGAATAATTATTATTACCATTGTTCAGTCTGACTTTTTGGTTTATGGCTAGGAGCCCAGGTGCTATAAATCTGTACATGGGGATACCTCTTTAGAATAGGAGCTGGCAATGGAACATTTTTCTGATCTTGCTCTACAGACAGTATTACTAGGATGGGAAAAGTGGAGAGGATCCAGAAAATTGTGAGCTTCTAAAGTGTGCCAGCCATTGTCTGGGGTGTTTCTAATTTGTTATCTGCATCTCCTAAGAGCTCTGCTAGGTGAATGTCATTATCTCATTTTTATAGATGAATAAACAGGGCCTCAGAGAGGTGAAGGGATTTTCTGAGGAAGAAACAGGGTTGAGTCTGCCTGACTGCAAATCTCTTTCTCTCTGTACAACACTATTTTATCACTGTGGTTTGGGGCACCCAAACTATCTCAGCTCATCCAAACTGTCACCCACTTGGAATGGCGGGGCTTTGTTTGGGGGTTCTGTCACAAGACAACAAAGGTCTGAGAAGATGACAAAGTCACTCAGTTACCAGGGTGGCTGCAGAGTGAAGAAAACACCTGGCTGGTGACAGGTATGGAAGAGCCCTGCCCAAGTTTCTGGAGTAAGGCTGGATGCATCATTTTTTCAGCTGAAAAAGATGAATTCCTTTCAGTGGGATTAATGGAGCCAGTAGCACTTGCTGTTCAGGACTGGCTAAAAGCTTATTAGGAGTTCAGATAGAAGATTCACAGTCAGGATTGAGAAATGCTCAGAACAGACGCCAGTGGTTTAGGGTGGGAACTGACTGTTCTGAGAGGAGCGCCTCGGGTCGGGCATAGCAGACAGACAGACAGAAATGGGTGGTGAGGAACATTAGATCACTTGCAGTGAAAGTGATTAGATCCCTTGCAGAATCATTGTAGCTCTAGGAAGGGGCTCAGAGATCATCCATTTTCTACTCCCTACCATTTGCCTATTTTACAGATAGAGAAACCAAGGCCAACAGAGGTATAGGTAGGCACACTTATCTAAGATCACACAGCTAAGATCATCAAGCCCACACTTGATAGCTGAAAAGACAGGAGTTCAGAAACTATGAAACTGGAACTTGCCCAAGATCATCTATGAGATTAGCTATCCCTATGCCTCCATTCCACAGATGGGACTACTGAAGCAGAGAGAGGGCCCAGAGATGACACAGTGTAGGCCCAATACAGAAATGATACAGTGAACAGCATTAGGCCTGCCAGGATCTACCCACCTTTTGGAATGACCACCAAGTCCTTGTCCACCAGGGGCAGCAGGAAGTGTTTAGGTTCCACTAGCTGCACATCTCCTCCCCATTACCTGCCAACATAATTGGGTATTTTTGGGATTCCATCTTCTATAGCTATAGGGTTGGTTTGACGGAAAGCAATGCAATGATTATGGCAGGAATGGGACACGATCACTGTCAGCCAGTCAGTGATTTTTATTTTTTAGATGCCCAGGAGAGGGTCATGCTCTGTATTCTGTGGCTGAGGAGGAGGTGCTCAGTCTTCTTAACCTTTATTCATGACACTGTGCTCAGGACAGGGCAAATCTTCATCTTGCGAGTTCTGTGACTTTTTAACCTATTTTCTCAGAAGCATCATGGTTGCCAGTGTAATTGTGGATAAATTATAGTCCCTGAGATCCATATAGCAGTGCTGGGCAGCGGCCGGTGGAGTAATAAATCATCACAGGGATGCTGTGTGAGGAATATGGATTCATTTTCCATTTGGCAATCCCTGGACTGTAATTGTGCCCGGACTCTAGCAGCCTTCTCACTGTGTTTCAATATAGCTTTCTGAGATTTTGCAGGGTAGAGTGATGGGTGGCATTGGGGTCAGGCTCTCTATTCAGGAAACCTAGCTGCTACTCTCCTTACAGGATGTAGGTTGTAGGAGCCAAGCCCCTCAAAAGCTCCTCAGGGCATTTCCTTAGCCCATACTAGCACCCAGGTTATGGATGATTGATTCCATCATGATGATGATGATAACAATAAAAAGTAAATCTCATTTCAGCTTGAGCATGCAGTCACTTAGAGAAGGTACATTTTTATTTATCCTGAGGTCTTCATACTCAAGATACTCATCCTGAGAATGGAGTAAATTGGGCTTGGAAGATACACTCAATTTCTAGCAACTATTAGGGTATTAACCAAAACAACTTGCTTCACCCTGGTTAGTGCTGGGTTTTGGATCCTTGGTATACTTTGAATGGGTCCTCTCAAAGTTTATGTGTTGGAATTTAATCCCCCAATTCATGTGCTAGTAGGAGGAGGGGTCTTTGAGATGTAATTAGGGTTAGAAGTGGTCATCAGGGTGGGGTCCCCATAATGATACTAGGGGCTTTATAAGAAGAGAAGAGAAATCTGAGCTAGTATGCCTGCACATGTGATCCCCTCTGCCACGCGGCAAGAAGCCCTCATCAGATGTCAGCTCCATGCTCTTGGACTTCCCAGCCTCCAGAATAGTAAGCTAAATAAACGCTACTCTTTATCAATTGTTGGTATTTTATTATGGTATTGGAAAATAAACTAAGACATTCCTTAACAAACTGCTTCCTGGAACCCAATCTGTTCCAGGCCCTGAGTTCTAAGACCTAGATAAACAGTGGTGAACAAGGCAGGTCAGGTCCCTGTTTTTCTAGGGCTTGAAGGCAACAGGGGCGATGGACAATAGAAAGCAGACAGATTCACATGATGTCTAGGTTGAGATGCATGGCACTGAGAAAATAAAATAAGGTGATGGTAGGAAAGGCACTCTGTAGGGGAGGAGCTACTTTGACAAAATGGTCAAGGAGGTTTCCTGGAGGAAGAAAAATTTTTGCTGAGACTCAGATATTTAGAAGGAGCTGCTGGCCATTGGGGCAGGGTGAACAAAAGGAAAGAGTCTGGTGTTGGCAGAAGTGCAAGGAGGCCACAGCCATGGGTGGGAGATGGTTTAAAAGAAGTTGGTAGGAACCAGAGCAAATGTGGCTTTAAGGGCTGCGGTTACTCAGTGCCACAGAGAATCACTGACACATCTTGTGCTCGAGAGTGACAACCTAATATGAATTGCTAATGAGCTATAAGAGGCAAATTTGGCATCAAGAATACAATCCTGAAACTACTGCAATAGTCCAGCCTAGAGATGAGGTTGATTTGGACAAGGGAGTGAAAGAAGTAGAGAGAAGCAAATAAAAACATATATTTTGGAAGTCATGACTGCAGGACTCGTAAATTGTCCATGGATGATGTTTAAGGCTAAGAGAATGGCTGGAACCACAGAAGAAGAGACAGCATGCTAGCCCAGAACTTTACAGAGGGGTATTGTTTAGTGAGTACCAGTGGAGGAGAACCTCACTGGAGGAGGTCAAGAAGAAGTGGCCAAAAGGTGGCTCATTGAATATATTGGTTAAGTAGATGAATGAAGGGACACAGGTTTTGGCACAGAAAGGAACAAAATGAATGATTCCTCCCTCTGGGAGGAGGAAGAAGGAAATTTCTGTTGGGGCATGGAGCATCCTGTGGGTATTGATTGATTCAAGACTGTGTCGTCCATGGACTGAGAGCTTTTGAGAGCAGAACCTGGGTCTTATTGTACATCACCCACACCAAGGACAAGCTTCTGGAATGAGGACTGGTGAAAGGAAAGGATGGACATGGGGGTGAAGGATGAACAACTGTATGTGTGTACAGATTCTCTGTGGCCCTCAACCCAGCAGAGTACACAGTTAAGCCATCAGGGATGGGGGTGTAGTTCAGAGGAAGAGCACTTTCCTGGCATGTGCAAAGCTCCGGGCCCAATTCACAACACTAAAAACAACAACAACAAAAAAAGCAGAAACCAAAGTCAAGGCTATTTAGACTGCAGTGATGAGAATATGAGCTGATGAGGCTGTAAGGAAGGAAATAGCCTTAGTGAGACTTTCCACCCCACTTTAACTCATTGTAAAAGTGTTTTTGGGATAGTAATCATACTACTTACCATCCACTATGGTTTGTGTATCCCCCCTCAAGTGTTTATGTGTTGGAAGCTTGGTTCCCAGTGTGAGGTGTTAAGAGGTGGTGACACCTTAGGAGGTGGAGCCTAGGGGGAGGTTATTACATCAGTAGGGGAGTGCCTGTCTCAGTTACTTTTCTCTCATTGTTGGGACAAAATACCTGACACCCAAAATTAAGGAAGGAAAGGTTTATTTGGTTCACAGTCTGTAGAGGTTTCAGTCCATAATCAGCTGGCTCCAAGGCAGGGTGGTATGGTACAGGAGCAACAGTTCATGGTCGTGGCAGACAGCAAAAGCAACAAGAACCAAAATGGGGAGAACAAGCCTCCTTCCCTCCCTTATATTGTGTGCAGGCCACCTGCCCACACCATCTTCCTGCCCTCCTCTTGCACAGGCTTAGGGTGTTTATAAAATGACCCTCTGCTGAGTCACTTGGTTAAACTTCTAAACTTCTCAAGTTGACACAATGAACAACATCCTAGGGAGGTCAGGGCATGTCCTCTATACCCTAGGATGTAGAATTGCTGAGTTACTTAGTTAAGCATCTAGATGTCTCAAGTTGATGCAGTGTATCAACCATAACAATGCCCTTAGAAGTAATTAGTATATCTCTCATGGGACCCCAGGCTCTTGCCACATAATCTGTCTCTTCTGCATGTACTTACTTATACCATGTCATCGGCTATGAGATGATGCAATTAGGGGGCCCTCACTACATTCAACCAGCACAATGAAGTTTAAACTTTCAACCTCCAAATTTTGAGCTAAATAAACCTTTTTTCTTTATAAGTCTCCCAGCCTGAGGTATTTCATTCTAAGAAGATAAAAACAAGATAAAAATACCTAATACACCATCCACTGTGTGTCTAATTTGTTAGAGATAGGTGCTCTTTTAGAGATAAGTGCCCAAACTGCAACCCAAAGCCCACTTAATTCATCTCAAAGTACCAACACTGCAATTAAGCCTGAATATTGAGATTTTAGTTTGGACAAAACATCTCATATATGAACAATTTTTGTCTTAAAAGAAAAACAAATAACTGGCCTAGACCATCACTGGCCTAGACTTCAGACTGATGTGGGTCTCAGAGTGGTTGTACTTGAGAGCTTGTACAACTGTACTTGAGAACATTCCTGACAGTTCAACACATGTACTTATTAGCTTTTCTATTCACAAGAGGGAGGGACTGCCGTATGCTCATTAAGGGCTCTAGGTTTAGCCCAGGCTGAGAACCATTTTCAGATTCCATTTCTTCATCTAGAAAATGGGAATAACCATAGTAGCATCTTTCAGGGTCTGAGTGATTAACTCAGAACTATTATTTTCACATTCAAAAGCTGAGGGGAAATGCTATCAAGTCTATGGCCAGAGGGGAGGAATGCTTCAGTTAGGGTCTCTGTGGGCATAACCACCGTCTCAAACTGAGTAATTTGAAGGCCGTATAACCAAGGGACTGTTTGCAGTGGTGCAGCCAGGTGTGGAAAGACCCGGGAACAGTGCATTTACCCTCAGCTAGAACAGTTGGAGCCTCAGTTTTGCTTTCTGAAAAACAGAGAGAAGGCTATTAACAAAAGTAAGCCCTATACCACGGGCAGTATCATGGTTTAGATCTAAAACATCCCTTAAAAGTCTCATGTGTCCGGAAGATGACTGGATTGTGAGGTGGTGTACTCATCGTGTATTCATTCACTGATAAGTTTAATATCTAAATGTGCTGTGTCAAGGTGGGGCCTGGTTGGAGGTGGATCACTGGGAGTGTGATCTGGAAGGGTATATTCTTGTCCCTGGCTCCTCCCCTCTCTCTCTGCTTCTTGACTACCACGGACTGGGAACTTGCCTCTACCATGCTGCTCTGTCATGCAGTTTCTGCCTTGCATCCAGTCACCTATGGACTGAGTCCTCTGTAACTGTGAGCCACAATAAGCTCCTCTTCCTTTCCATTGTGAGTGTTCAATATTGAGTCCAGCAACAGCAAAGCTAATACAGGCAGTCTGAGGGACCCTTGGGGGATATGCCTGGGAGTTGACCCCAGATGGCACCATCTTCCCTCCTGCTGGTGCCTTTGCTTAATAAGTAGTTGACTGGATGGCAGGGTTCATTGATGGGTTCTGCCAGGTCAGCCTCCCTAGCCCATAGAACGTGAAGGGGAGAGCAAATCCCAAGGGCAAGCAGAATATCCAGTGAGAGGTGAAAAGGCAGGAAACAGATACTTATGCATGCCTGTGTTACAGAAGGAGAAACTGAGGCTCAGAGGGATGACTTTAGTTGTCCAGAATCTTGGAACTTGGCAGCCTAACTCCTAAGTCCACACTTGTAAACACTGCCTCCATGGTTCCATTCATCCACACCAAACTGGGCATTATATTCCTCATAGTACAGTTAAACAGTCATGTGGTCAGACAGGTAAAGTGACTCATTCAAGATCATATAAAAGTCAGAGTCAAGATTATAGAAACAAGGCCAGGGGACTCTCAGTGCTGAGCTGCTTTCATCATTGAGCATAATCTTGCTTATCGAGAGGTGAGATACTTCTGGAAGCTACATTTATACCAGAGCTTCCAACTCTCTGAGCCACCGACTGAAGCAGGGGGCCTGCGGCAGAGTGGCCCTGAGGGTGGGTGTTCCCTGGCCTTGCTGCCCAAGGAATGAGCCCTCACCTTACTTTGCAAAGCCACCTTCTGGAGACACCATGGGGTGTGATCTCTTCTCCAGCAGTGGTTTTTCCAGAGCAGAGCCCCACAGTCTGACTCTCTTTTCCTTAATCCATCTAGTCTAAGGCACCGGAGTCGCATCCTTCCATCTGCCTCCTTTCCTGCCTTCCTCCACCCCCAGCTGCTCTCTAGACTTCAGAAAAGGTTTTCTTTGATTCTGCTTTCTACTCTAGACAGATGATACATAAGGTTGCTTGCCAAGGTCATTTTTAACTCCGGTTCACTGCAGGTACGGGAGTGAGGGAGTGTTAAATCAGAGGCCAGCCCAGGGCACTGTGCTTTCCTTCGTGTCTCAGCAGGTGGTGCGGAGGGGAGAGGTTGACTCTGGCCCCTCTGCTCTCCTCACTCCAGCTTGACTTCTCTGGGCTGGTGGCAGAGAAATGCTGTCCTTCATTGTTACTCTTGTGGAGCACAGGACCTGAGAGGGAGGGCTGGAGCCGGCATGGCAGATTCTGACAATGAAAAAGGAAAGATTCTGGCTGCTACAGCCTGAGGAAGAAAATGATCAGCTCTCGGGAAAGGAGGCACAGGGCTCTTACCCTTAAGTGGAAGTCTGGTATTCACCTAAAATATGCCCATTCTACCACTGGGAAAATTGAGGTTCAGCAAAAGTAAGATAGTATCCAAGGTCAATTGGAGGAAGGAAACAGCAAATGCATATATCCTTCCCAGGGCTATAGGGAGAAGATACCAGGTTTGGATCCTAGATTCCTCAGTTTGAGTCAGAGCTTTGCTCTGATGTGCTGTGATCCCGGGCAAGTTACTCTCTGGGTCTCAGCACCCACATTGATGGCTTTGTTTCCACTAAGTACCTACTCATGTGGGTACTGAAGACACTGCTGGGAACAAAGTCCTACTTGTATGGAGTTTATATTCCAGAGGAGAAAGATGTGCGCTAGAGTCTCACAACAACCACATCAGGTGGATATAATGCATCCCATTTCATAAAATAAAACTGAGCTTGGTCTCTGTTATGGCTTGTATCTAGATGTTCCCCCAACACCTCATGCTGTCATGGCTGGATCTGGTATGTTGCTACGATTAAGGATGCGATGTTGGGGTTGATGCCTGGTGCAATGTTAGGATTAAAGGTATGAGTGCTACCCGCTCTAAAGGCTGGTAGCCTGGATAAAATATAAGAGACAGAGGGCTGCCGTGGTCATTGCTTGTTGCTTGAAGCATGCTGTCTGCTGCCTTCTGCCTGTATCATCTGTGATACCCCTCTGCTATGCTACCCTGCCTTGGTACCATCCAACTATGGATTGATATGTCTATGAACTGTAAACAAAAAACGGTTTTCCTCTTTAACTGTGGTTGTAGGATATTCTGTCTCAGCAGTGAGAAAAGTAACTAAGACAGTTTCTGTGCTAGAGGGACCAGAGACCAGAGAAGCAGGTGATTCCTTGGGTCTCTTCTCATCCTGACGTTCTAACAGAAGGAATTAAGAGCACAGTTCATGCTGAGCTGCAGATTCTGGAGATATGAGACCTATTTATTTGGCCTGGAGATGAGTGATCAGATTTCTTTCCCTCAAAAGTAGATTTACCTTCTTAATTATATTTGAGTTAGATTTACAGTGATATTAATTCCCACTCCTTGGATAAACGTGGGAGGTAGGTGTTTGCTCAAGCAAAGGCAAAAAAGGCCAGGGTTTGGCGTTTCCCCAGGTCCTCCAGGGTAACCAGTCACACTGGGGAACAACGGGTGGAGAGGCCAAACTAAACGGGGCTTGGGGCTGAGTAGAGGTGACTCCAAGGCGGTTCCTGCTGGTCTTCTCTCTAGCACCACAGCAAAGGAGCTAGGTGTTCACTACACAGCATGTTCAGACAAATGCAGTCCCCAGTTCCATGACTTCTAGCTTCTTCCATTCTGCAAAACAACTGGTTTTTCTTTTGTCCTCTAGCTCAGACTAATGATATGAAAAAACTCATGTCTTCCCTCTCTGGCCTTCACCCTAGGCACCCCACTGGGTTCCACTGAGTTACTCATTCAGATGTCAAGGAGCTCTTACTTCTATCTGGGTGTCTAACTTGGGAAGCAGAGGATACAGTTTTCCCTTCTCAAGTCCTTAAGGACAGTAGATGACGTGGTCTGCATATGGTTTGTTCCTTCTGAAACTCA
The DNA here is from genome assembly GCF_000276665.1 of Chinchilla lanigera. Taxonomy (NCBI): domain Eukaryota; kingdom Metazoa; phylum Chordata; class Mammalia; order Rodentia; family Chinchillidae; genus Chinchilla; species Chinchilla lanigera. The sequence continues at coordinate 23,471,852 of NW_004955408.1, read as the reverse complement.
TGTTTGAGTTCAGTCCCCGCTGTGAGGTTTAGAAAGTGAGGATTTAGTGTGACCATAGTGTTTAGAGATGGGACATTGGGAGGTGATTATAATTAGATAAGGTCATCAGAGTGGAGCTCTGATGATGGTATCCTGGTGGCTTAGTAAAAGAAGTGCCAGAGAGCAGCAGAATATAGACACATATTCACGCCTCTGGGTCTCACTGTGTGATATCCTGCATCACCTGAAGACTGCCAGAAGAAAGTTGTCACCAGAACTGGGAACTAAATAGACCTCTTTTCTTTATAAATCTACCCAGCCTCACATAGTGTGTTATAGTAACCTCAAATAGACTAATATAGCTGGTTTCCTAATCTTTGGTAGAGGTGGGTACATTCTGCAACCCAGACCCAGGCAGGCACCACTGCTGCTGACCTCTTCCACCCCCACTGCATTCATGGCAATGACACTGTCACTGTAGTCTCTGCAGCCTCTGCTGGCTGAGCCAGCAACATCAAGTTCTGCAGCCATGGGAACGATTTACGGCTAATGAGAAATAGAAACTGGAAGAACAAATGAAGCAACTCCTGCCCGAGGGGAGAAACACACTCATCAGACTCTGTCCGAGAAACAGAGGCAACCAGCTCAGACTGCTGCACACAGGAGGGGCCTAGCTCCTGATGCACCATCCCAGGCTGGGTAGAGTCTGCTATGCTAAGCCTCAGTCACCCCAGAAGGATTAAGAAATCGAGATTTGTTGTAATATAAGGAGGCCTGGTCCTTCTGTTGCTAAACTGAACTGATACATAAGCAGCTACGAATGAAAGCATTTGGGGGTCTGACCCTAAGCAATCCATTTGGTCTATTACATCGCCAAACTCCCCTCCCTGCAAGAACCAGCATTTACTTACTCTTCATCAGAGACGTTGCTTATGCCCTATTGCAGAGGAGGAGGCAGAAATCTGGAAAGGGAATGTGACTTCCCAAGGCTGGCAATCTAAGAGCTGAAATCTGAACTTGGTCCATAGGAATCTTGAAATTCAGTCTGAACACTTTCAGACAAAGAATTTGAACTTGAGTAACCTCAAGCTGTGTTCCCAGCAGCCCCCTGTTAAAGGGCTTCTGCCTTTATTTTAAAGATGAGGAAAGGAAGAGTTTCCAGTTTTGGGGGAACTGATCCAATGCCACACAACTAGCAAATGATGGATTATAATTCTAAGTGCTGGATCTTAGCAAGTTCCAGGCACTGTGCCTGGCGCTGGGCATGTGAGGCAGGACAGCCTAGTGTTTAGGGCCCTGGAGTCAGACTGCCTTCACGGCGTGGCCTCAGCACGTCAGCCAAGACTCTCTGTGTTAGTTTCCTGGGATTAAAATGACATGCACAGTATAGTGTTAGGAGACAGCGAAAGAAGAGTGCTGTGTGTATTCCAAATAGCCATAAATGTTGGCTGGTATCAGCCCTTCTTCTGGTGTCCAGCCCCAGGGTTATGGAGTGAGGGGTACTGCCTGCCCTGTCAGGGTCTGTGTTTTCTTCTCTGGGTATCCTTGACACTCTGAGACCCTCCCCCACTCAGGCTGCAGGAGGCAAGAAGTTCCACACTGCCGCCTCCAGAAAGCACAGAACAAAGAAGGTGCCACTTGACTTCTAAGCTTCTAAACAGACTCGTACAACTGTAGGCAAAAACCTGCAGTTGTGGGAGAAAAAGCTTTTGATTTCCTGGGCTTTCTGAATTCCAGAAGCCCAGAGCTTTGAAGGACTCGTGGAAAAAAACAACAGATCTGGAACGGTACATGATCGGTCAGAGAAATCTCTGGTTTGCCACTCCCACCTCTGCCCTTTATATAAAATGTGCTCAGGCTGGGGAAGGGAAGAGGGGAGTAAACAGAGTCAATGACATCTCTGTGGAGGCCGACACAGAGAAAAGATTGGGGCACAAAAACTCAGCTTTGATCGTACTTTGGTACTCCTGCCTGAGGTGGTAGAAGCTGTCTGATCTGGAAATGCAACCCAGAGATGAAGAAGCGAAGATTCCATGTCTATTACTTGGAATAATGAGTGCTTAAAGTCAGAATTAAGCTTGGAACAATGAAGAAAACAACATTTCTTGATTACTCAAGTTTGTGCCGGAGTTTGCTTCAGGCTATAAGCAAAAGAGAAAAAAAAAAAAGCCTGAAAATTCAGTACTAATTTCTAGGATTCAGGGCAGCTTAAAGAGTAGAGAAAAGGAAGATCAAGGAAGATTTCCTAGAGGAAGTGTCCCAGGAACTGGGTCTTGAAGGTCATGGTGGAGTTAAGCAGGCGGGTGGTGAGGTTTTTCGGGCTAGGGAACTGACGAGCAAAGGCCTGGCAGTAAGGAACTTGAAAGTGGATAGCTGTGACAAACGTATGTGTTGGGTCTGGAAGTCATGTGGCCAGCACTCAGATGTTTGTAACTGGTGAGGATTCTGGAGGCCAGACCAACAGTTTCAAGGGCTTGCTTGCTGTAGGAGGGCTAGGATGAGGAAGCTCCTGTGGTGCCTTGCACATTGTTGGCACTCACTGGGAGGGTACAGATGGCAAGCCACATTCTTACCATGCTGCACTGTATGGTAAAGGAACCAATCCTGCTTTTTCCACAAAACAAATTACTAAAATATCCTCATTAGGAGCAGGATCAGCATAACAAAGCATGCTAATTATGAGATTTGAAGTTCCTGGTGCCTTAGGATGGATATTACCAAAGATGGAAATAATTGTTAGTGGTGGACTTGCCAGGGATGATTTGATCTCATTATTTTACAAAGCTGAAGTATGCAGTTCTGTATTGTGACATGCTTTGCCTGGGGTGTACGGGTCTCAGAACCTCACCATTCCATGGGTGGTCCTCTTCCTACCAGCATCAGCAGAACTTGGAGGGAGAGGGGGTTGTTGGAAATCCAGGATCCCAGTAAATGCTCAGATCTCCTAAGTCAGAATTTGTGTGTTAACAACATGCCTAAGTAATTTTTGTGCAATGTTTGAAAATACTGATGGAGAATGTAAACCCTACTAACATGATAAATTCTCCCTTTAGTCCCCCAAGGTGTCTCTTTGTTACTACCTGATTTTCTCAGCATCCTCACCTGATTTCCTTCAGCATCCCTCCCTCATAGCCATGCCCCAAACCCATGTTTCACGGTACAAGGATGGGTGCACCAGTCAGAATGTTTGGTCACCCATTACAGAATACATGCTAGTTAGTTTGTGCAGAGAAGAGATTTATAAGAAGGTATTTGGCAGTTCAGACAATCTCCAGAGGGGTCAAGATATTAGGCTTGAAGATCACTTTACTGGAAATAAAGTTCAAGCCCTATTGTGACTTTTCTAGAATGCCCCATTATCTGCATGTCTCATACCAGACACTGTAGCCCATCCAGGGAGACACCAGAACTCTCTCAGCTTTGCTTCCACAAAGCTGTTTGCCCCTTCTGCCAAATTTACTAAAATGGATTCCATACTTCAAGTCCTCCCTCTATTCCTTGGGTGAACCCTTCCAAACAAAGCTTCAGGTGGGTCCCTTTGCTACTTAGCCCTAGAAGAAAGCATGGCTGGTAGCTTGAGTCTGAGCACCTATGCTGGGGAGAGAGAAATCCTTGTTGAAAATTCTTTAAACACAGAAGAAGGATTCAGCAGATCCTGAAAAAACATAACCTGAATTTTGAGCCTTAAGGTTAGCATGAGTCTGCCCCGGTGATGCAACAGGCCGATCTTACAAGAAGCTCCCTGGGCGTGAGAGACAGAGGAGTGTAAACAAGTTGGACGGTCTTATGTTTGATATTCAGCCGCATCGTATTTGAGGCTTTGGACAAATCATTTTACCTCTTTGGATCCCAGTTTCTTCATCTATAAAACAGGAAGAGTAATAAGATCGTCATCTTATTATTGGGAAGATTAAAAGGAGCAGTTTTGCAAAGACTGTAAAATAGTACCTGGTAAACTGGCTATTATTAATACAGTACTCATTAGCTATGAGGTCATCAGCACTAATAATAACAATCCTATCCTGGAGTCCCAAAACCTTTGTGTGCTTTCGTTCTGTTTATATTGCTGTCTAAGCAATCAAAAGACATTTGATGAGCAGTGAGCATCTACTGTGTGCTGGGCGCTGTACTCGGTGCTGAAATAGTAGATTAGAGAGACAGTCTGTCTTCCAGGAGAAACACATACACCAACAGTACTGAGCTGGGACCTGACGCTCTTAGTGATATGGATGAAGACTGTGCCCAGCCTGAACCTTGGGAAAGCTATTCAGAGGAGGCACACTGAAGAAAGACATTGGCAAGTGATCAAAGAATGGGAAGAAAGCACTTAACACCTAGTGAGCCAAGGAACAAAGCACTCTTGGGGAAGACTCTATGGCTTGGTGGCTAAGAGTCTGCAGCCTGGAATGGACTGAGTTCAAAAACTTGGACAGTTTTGTTACTCATCTCTTACAGCTGTGGTTTGGCATATGTAAAATGACAATAATAACCACAGAACAAATCTCAGAGGTTCACAAGAAGATACATGTACAACCAGGAGTACAGGGATGACTATTCAGGCTGGAGTTTGGGGCAAGTCATGCCTTAGTGAGAGGTAATGCTTTGCAGAAACCTTGTGTCCTTAGAGTAGTGACATGTTTTGTTGCTGCTGGCCCAGCCGTCATTCCCCTTCTTGTAGGCATAGCTCCTTTGTTTTCCAACTCCTACCCACAAGTCGGGTAGAAGACCAAACTCTCCTCCAATCCTTCTCTGCCCCAACCCCTAACTTAGTCCATCAGGACATAGTGTATGACCCAATCCAGGCAATCAGAGCCAACCCTGGGGCTTTCCCTGCAACTGTTGAGGACAGGCCCTTGCCCTTGACATTGGTGAGCTGATGCAGATAAATCTGGGGCTGCTGAGGTGGCTTTTGGCACCCCAAAGTTAGAGCTTTCATGAGACTAAAGCCAACACAGAGAGCAGACATAAGGAGTGCACATCAACTGATTCTTGGGGATATTTTCTTTGAGCACCTGGATTCACCTTCTTAGCCCTTTTATTACATGAACCAATAAATCTCTTCTTTTTTGTTTGTTTGATTGTTTTGGTTTTCCTTAAACAAAGTTGGGTTTATGAGGCTTAAACTGAAAAGGTCCCAATGAACATAAATGGGACATTCAGTCACACTTCTCCTGACAAAGGGACCACAGTGTATCTTTGGAAGGGAGTCTTCCATGCAATAAAAAAGCCCAGGCCTGAGGAATAGTTGAACAGAGCTAGGTGTACTCCATTGTCAATTTTGGAGTATTAGCCTGCCTGGGTGATTCATTTAGAGCTCATCGGCATAAGCCCCTCAGAAAAATCTCCTCCTTTTCAAAGGAAAAATGGTCTAAAGCCTCTTTATACTCTTGGACTTCTCTGATTGAGTGTCTGTAACTCTGTGATATCTTGAGATCTCAGAATGGGTCACAGATTTCTTGCCTATGAAGAGAACCAGGAACGGGTGATCGTGAGTCCTATTAACCCTGGCATCCCACAAAGCCCTCTCCTTCCCAAAGAAGACTGGGACAGATCTGTTGGCCACATTACATCCTGGACATTTGTTTCTGATTACCTTCCATATACCTGAGATTGATGAATAAAGTTTTCTCAAGCTCATGTTGTGCCCTAGGCCCTCAACATGGTACATTTCACTTGTTTTTTGAGCCAGTTTTACAGGGAAGCCCCATTCTATAGATAAGTAAGTTTGCCCAGCTAGACAATAACAGCACAGCTACAGCCTGACCTGCAGCACTTTGCAACAGCCTGGATAGTGTTGGAAGGAAGGATGTCAGTATCTCACAAGGTTCAGTTATCCAGCTACCTGGAGCAATTTGCAGCTCACTCCTTAAACACTAGACCTGCTGACTGGGGCAGGGTAGAGGGACAAGCAAGGGCATGGTGTGTGGGGAGTGGAGGCCTTGGAGTTGGAGCCTTGGTTTCCAGAGCAGTTTGGCTTGGTTTCCAGAGCATCCTGGCTGCCAGGATACTGGTCTATTCTAGGGACCTCTGGCAAAGCACATCAGTTCTTCTAGCAGTCCATCTTTGGTGATTCTAAGCTCAGAGGACTTACTAAGTCCTGCAGCTCACAAATACCACTGGAGCAGGCCATGTTCCCATAACATGGAGTAATAGATAATCAAAAAATAAGATGACCCCTTTAGAACTGTTGTGTTTCCATAAATGCGGGATGAGAATACAATCACTTATAAAACTAAAACCATAAACTTTGCCCAAAACGAATGTAACACTAGATTATATCCTCAGCCTTAAACAAAGGTATTTTGTTTTGGTTTATTTTAAAAATACTTTTGCAATTATTAGTTCACTATTCCACACTGAACTAATAGAGGGAAACATAATTGTTCTGAGATGTTCATGCTAGAGATGGAGAGTGAGTGTATAAAGGAGGGTGCAAACCTCCAACTTAATGACTCTCCCATATGAGAACTCCAAGGAACACCATTCAAGTGTCTTCCTAGCAAAATAACTGGAGACCACCTGCCATGGGTCATCAGATCATTTGTGGATAGTTTAAAAGACAAATGTTAAACCCACCTGCTTCTGCCATGGCTGTGAGCTGCTGATATGGGCATGTGGCTCTCACACTGGGTCTTCACAATGGGTCAGTGTGCATAGGCTCTGGGAGGTCAATGATCCTTCCAAAGTTCCACAGTGAAGGTAAAGTCAGCCAGAACTCCCATCCAGGTCCTTCTGAATCCTAAGGCCATGGCGTTTCTTCCATGCAAGCATGCTTGCCTCCATTTAGTTCACTTCTATTAACTTTCATTCCTTTAGGTGCCTCAAGTCTTTTTATAAGAAGGCAGAATGAGTAAATGCATAGCATTATCTAACTCCTGCCCCACATCAGGAACTGTAAGGCTAGGTCTCTGATGTTAAAGCTTCATGGTTTTGAGCTCCATAAGCAGCTACTGTTGAGCAAGGGACTTTACCAGCATGGAGAAAGACCACCAGAACCAGCTTTAGGCTGGGAAGGTGACATGCCTTTGCCATGCCCCAAGGGACCATAAGGAGACAAGCAAGGCAGATGAAAAGTGTGTGTGTGTGTATGTGTGTGTGTGTGTGTGTGTGTGTGTGTGTGTGCTAGGCTGAGCAAAGGTGTCCCAAATGGGGAGAGGACAAACAAAGGCAGGAGAGTAAGGAGCAGCTGACAAGAGCTCAGTCTTCCCTTCCAGATGTCACTATCTGAGTTTAATGGGTAACTCTCCAACACATCTTCAAGGCCCAGAAGGGCAGATCTCTAATTAAAGACTGGTGTAACCCGGGTGCAATGAATAGGTGATATAGAGGAGAATGTATGAACTCTGCCCACGACAGCTCCAATACAGCCTGGGAAGTGTAGAAGAGCCTATTGGAGCCTGAGAGTCCTGGGTCTGAATCTACCCTGAGCATGAGCCTTTCTCTCTTCATCTGCAGAAATGGGGTCCTATGGAAGGTGACAAAAGTCCTGACACTGTGTACCAATGGCCAACCACTGTCCTAAGCCCTGCAGGCTCCTTTCTCACTTCATTGTGACAACGTGCTGGATTTTACAAATGAGGACACTGGGGTCCTAGAAAGGTGACATGAATGAGCACAACAGGTCATACAGCTGGAAAACCAAGGAGCCAGGTCTGATTCCCAGCTGTGGGTAAGAGTGCTGAAAGGCTGGCAAACACAGAGGCTGACAGGTCAGTGGGAGCTTCAGTGGGCTGAATGGGGGCCTGTCTCATGGCAGATCATCAAGGATGGCTGTACAATGGGTGGCATGGACCAAGGAGTCCTGCCATCCTAGAGGAGCACCCTGCTTGGCTCCAGCCTCCCTGTCTCCCTGGTGACTCCAACCCAGAAGCCTGCTCAGGAATGTGGTTTCTGCCCCTTGCTGAGTGAGATGTCAGGCACATTTCGGAATTACTCTGTTCGGCCAGACAGACCCTTCAGAGTCAGACGGCTCTTCCCGCCTCCACTCCCACCCCAAGAGAAGATTCCAGAACACTCCTGCCTTTCCTCAGTTGCCTGGGAAAGGGGATTGTCACACATTTGGCTGGCACTGCGATCTTGCAGTCTGACTCAGAGAAATGCACGACAGGAAAGGTCACGGTCTCCCAAATTAACTCTAGGAAAAACTGCCAATCGGCAAAGATGTATGCAGGGTTTTCACAAAGGTCTTCCTTTCTCTGCATTCTAGAGAGGAAATGTGCAGGAATGTGCAGAGATGGGAGCGTTACACACAGTATAATGCTTACTGAACACCATTTCCAGAAGCTTATTGAGTCTTTGCTAAGGCTCAGGCTCTACTTCGGTGCCTTTAGGCAGACCCTTTCCTTTACTCTCACAGCAACTCTAGGGAATGAGTATTATGATGACCTCCCATTTGACAGAAGAAGAAATTTAGGATCTGTATAGTTAAATCATTTACCATAGGATCATTCAATTGATAAGTGCTGGAGATAGGGTTAGGCCCAGGCGGGCACTTCTAGAGACAAAGACTTGGCCACAGACACAGCTGCTTCCAAAGCCCAGGCTACCTGGTCCAAGCCTGGGTTCCTGCCATAGAGGCAGGCCAGTATGGACAACATCAGACAAATCTCAGGACCACAGTCTTTGGCAAAGTTTTCCAAGCCTTGGACAGAAGTTTGCCCAATTAGACTTGCTCCTAATTGTTCACACTTTTGATTTCCTTCAGTGTTGTAAGCTGGAACAAAGTTTGTCCCCTCCTGCCCTAGCCTATTTCTCAAAGTCTGGGGCTTGGGGGTGGGGGATGAGCAGGTATCCCTCTCATCTTTGGTGAGCACTCAGAGGACTCAGTAGGTGGGCTGGGCCTCAGAACAGAGAGCCAAAATATTGGCTGTGTTTTCAGCCCAAGTTAGCTTTCTGATACTTAGTCTCCAGATCTCAGATGTTAAACATCCAGCAGAGAAGATCAATGATATAACATCGCAACGAAGGCAATAAGCTTAATGTCATAATCTAAACTAAATAGCAAACACCTTGGAACATACAAATGGAACCATAATTTTTTAACAATCATAGATATTCCAATATTTAAATCTCAATAGAATATTAGCAAACAACAATTACATATATCAACCCAGAAATTCGAAATTCAAAACCTTATGTGACATTAACCTTACTACTGATTTGAGATAACAGAGGCAGTAAAGCTTAACATTACTATCTATCTGAATAACAAACACCTTAGAACATAAAATGAAACTGTTGTTTTCTTAACCACCACTAACATCCTATCATCTAAATCCCTCTAGGGTGTTAACAGATAATAATTACATATTTGTATATTGAAATTGGAAACCAAATCCATAAATAATATTGCTGCATGACAGTCACGACATTTCATAACATACTTAAAATACTTGGGCTGTAACATGCTTGGGCTGCGGGTCAGAAGCCAGGCTCTTGGGTAGAGGAAGGCCTTTATCCTCTCAGCATCTCAGTCTCTCCCTCTGTACAAAGAAGGTGTGGATAATTGATATCTGATTTATTTTTCCCTGGATTTGACATTTTGTGAGTAGCTATCTTGGGATATGCTACAAATATCTGAAAATATAGTTCCTCATTATGTTTCAAGTGATTTACATGAATTATGCCATTGAATCCTGACAATCACATGAGGTGGATTCTATTATTACTATTATTCTTATGTGATAGATAGGAAGAAAAAACAAAGGGATCAGGTGTCTTGCCCAAGGCCACAGAAGTCTAGCAAGTGATGCAGCCATGGTTCTTTCACCTTTATATTCCTCTATTCCACACCTAAGCTTTCAGGCACGAAAAAATGGTGCTTGAAGACCTGGGGGAAATGCACATAGTATCCAGTAGGGGTCGCTGTCACTGGTGTGGCTGGAGATGCAGGGCTGGAGAGTGGACAGCTTGGGAAGTTCTTGGGCACAGCCTAAAAGGGTAAGGTTAATGCTGAGAGTGACAGGAAGCCACTGACAGATGCATGGGAAGATGCAACCAGATTTTCATGGAGACAGAAGGATCTGAATGCAGGCATTGGGAAGCTGGACTCTGGAAGGTGGGTGTGGAGGTGAAAAGGCCAGTAGAAGAAAGTCAGAGATGGTTGTGGAGTCACAACCTGACCTGAGCAAGTGGGGTTGAGACACAGAAGCCAAGGGATGCATCTGAGGTAGAACTAACATAGCCTGGCTTCAGATGGCTTGCAGATGGTGTCAGAGAGGGCAAAGGTAAGAACGCTTAGGTTTGTTGCTGGGTGTCTGAGAGAATAGATGCTTCTGGCTGAGAAGAGAATATAGATTGAGGGGCAGACTAGGTTCAGGGGATGGCATCTCAACTGGGGGTATGATGAACTAGAGGAGACATCTTTAGGAGATTCCCAGCATGCATTTTAGAGATGTGCAACTGAAGCCCAGAGGGTAAAGGTGCTGGAGCACCTGGTGTCACCAGCCCATAGGTGCTCGTGCTGGGGGGTCTCTCCCGGGAAGAGGGTGAGCAGAGATAGCACAGAAGAGGAATGAAGCTACATTTCTGGGGACCCTTTCCTACAAAGGGGTGGGCAGAGGAAGAGAGAACTCATCAACTTCCTGCCTTTCCTAACTTTACCTCTGCCAAGCCCTTCTCCTGCCAGGTAGGATTCTTAGGAGGGGGAAATGATTGCCTTCTTCTTTCAGATTCAACTCTGAGAAGCAATAAGCGGCTGTAGTCCCAGAACCCTGCCTCTCTGCACTGGCACAAACCCAGGATTCTCCAGCAGGCTCTGAATTGTGTAATTATCCATGCAATAATTATGCCTGGCAGAAAGCTTCGACTTTCCTGGGGGAAGGCTTCCCAGAGCATTGCCTAACAGTCCAGCCACCATCAGCCTGCTCAGCCCAGCTCTCCTTCTCTGGACGTGATCAGAGTGCAGTTCCTGGACTGAGGGAATTGAGAACTCCTGCACTGGAGCAGGTGAGCACTCTGTCAGACTGTCACTCACAGAGCCTGTCAGCACCACTGGGTCTGGCTTTCTGGATGTACACAGGCCATCTCAGACAACTCCCCCTCACAGAGCTTCCACCATCTCCCATGGCCCTACTTATGATCCAGAGGGGGAAAAAATCTATCAACTCAGAGCAAGCAGCTAATCAGTTTACTCAGTTGCCTGGGGTCTTCCAATGTAATTATAATTCCTACTAAGCACTGGTGAGTGTCAGAGCCATTCCAGCAACTGCTGCAGATTCGATAATCAAAGCATCAACATTCTTTTGTTCAAAGTCCTCTACAGACCAGGCTGAAAAGGTATGCTCTAAAGGGAAAACCCTATACACTGGATTTTGTTTTTCTCACTTCCGCTCCCTCCTGCCTTCTTTCTTACAGAGGTCAGGGAGAAGCTGCCAGAATGTCCTTCATGCAGTTAGAAACAGACTATAAGTGTGAGGCCATGGATGTGACTGAAATGCTCACGGGCAGGTCAGGCAAGTCTCACAATGGCAGCAGGAGTGTTACAAAGGGGGAGCTTTTGGCTGCTTCCCAGAGACTTCACAAAGTGGCATTTACCTTGGCGAATTCCCCAGCCTCTGGCAGTGAGCCTTGGAGGTTTGGAAGCTTGATTTTGCTGGCATACCCAGAAGGGACCCATTTGTCAGGAGAACACTCCCATTAACTCAGATCATGAGACTATCATATAAAGCACAATGAAAAATGCCACTACTGCACAGAGCAGGAATGCTGAAGCTGTCACAACCACCTTGGCCTCTCCCTGAAGACATGTTATAATCATAGTTTTGTGGTGAATTTAGATTCCTCAGGGATGCTGGCTGAACCACTTGAATGTTTAATGGCATCAAGTTCTGACCATCTGTTGTACCTTCTCCTCAGGAGGGGGCTAGTTAATCTCAGGCTCATATAGACCTTGCCCTTGGGTAGAGCAGGACTTCCTGGACAGGTTTGTGTGGGCCTTGTGAGCTAACCTCTGGTTCTGGAGCTACCCTGACCTATGCTGGAGGTAACCAAGTGGCATTACCACTCAGACTCCTTGAGAGTAAGGACTCTAACCTGCTGACTTGGTAACCATCCCTGAACTGTGGTCTGTGGTGGACCTGGCCATGTGCTCTTGACACCACTTGTATTGTGCACTTTTTCAAAACCAGTATTGTTGCTGTGAAACCACATGTATCAGACACCACATTTTCTGTCTCACCCCTCCTTGCATTTGAATGGGGCTAGAAAGTGTGCTCTTCCTAATGAAATATGAGAATAAGTGATGCTTGTCACTAACAGATCAAAGTGGTCACAAAGTAGTGTGCCATCTCCAGCCCTCCACCTAGATGTAGAGAAGGCTCTGGGGTTGATGCAGTGACAAGATGGAGGGAAGCTGGGTCCCTGAATAACCACATGGAAGAAAGTTATTTGCACATCAGTAATACACACACTGAACAGTTGCGTGAATGAAAAATGAAATTCTATGAATCAAACCACTGAAACATTGGGGTTTATTGGTTACGGTAGCTAGCATTAAAGTACAAATTGTTCTATCCTAAGCCTGCCTCCCTGAGATCATGGATATTAGGCAACCTGAGTGTTAAATCTGTTGAAGGATTTCGAAGTCACATTCATACACCATCTCACTGTCACTTTTAATGGTGGCTGGTGGTGTGTGCTGTATGTGTATTTCACTTTCCCTAGTTCTAACCTGAGTCTCTCTCAGATGTGAGCTGATGTCACAAATCTTAAGCTACAGATATGATATTGCAAGTGGGATTGTGAAAGGCTGGAGATTTGTATAAAAAAAGCACCTAAATGACTAAAGTGGTTTTTCAGCCTGGAACAGTGGTTTAATACACACATCTGCACAGAGACACACACTCAGGAAAGCACACTGGAGAGAGAAGAGAGACAGCCCATGCTGAGAAGAGGAAACGGCAAATGTAAATTTTGTCAGACCTGGGATGCAGTAAGTTGCATCTACCTCTCAGGCCAGGTAATCACCTGTAATGACTGTTTGGACACCTGTGCTGAGAAGGTTTCTGAAGTCACATTCTAGCTCAGAAAAACATCCTGTGATGGTGATCGCAGGTAATGGATGATGAAGCACATGCAGGAATTGACAACTTGTTCTAGTGACTGTAACTGTAGGTGTAGAGAATCTGTATTTATCAAGTCTTCATCAACCATAAATCAAACCATAACAACACAGTTTATTTTTATTATAGGATAATGTATTTTTTGTGTTATTTCATACATGTATTTAATGTATTTTGATCATACCCACAACACTTTTATGTTCCTCTACCTTTCCCTCTCCTTTCCCTATTCTTTTTCCCTTCCCTAATAATCTCCCTTCTACTTTTATGTCATTGCCCTCCACAGATTCCAAATATGACACAAAACACTCCATACTGTCTTTCTGAGTCTGGATTATATCATTTAAATTGCTGATCTCCAGTTTCATTCATTTTTCTGAAAATGACACTATTCCATTCTTTATGGCTGAATAATACTCCATTGTGTGTATATACACCACAGTTTCTCATCTATTCATTTGAAGATTGGCCTTAGGCTAACTCTTTAACTCTGTTCTTCAAACTACTGCATAAAACAGAAAGGGAAAAATGCTTCCAAAGTTATTTCATGAAGCCAGTATTACCATTATACAAAAGCTAGAGAAGGATACAATAAAAAATAAAACTATGTACCAGTATTCTTGAAGAATATAATACAAAATCCTCCATCAAGTATTTGCAAACCAAAATCAACAGCACATTAACATCATACACCATAAACAAATTGGTTTCATTCCAGGAATGCAAGAATGGTTCAACATACACAAATCAGTACTGTAAACATAATACACCACGTAAGTGGAATCAAGCACACATGATCATTCCAGTAGATGCAGAAAAACTCTGTGACAAAATTCAATATTCCTTCATGACAAAAGCCCTAAACTAATTAGGTATAGGAGGAGCTTAACATAATAAAGACTATGTTTGACAAACTCATAGCCAACTTCATAACAAATGGGGAAAAACTAAAAATATTTCCTCTAAAATTAGAAGCAGCACAAAAATAGCTACTCTCACCACTTTTCTTCAATACAGTACTTGAAACTTTACCACAAAAGTAGGGTAAGGGAAAGAAATAGAAGGAATACAAATAGGACAGGAAGAAGTCAAATTATACTTATTTGTAGATTTTATGACCTTATGCTTAGGAGGCCTTAAAGACTTCGCCAGAAGAAAACTGTTAGATTTGATTATCAAAGTGGAAGGTTACAAAATCAGTACAAAAATCAATAGCAGCAGGATACAGAGGCACATATCAGTAATCTCAGCTACTTGAGAGGGTGAGATAGGAGGATCTCAACTTGAAGCCTAGCCTGAGAAACTTAGAAAGACTTTGTCTCAAAAAAACAAATAAACAAACAACAACAACAACAAACCCAGTACATTTTCTGAGTTGAATCTCTAGGAAATAAATCAGGAAAGCAATTCTATTCATTGTCACTTCAAAAGTAACTCTAATAATAAACCCAAACAAAGAGGTGAAAGGTCTCTACAATGAAAATTATAAAAACTTAAAACAGTTGAGGAAGACACTAGAAGATGTAAAGATCTCCAGTATTCATGGATTGGTAGAATTAATACTGCTAAAGTAGTCATATTACCAAAGGCAATCTGCAGATTCAATGAAATCATCATCAAGCTGTCAATAACATTCTTTATATAGTAAGACAAAATGATTCTAAAACTTACATAGAACCATAAAAGACCATGAAGAGGCAAAGCAACCTTGAACACAGAGCAATGCAAAATGTATTTTAATACCTAATTTCAAAATATGCTACTGAGACATAGGAAAAAAACAGCATGGTACTGGAATAAAAGTAGATATGCAGATCAGTGGAATAGAATAGAAGACCCAGGCATAAACTCTTGAGGCTACAACCACCTGATTCTCAACAAATGTGCCAAAACAAGCTGGAAAAACACCTTTTAACAAATAGCGCTGGAAAATTGGATATCTACATGTAGAAGATTGGAACTAGATCCCAAAGTTCTTAATTCTCATATGAGTGCCCATTAGGGGGCAGGTGTTCTGCATATACATTTCCAGTGAATACTCTCTGCAACCCTAGAGTGAGTTAGTTTCTCTATATTAAGATGAAAGATCTGAGGCTCAGAGAGAGTAGGATGATTTATTCCCTAGTTTTTTGTTTTTTTTTTCTGGTACCAGGAATCGCATTCACGACCTTGTGCTTGCCAGGCAGCCGCTGTACCGCTGAGCTAAATCCCCAGCCTCAGGATGATTTATCCAAGGCCACACAGCTCAAGAAAGGCAGAGCCATACTGCAGTATAGCACTGCCTGGATTTTAAATGTGTACTTATCTCCTTTATACATAACTCCCCTGAATTAGGATCAGGAAGGGCAGTGCTTTGCAGCCTTACACTGATCCTGCTGCTGTGTCCTGACATAGTAGAGCAATGATTAGGAAAGGAAAGAGTGTTTGTGTCTCAGGCAGCTCAGATGGAGGTAATGTAAACATAAAAATGGCTTTGAGTTGGAGCTTTCTACAGCTTCTGTCTGTCTCTTCAGTTGGATTATTGCCCCCCAATTACTGGAATTCTGCCAAGAAGGGGAGGAAAGGAAGGAGAAGAAGTGGAACATCCTTGTGCTGTCCATTCCAATGACGTGTAAGGGGACAGGGAGCAGGCAGTCAAAACTGATATTTGGTCTCCCATTGTTTCAAGTTTGTTGTGTGACTGTAGCAAACGGCTTTCATAAACCTTAATTTCCTCAAATGGCAAATGGAACTGATACTAGGTAGCAATCTTAGAACCTCTGAGGCCTAAGGGGCAGCAGATCTGGGTTCTAGTACTGTCCCTGCATATCCCAGGTATGGTCTCTTGGGCTTCTCCTCATGTCCCTTCTCTGGGCTTTAGTTTTCTTACTTCTAAAATACAGAAAATATCAGTTTCTGCCTTGGAGGGTTATGTAACAATTAAATGAGATACTTTTGGCAGAAGTGCCCAGCACAGTGTCTGATATTATGTACAAAGTATCCCTCCCCGCAGCACACCACATACATCGTAAGCCCCCTTTAAGGAGCAACTCCTGCTTGACACAGAGTCCTTACGTGGTATCAGAAGCATAGAGGACAGGCTGCCTCAGTTTCTACACTTTTCAGATTGTATGTGGTGGTCTGCAAACTGCAAGAAGCCCAGCGTAGGTTCATCCCTTTATGCTCTCACCCAAGTGTCTCTGCTTTCTACATGGGTCCCCTTCCACATCTTTTAATAAGTATGATCACAACAAGGAAAATGGCAACAACTGATTAATTCTCCCTATCTTGAGCACTCATATTTGGGAGGGAGCCTGCTACCTGCACTGTGCATGTTTGTATTTTCTTCCGTACACTTCCTTCACCTTCCCTTGCTTCCTTCCTTTGTTGACATTATTTCAGGATTTGAGAGGAACAATAAATCAGCTTCAGAGGCAGATAAGAAGGCAGGCAGCTTTAGTCCCCAAGCCACTTTGGTCTTCCCATTCCTCATAGCCTGAGCTGCCTGGGAGACAAATCTTACCCTTACTCCATTTACACTTCATTTTCCATGATCTTCCCAAGGAGCTTATGTGGTCTGTATTACTAACCTCAATGGACATGCAAAAAAGCTGAAGTCTAGTGGAAGTAGTTACTTAGGGCCACGTGGGCAGGGAAAAGAAAGTCTTGGATTTAAATCCAAGATCACTTAGTCTCCAAGTATTATTCCTCATTTAGCAGAATAGCACGCAGACCGAAATATCTACAGTTCATCCTCATCTTTCTTAAAAACCCTATCACCAACATGTTAGCCATTCAAAGGACTCTTCAAAATCAGAATACCTGGATCAGGGAATCTAAGGTGAAACTTAGCCATACACTCTTCCACCAAAGAGATACACACACTCTGTGGTCTAGCATTATTCACCACTTACAATCTAAATCTCTTCACTAGTGATGGAAATAACAAATGATGACATGATTAATAGCTGCTATCATTTACTGAGCCCTTACTATGCTCCATATATCTAAAGCCATGCTAAATCTGTAATAATGGGATGGGATTATAGATGATCCCTAATTTTACAATGATTCAAATTAATGATCTTTTGATTTTATAATGGTATGAGCGTGATACATATTCAGTAGAAACCATACTTCGAGTTTTGAAACTGGATCTTTTGCTGAGCTAGAGATATGCAGAATAATCCTCCCTCAAGATGCTGGGCAGTGGCAGTGAGCCACAGCTGTCTCCACTATGATAACACGGGGAAACAAGTGTACTCTGAAGTGTGCTGTGTTCCTAAGCTAGGATGCTTGGTAGGTTAGGTAGATTCAATGCATTTTTGACTTATAACACTGTCTATTCATAATGTGTTTGTCACAGCATCAACTCATTGAGCAGCCTGTTTTCTTTTCTGTATTCAGTGGATGGAGGACCTACAAGTGACTCTTACTTGCCTCAAGTAGAGGGTGGACTGTGGAGACATTGGCACTATGCTTGGAGCACTTTTGCAATATCTCCCAGGATTGAAGTAAGACTGTCTGCCAAGAAGAGTATCTCCAGAGCCAGGATATGCCTCTCATTCCTGTTGCACAGCAAGGTCACTGAAGAGAGAGGCATGGGTACTCCAGAAGCACCTGGCAGGAGACACCATTCTCCCCCACTGTTACTGTGATCAGTTAGAGTTAGAGTAGAACAGGCCCTACCTGTGAGGCCAGGGTTGTAGACACAATAGGTCAAATAAGGCTGACATTTCAAGCAGAGCAGGTGCCAACAAGCCTTTCCAGCTTGCCAGAAAAGGATGACTGCAGAGGCCAAGCTGGTCATAGTGTTAGTACAAGTGTATACTGATGTAATGCCATACTGGTATTGATGACCTTTGTGCTACCCATGGAGATGGGACTTTGAACTGTGACGAGTTTATCTAGGAGCATGGCCTGGGTCCTTCTGCAAGGTAATTCCCTCACTTCACACATATGTATTGAAGACTTGACCACATATGGGACATGATGCTGTGCTATGTGTTGGAATGCATGTGACAAGAAGATAGCTTATGTTAAAATGATTTGGAAAGGAATGGACATAAATAAATGGAAAATCTGAAGGCATGGGCTAATTTGTTTTACTTTTTCTTACTTTTGAGAAACACATTTGGAGGAATTCAAGTTGAAAATACTTTAACAGCCTAGTTAAAGAAGAAAGTTTGACAAAGAAAATTACTATCTCAAATCTACTAGTGCCACAACAACCATACTGTCATCATCCTACCAACAACACTACCACTAACACTACCACCTCCACCAATATCACTCCACTATTATCATTGTGACTGCAACTAATGCTACCTTTAATTACCACCACAATCACTGTCAGTGTACAATCACCGTCACTGTCATCATGAGCATCACATCATCACCACCAGTTCCATCAACACCAATGCCAACATCACTTCCCTTACTACCACCATCACAACCACCGTTACCACCATTACTATCATCCCCATCCCTACACCCCTGACTATTATCCCTACTATAATCATTATCACTACTACTGACATAAGCATTCCCCATCATCACAGACAGCACTCACTACCCTCATCACTACTACCATTAACACCACTGATGTCATCACGGCCATCAACACCTCCACCCACAATAACACTGCTCCTATATACTCAGCACCATCATTAGTAACACCACCCCTGTCACCACATCACTGTCACCAATATCACCACTCCTATCACCAATATTATCATCCATCACCATCACCACTACCAAGCATGAACATCACCAAAATTATTCCTACCATTATTACCATTATTGTCATCCAGCCATTTATGCACTCTATAGCTTCCTAAATACATATGCACACTATCTCACTTAATCCTCATGCCATGTCTGTGAATCAGTGCCAGAATTGCTATTGTTTAATAGGTGAAGAAAGTAATGTGCTGAGAAGAATTGAACAATTCATTTAAACCACACAACTCATAAAGGATGAGCTAAGACTGGCCTTCAGTTGTTTCAACAAACATGCCATACTTGTTTCTCTCCATCAACTCCAAGTTGATATGGAACAGCCTCTAGTACATCATGTTTTGTACTAAATGACAGTCTCGGACATTCATATCTTGTGTATATGCTGGGGCTCTACAGCCATACCCAAGTTTCTTTGCTACATGAATTCTACATAGGGAATCCCAAGAGCTATTTACCTCTGTGAAATATCAATTTAAATCACTGTGTACCAGTTAAGTGCCCAGAACAATGTTGAGTTCCTTGGAGAAGCCCAATAAGACAGAAAGAAAAGTCCAGGCCTTAGAGGAAAAGGTACTTGTGCTGGAGAGTCAATCATGTTAACAGGGAATGATTATGGAAAGTAACCCATGGCTGAATCATGGTACAGACAAGAAGCAAGAGGAGGGGGCGGGAGCAAATGTGGGTCTGAACAATGACAGGGGAATACCTGCTACACATGGAGGTGGTGAAGGGACCCACTTCGGATCCTTGCTCATTTAGTTCATTTCTTATGTTTCTTCTCTGCTGTCCCTGTGTTACACAGTCCACTGAGTAGTACAGTGAGGAGCCCAGGCACAGGCTAGCTCTGTGATTAAGTATGTTGTAGCTCAGATCAGATCATCTGGAGTCAGTTTCTGGTTCAGCCTCTTATGAGAAGCAAGACATTGAACACAGTCATCTCTCCAAATCTGTCAGGCATTGGTTCCAGAATCCTCTCTGATAGTAAAACCTGGGGATTCTCCAGTCCCTTATATAAAGTGAGACAGTATTTCCATATAAGCTATATGCATCCTCCCTCATACTTTAAAACTTCTGCAGATTACCTACATTGCCTAATAAAGTGCCTATACATCACTTCATGGATTCAGCATGGTATTCAGTGTGTGACAGATTTAAGCTTTGCCTTTTGGAACTCTCTGGAATTTTTATTTCAATATAATTTCCATTTGTGGTGGGTTGGATCTGTGGATGTGGAACCTGCAGATGTGGAGGACTAACTATATTTACTTGTACTTTTTATTTCCCAATTTCCTTGTCAGAAAGGTACCAGTAGTAGCATTTATTCCCCTGGGATGAGGTAAGGCTTAAATAGAACGAAGCTGTTAAAGCATTTGGTACACAGTTGGGGTTCTAAAGATATGCTGTGCACTAGTTATTAGACCTATGGAAGCTCCTTGAGGGAGAAGGGAAGGGCTGTGGAGTCAAGAGCTATCTGGAGGATCTGGGCAAGTCACTCCTTTTGGAGCCTCACTTTTCTCATTTAGAAAATGGGGAGATCAGCACCTACTTCTCATAGTGTAAGACTTCATTTGTTACGTGAAAAAAATCACAGTACCTAACTCAGAAGCTTGTTGTAAGCATCAAAGTAATTTAATGTATCAAAAGCACTTAGAATAATACTTGGCACAATGTGTTACATAAAGGTCACTTTTCTGATTCTTATTATTACTCTAAGGGCTATTTGAACATTATTTTTGTCACTGTTATTTTGTTAATGCTTTGGGCAGCCCTGGAACACAGTAGGTGTCTAATACACATTATTATACATTTTTCTGTCTAGTTCCAACTCAGTACCAAACAGGAACATTCAAGAGATGCTTAGAACACAACAAAGTGGAAAAGAATATGTTTTGAAAGCATATTATGTTTCAAAAATGTCACGAAAGTAGTCATCCTGGGAAAATGCTTTAAATAAACTTCCTTAGACTTCCTGTTTCTGTCCAGAATTATCTAAACAGTCATTAGCAGGGACAGAGGAGATGTGACCATTTTAGTATTGGGGCTTTTGAGATTCAGTCCTAATCCAGGTCAGTGCCAGCTGTATACAAAGGAAAAGAAGAGCCCCTGACTGGCCCTCACTTAAGTGGTAAGTGGGAGAAACTCTCCTAAGAGACTTCACTAAGTGGGCAACATGAGTCAGGCATGGGTGAACTCAGCAATGGAAGGAAACTTTAGCCTCAGATACAGGGATGCAAATGCACTGGCTTCCCCAAAGGACCTGGAGCTACAGCCTTCCAAGAGCCCTCTTCTCATCTGGAGTGAGGGCATGGGTGAGGTGATGATGGGCCAAGACAGGGCTGGTGGATGTCACTTTTCTTTTTTTTTTTTTTGGTTTTTCTCTGGTACCGGGAACAGAACTCACGACCTTGCGCTTGCCAGGCAGGCGCTTTTGCCGCTGAGCTAAATTCCCAGCTCCTGGTGGATGTCACTTTTCATTCCTGGATCTCAGAAGTTAGAAGCAATTGGCAGTCTCTTGCCTGAGCGCAAAGGCTTGCTTGGCCTGTATGTGTCTCTGTTCTGCAAGCTGGAGGCCGTGAGGGGGTGTCTCAGAATCAGGCACCTTCCAGTACTTATTCTATAATCACTGCCCAATCAAGGACCTCACAAAGTGAGCCCTCCCCCATTCTGCAGTGTGAGAATGACAACATAACAACTCTAGCACTACTATAAAGATAAAAGGAGATTAGTTCCCCCTTCATCCACTCCCCCCTCAGCACAACAGAGAGGTCATAGTAGACTCCCTGCAAAAGATATTTGACTTTCCTTCCTCAGGCCCTCCCTTTATCTATTTAGATTCCCTCTAACTTTTGTTAAGTTTTCTGGCTTCAAAGACATTGAATAGAAACCCAGGCTGCCAGCCTCCTCTAGGATCCTGAGCATTATTAATGCTATCTTTTGCACAGGGAAGTCTCTAGTTGCAATCCACATGACTCTGTCCTGACCTTGGTCTAAAAGCAACTTACATGAGGATACAAATGTCTCCTCATCACATCTTTCTTCAGCTGCCAGAGAGCTTGGGGGTACAGCTAAGGTAATGGCTGGAAGAATCAACATTCAGTTTTTCGCTTGACTGGAATAACATTTAAAATTAGTAAATTAAAACTTAATGGGTATATCTGTAACAGAAAATGACCCATTCAGCCAATACACTTCAGTTTCTTAGTAACCCAAGTAACAGTTCCTGTTCTAGTTCTGGTTGCTTCTGGCCTCTTAGAAATGGCTGATCACTGTGACAAGCCCTGTACTTCCTGCTTGCTTATCCCATATAATCCCTAGACCAGCAGAGATCAGGGCCTGATATTTTGGGAATGATCCTGATCAGTGCCCATTGACATAAATAAGTGTGCTTCCAAATCCTGGGTGTTGTTTTGGTGTTTCTGCTTGCCATTGCATCTGGTTCATTGGCTGGGAAGACTGTCTGTGCTCATCTCTTTGGTCACTGGTAATGGCTCTCATGGATGGAGTAAGGAAGGACCTCTCTAGGTCCTGATGCGAAGGCACATCCTCAAGATTTCTCAAGTCCCCTTGGAGGTCTGGAGGAGGACTTTTGGCTCCCTGCTTGAGCAGTTCACATTGGCCCCAAAGGGAGGAGGACACAATCTGTGTCTGTCTGCCTGTCTGCCTGATTCCAGTAAGACCGCTGGGGGCACCTGAGTTAGTCTGTCAGTCTTGCTTGGCTAGAGAAGTTAGGGAAAAGGGCAAAAAGCCCATCAACTACGGTTACCTAGAAACCTGATTTTTAAAAAAGCACCTGATGTCTGTAAGAAAATTGAGTCTGATAGATGACCATACCCTCTGGCTATAAGTTATAAAGACTATGGACACTAAAATAAATAATTAATAAATAAATAAAAGGTCAAAACTCTCAAAAGCTTTAACTTGGATCAGATGATAACCCTTTCATTGGTTTGACAGGCTTGGAGTAGACCAGACTGGGCTCCCTTCTTCAGCTGGACTACTGGGAGACCATAGTACCATCATCAGGAGAAGTAAGACTCTTGCCTCTTCTGCCAGGCACAAACTTGCAGCCTGGAAGGACATCTGTTGTGTAAGCCAGCCCTCATACCACTTCTGGGAAGATACCTCCTCTTCAAGTTAGAAGACTTTGCACCACACCAGTCAGCCTCCCTCTCATTTAACCCTGTACTTTGATTGTTCCCTGAGAGGAAGATGATGCCTGTAGCCCCCTGACACAGATAATTGCAGTCCTGAAGTTCTGAAAACTATCCTCCTAGAGGAATAAACTAAAGACTGGCCTCCAGGTCTGGCCATTAACCATGTGGCCTCACCTCCACGCCGGCTGCTGTCAGATGTCACAAGAAGCATAACCAGGCATCCAGCCACACAGCAGCCTGATAAGACTGTTAATTACCTTGGGCAAAATCTCTGTGCCATCAACAACAGAGCCATCACCTTGTATTCTGTGATTCCCAGCCCATACACTCTTTTTGGACTGTTACTCAATTGCTACAAGGGTTTGGGAACTCTCCCATTATTTTGGGGGAGGCCCTACTAACAAATATACCTCTCCTGCCTGTAAAGCCAGTTGAAGATCTCTGAGCAGCCAGTGCTGCCACAATTGCCCTCCATATACACTGCCTCAGTCTTCTGCCACCCACAGCCTCCTGGTATACCAGGAGGGAATGATCCTGATCAGTGATCCTGGACCTAAAGAATGCTTTCTTCTGCCTTCAATTGGCTCCTGTCAGCCAGCCCCTCTTAACTAGACCCCAGTTCTGGACTCAAAGGTTAAGTGATCTGGACTCAACCTCCCAGAGATTCGAAAACTTGTTTGTCTTCTTTGGAGAAGATCATTGCACTTCTGATTGATGATACCCAAGCTGCCTGCTGGAAAGGCACAAAAGCTCTGCTACAATATCTGGCAGAAACTGATTACAAGAAACTGCAAAATTCTTGGAGCTGCAGACTTCTATAGAATCTGGATCTTGAGTTCACAAAAACAGTGGTGCTTACTCAGACTTAGCCCCTGGGAGTGTGCAGGGGCCTACCTGTGCAAATACTTGGATCTGGTCACTAAGGGCTGCCTACCTCCTTTGCCTCTATGCTCTAACAACCACCATCCTTCTGACCAAGCAAGCTCACAAGCTCACCTTAGGCCAAGACCTAGCTGTCCAGGTGCCACATGCTATACCAGACCTCCTAAATAACTATAGACCACTCAGTCCTGCCATGTATCTGCCCACCAAGCTAGGCCCACCAGACCATGACTGAAAAATAAACCCTCTGACAGATGCTGAGTACAACCTGCTTATGGATGAAAGTAGCTCTGTTAGGAATAGAGTCTGACAGGCTACATATGTTGTGGTCACATTGGACAAAGCTATTTTGGCCAAAGATCTCCTGCTACTGCTTTTTGCTGCTGTTTGGAAACTCTCCACCAATGCAAAATAATGAGATCCAGAGGCCTGCCTTCCCTCCTGGGATCTGATTGATTGAAACATCAACCCCAGCCACCAGAACTGCTGTACTCTATGTTTTGCAAGCTCAAGCCACTGTGCTGGCACCTATATCCCTTAGCTTAGGCCTCAATGTCTGTGTCACCAGCCCCAACCTCCCATTCCCTACCCACACTGAGAAGACAACAAAAATTTATAGGGTCCAGTTATGAAAAATCATTGCTAGATATGGCCTACCCTTGACTATTGGTAGGGACAACAGGCATGCACTTGTGGCAGAGATAACTTAGTAAAAACTACATATAGCATACAGGCCACAAGCTCTATAAAAGTTAAAAAAACAGCTTGTAACCAGATCCATAAAAATTTAGCTGAAAGGTAAGCTATACATGTGGACATCTCTGCACACAACATATTAATAGCTCTTAAAGTTTCAGATATCCAGCCTTAGACCTAGTGGAGAATTTACCTGGACCAGACAGCTCACTCTGAAGAGATGACACACTCAAAGTCCTGCTCTGGTCACTCTGGATGCTGTCCAGTCCATGTACAGCAGAAGCCTAGAACAACATCCACAGGATTGCTCCATACCTATTCCCCTTGATTTTTGTGACTTTCCAGGCTGCTTACTCCAATCCTTGCTTCTCCACCCCCTGCTAGCTGTGGTTTATGGACAAATGCCCCAAGAAAATAGAACAATCAATCAAACACTTGACCAAGATTTGATGAGCATCCAAGGCACATTGGACACTCTCCTACATCAGATTAACTCCTTCACTACCTTACCAGAGTAATGTTGAAGAACAGACAGGCCTAACTTATGTCTCTTCCTAAAAAGCAACTTAGAGAAAAACAGTAATAAGACAATATTGGGAACTTTGGCTAAGGTCACTGACAATCCTAATGTTACTGCTTCTAGTTGGGCCTTGTCTCAAAAGATCACATGTAATATGCCCAGCAAAGGGACAGGGAGATATAGCTCAGTGGCATAGCACCTGCCTGGCAAGCGCAAGGTCCTGAGTTCAATTCCAAGTCCCAAAACAAAACAAAACAAAACAAAAAAAACCCAAAAACCTCAGCAAAGATTTGCTGGGGAAACTAAAAGAGAGGGAAATGGAACAGAAAGCGGCCCTTCCAAGCCAGTATATTTCAGTTTCTTAGTTGCCCATGAACAGTTCCCGTTCCATTTCCAGCTGCTTCTGTCTCTTAGCAAGGGCAGGTCACTATGACAAGCCATTCTGCCTCTGTACTTCCTGCTTATTTACCCCATATAAGCCCTAGGCCACCAGAGATCAGTGCCTGATATTTTGGGCATGATCCTGATCAGTGCCTGTCAACATAAATAAATGTGCCTCCAAATCCTGGGTGTTGTTTCTGTGTTTCTGCATGTCTAGTCCTGTACCTCTGTTTTATTAAAAAGAAAGAAAAGCTCAACTGCAAAAATCCTAATCTGGGGAAATATGGCGTTATAACAATTTATACAATGACAAACAGGGCTGGGGAGGCCTGGGAATGCCAGGCCTGAAGCTTAAGCTGTGTGACTGTAGACAGTCCACTCACTTTCTCTGGACTCTGATTTTTTGTGTGTCATAAAAAGATTGAATTAGAAGGCCTCAAAGGTCCCTTCCAGCTTCTATGTAATTTTATGTAATGCATTGTATAATATGTGTTGTAGGCCAGTGCTTCTCAGACTTCACTGGCACACAAACCATGTGATGATCTTGATAAAATACAGGTTCCAGTTTGACAGGTCTGATTAGGGGCCTGAGATGCTGTTTCTAACATGCACTGAGGTGGAAAGTGAGGCTGCAGGTATGTGGACAATGCTTTGAGTAGCACAGATATAGAGAGGAATAACTTACTTTTAGTGCGTTCATACTATGTGCTGGCCACTGTATCTTACCTATTGTCCAAACCCTAATTTGCTAGATTATGTGGAGATGAAGCGCCACACAGGCAGTGAGGTGACTTGCTCAAGGTCACATAGAAGCCAGGATTTGAATTCAGGTCTGTCTTATCAAGAGTGTATGCTTTTAGCTGCTGTATACATGCATGAGTAATGGGTAATATGGACTTGGGCCAATGTGTGGCTAAGGATAGAAAGCGAACTAATGAGAAAGCAGCCATGTTCTTGCAAGTGTATAGCAAGCTCGTACATTTGTTTCCTTTGTGATGATAAATACTCATAAACCAATGGAGTCCTCCTAGCCTTTGGGACCTTGCAAAAACCCTGATTCTAGGGACTTGTGCTATGGCTGGAAATTCTAACGTCCTTGGAGATATTTAAATGCTCGGTCCTTCACCGACAGGCTGTGATGGCTAGAACAAAGGAAGAAAAATTTAGTTCACAGAAATGATTAGAGCAGAGGAAAGATGTTTAATCCTATTAATGAATTTGATAATTGGCCTTCTGCCCCCAATCATTTCCTATTCAAGCTTTTACAGTGTCAGATGAAGTGGAAACATATCCAAGGGTGGTGTGAGATGGGTTAAGAGTGTTTTGCTTGGGGCCTGCAGGCAGCTCAGTTGCTCTGTGTGGCTAATGAGGTGCTTCCGCCTCTCCTTGTACGCCTTTTCCCCCACATCTATGTAACTGCTTTCACTGTTTTTCCACTCAGGCCCCTCGGGCTCCCAAAGGGGAGTCAGGAGGAGAGGGGGCTGGTGTGGTGAAAATCTCAGGCTCTGGATTGGCCAGGATAGGCTCTGCTGTCCTCAGACTCCTAGCCCTGAGCAAAGCACTGCCCTTCATAGAGCCTCAGTTTCCTTATCTGCAAAGGGAGAAGTAAGGCAGCATCATCTTCCAGGATTGAGGTTAACTAAATAACTTGGGAGAGGCCAGAGTGAAGTGCCTGGTACTAAGAGGGTGGACCAATTTTAGCTATTTTGAAAAAATTTTTATTTTTTTTCTTATATGTTTGCAGTCTACAATGCATAATACATCTCAATTCTTTTTTTTTCTTTTAAGTCTACTTTTTCAAATTTCACAGCTGGGCATTTCTTTTCCCATCTAAAGTTGACAACTTCCTATAGCTGTCTCCAGAGAAACGGTTGAGGGTTCTGCAGGTTCTGCTCACTGTGGATATGATGGCTCTGGGTCTCTGAGCAATGGAATCAGAGGCCACAGCTCAAAGGCACAAAGCCACAGTCATCCTACAGATAGAATGACAAAGGGGGAGGGGACTGGCCTAAGCTGGGAAAAAAGTCACAAGAAAGCCATTACCCAGAATTACCCCAAACTGCTAAAACATCTCTCCTCATAAGAAGCACTGTGCTCATTTCATTCTTAGCCCTCACACAGCCTGAGAAGGGGGACATCTTCATTGTGTCCACTTGACAGAGGGGGAAACTAAGGTGCAGAGAGGTTTGGCTGTGACATGACAGAGGAGGGCTTAATTCCAAGATCTTTTTCACTTTAACTCAGTGGTCTTAAGCACTGTGATCCTACCTGCAGCTCCCTGACATAAGTGTGGTTCCTCCCTCCCTTTGCTGCAAGGATGAGGCTTTTATTTGTCCTGGAATAACAAGAACTAGTCCCAAATGGCACTCCCACTGCTAGGACAAGGGAAGTGCACACGAACCCAGCTGGCTAAGCGACTTCTAGAAAGTGACCTACTTCAAATGCTACCTGGAGGGAGGTAAAATTTTTAAA
The DNA here is from genome assembly GCF_000276665.1 of Chinchilla lanigera. Lineage (NCBI taxonomy): Eukaryota > Metazoa > Chordata > Mammalia > Rodentia > Chinchillidae > Chinchilla > Chinchilla lanigera. The sequence continues at coordinate 23,443,986 of NW_004955408.1, read as the reverse complement.
CATGTTTCTCTGACCCCTTCTCCCTGCCCTCCCAGGACTCTTAGTCTTTCTCTTGTCCCTCCCACTTCTAAATACTGCTCCTTCCCTGCCTGACGAATGGGAACATCTACTCCAGGGCCATTATGCAAAATTTTGCAGCACTTTTGCCCAGGAGCAGACTTGGATTTCTCAGCTGCCTTGCTGAATTCCTGCACTCCTCAGAGCCATCAAGAACACACTACTTCCCATCCATCCTTTTCTCCATAAAGCCGGCATCCATCAAGTCTGGACCCAGTGTCAGGTTTGATAGAAGCCCTGGAATAAGAATCAGCCCCTGAGATCTAGGCAGAGAGATAAACGCGTAAGCCCATAATGACAACCGCATAGTATTTTCAGGATTATAGCAAAGCCAAGTAGCAACAGCAGTGGGGGAATAGAGAAGGGTAGATGTGTGTTCTCTGCAGGAGCATGGGAGGACTTCCTAAAGGGATGACACTGAGTGAAGACTTGCAGGATGTGTAGGAGTTCACCAGGCGAACGAGATAAAGGTAGAAAGAAGGTGAAAAAGCTAGAAGCTTTTCCTCTTGGGAGAAAAAGGCATCAGAGAAATCATGTTGATTTTGTGATTAGTTAAGTGAGGAAGTAAATGGATGGACAGATGTAGAGGTTTGACGTAACCCAGACAAGGAAAAGATAAACCTGAAAAACAAGGGAAGTCAGCATGGAATATTCCCTGTCATTCTCTTAACAACAGAGGGAAAATTGAGAGTAACCATCTCATCACCCTACTTTCTCCAAAGATCTACAGACCTACTGGTACCCCAACCCAGAAAAATTTACCAGGACTCTTCTTTTTTTTAAATTTTATTTTAAAGAGAGTAGCAAATGAGAAAAAAAAAAGAATTTATGTGCTTATATCTGGTAATCTGAGCAACTGATTTGAAGGTAACACTATGCAATGGAACTACCACGGTGAATTTCTACCATCTTGTCTATTACCTCTAATGTTTTATCTATTAATTACTTTCTTATTCTCTTTAATGGTATGAACAATCTTCCTTACCAGGACTCTTCTTGACTGCATTTAAATATTTCAGCTTTCTAGGAAGCACTGAAAGTTTGCTATGGATTGTCTGCTAAGCATGGTTTCCAGTACCCTTGATTCTGCCCAAATTTCATGGTGGGAGTTGCTCTGGCTTGATGAGGCTCATCCCTTTCAAAATTCATGTTGGAGTTTAATCCCATTGTAAAGCACTGAGAGGGTAGAAACTTAATTTAATCAGTGTGTTCAAAGGTGGGGCCTCTGGGAGGTGACTAGAATTGTATGAGTTTATAAGGGTGGACCTCTCATGACTGGTGACTTTATAAGAAGAGAGATCAGAGGATGCACACACACACACACACACACACACACTCACTCACTCACACACTCACACACACATCCCACTCCCTGTCCCTCACCACATGATGTCCTGCTCTGCTTCAAGACTCTACCAGTGAGAAGGCCACTGCCAGATATGGACCTTCAACCTGGACCAGAACTGTGAGCCAAAATAAGCCTCTTTCCTTTAAAAGGCACCCACTTTGTCATATTGTTATTAACAACAGAAGGGGAGCTAAGACGGGGACTTACCAGGATATGGATAGGATATCAATGCTCTCTGTAAAAAATACTTCTTTATTCTGGCTTTTCTGACCATTCATCATTCACTCATTCATTTATGGATAGAATCATCCCTTCATGCACTCATTTATTCACTCATTCATTTGATTACCCATTTGTTTCCTCATTCATTTGCTTGTTTGTTGGTTCTCCTACTCCTGTCCCCATCATCCTTTCACTCATTTGTTAAGTGATGCACTTGTTTACTCACTTGCACATTTACAAAGCATTTATTGAGCAAATGTCTTCCAGGTAGACAAAGGAATCCAAGCCCTCATCTTTTCCAGAGACCAGACTGATTTTAGGCAGTGAGTCTCTTCACTTGTACTTTCTAATCTTTTGCATCTCCCTCTTTTTGTTCATCTTCAGCTCTACTGAGCTTCTTCTGGAATCAAGGGACTGGAACTGTGCCTTGCCTTGGGTGTGGGCTCCTCATACTTTCATGAATATCAGGGGCTCGGAGTAGGAACACTGTTCTCAGCACTTTCCTGCTAAATGGTAAACAGATTCAGTACATTTCATGGACAAAGCCAATTCAAAGCCATCAGACCAAATAAGAGAATTCATTCCAGGCAGAGGGCTGGTAACTGAAATTCCAGCAGGAAGTTAACTTTTCCTGCAGGCTCTGCAATTCTAGGAAATAATAGAGAGCAGCCAACTATTTCACTGTTTAAAATTTCACCAGAAAATACTTATCGAGTACCTACTATGTGCAATGAACCAAGCAGGGTACTGTGAAGAATGATACAGACAAGTTTCCTACCTCAGTACTCTGAAATGGGGAGGGGGTGATAACATCTCCACGGATTGCTTAATTCTGCACATGAACATATACCTTAAAAGAATTTAGTAATTCAGATGGGAGAAGTCACTTCTCTGGGGCTTGGAGAAGACTTCCTGAATATGGAAGCTTGTGTGTGTGTGTGTGTGTGTGTGTGTGTGTGTGTGTGTGTGTGTAGGGGTGAGGCTATTACAGAATTAAAATATGGGCAAACATGCAGAGGTGAGTAAAGTCCAAGGCACAAGCATGTCTATCACTTGTATTAATCACCCTTTTATAGATTAAGAAACTGGCATTTCTAAGTGAAATGATTTTTGAAAGTTGCTTTCAGCCCAAGACTGTGTGACAGCACGACCACTGCTTCTCCATGACTCTGTCTTTTGCTGATCTCCCATCAATAAATCTCAAGCCTAGGCTCATCAAGTATATTCTGCCTTTGCAAATTATCCAAGGGACTCACTGAATTAGGAATCTGGAGATCAGTCCCATACTTGTCTCTATCTTGCCCCGTGGCCTTAAAAGAAACATCAGTAATAGCTGTGGGATTTTGTTTATTCACCTACTCAGTGAGCCATTCCAGAGATGTGCTAGGCCTGTTCTCAAAGTTCTGAATGCTTGCATGCAGGAGTTACAAGCCAGCCACCTATGCAATATGGGATTACAGGCAAGTCTTTGTTGGGATGGTCCTGGTCTAGTGATGTTTTTCCTAATTTCTCTTGCTTCCCAAAGGCTCCACAGCTGCACCTCCAGGAGTCTCCTCATGTCATCTCCAGTACCTCAACTGCTATTCAAGCCCAGAAACCTTGTTCTTGATATGATACATATATGCAAGACTGTTCGGGTCATAAATTTCCTCCCGGACTGGAATGCAGAGGCTAAATCCCAAAAGTACAGCTTTCCCAAGTTTTAATTAAACCCACAAAAAGATTCCAAAAAGAAAGACATAATCTCAATGCTTTTATTCAGCGGCAGAGCTCTGAAATTACTTCAGATTTCTGCTGCCTTCGGGGAGCTCTCCCTGAGCACCCAGCTTTGGCTAAGTACATTCTTTTTGGAGCTCTAATCATGTGCAATTTTTGTCCTATTTTAGAGACATATATGTGTTTCCAAGTTGTACTTTCAAGGCATACAAGATTTTAGTTAAGGGGCCTATGTCATGTTCAGGACCAGCCACAGAGCACAGGTCAGTGGGGGCTATAGGAAGAGATCAACATCTCAGTACCCGAGTTTTTCATCCTGGTTACTTGGGGAGGACTAGAAGAAATTTCCAAAACTAAGCTGATAACAATTTCAAAGGTACTTCCAGGATGGCCTTCTACTTCTAGGATGGCCTTACTCTGGACATGTGGAAGCCCCAAACAATAGAGCCGTAAACTGAATAGTTCCTAAAATTTGCTGACGATTTATGTAGCAGAGGCTGTGCTAAAGTGTTTACCTTGCATAGTCCCTGGAACGCACACAACACAACAGCTATTTTAAGATAGTAACTACTACTGTCCCAGTTTTACAGTGGAGGAAAACAAGACTTAGTCATACTGCTAGTAAGCGGTAGAGCCTGGATTTGAACTCAGCAGGGAAACTGATTCCTGAGTTCAGAAACACCAACCACTCTCTTCCGACTGCATCTAATTAGATCTGAGCCTGACGTCTCAGAGATCATAGCAGCAGCTCTGGTGAGAACATTGACAATAAAAACCTCAGAATTTGAGAACCAAATGGAACTTGGGGAAATGTCTAATCTAACTTCATCATTGTACAGAAACCAAAATGCTCAGCTTACTCAGCCAGGGTGTAATCCCCTTGCCAAGGCTCTGTCCATGTTTCCAAGCTGCCTCCTTTGGAAGGGTCTTGTGATGATTAGCATTTCACTGAGCAAGACTCTGGCAGGGGTGCTGGGGGGAATACATTGGAGGGGGTGTAACTGGACTCTTGGAGAGTTCAAGGCAATGCTTAGAGATCTGAGCAGGAGGGGCTGAGCCTCAGGACTCAAGTCACTTGTCTTGCAGCCCACTCAATGGCCGTGGACCTACTAGGAGCCTTAAACAAACACTGTGATAAGGCTTAAATGAGATTGTGTGTATAAAACAACTAGCACTGTTCCAGGCACACAGTAGGGCACACTGTATGCTGATACCCCTTTTCTCTTTCTTAAGATCTTTGGAGAGAAAAGCATGAGCTTTGGCATCTGGCAATCCTGCAGGAATTGATCCTGGGCAACCTAAAGTTTTGGGTAGGAGAAGGGACTGGTAGACAGCAATGTCTGAGCTTTTACTGTTTCCCGAGCCCTATGCAAGGAGCCCCATCTGGGGTGCATCTGGGGTGCACAGGAGCCAGCACAGTATATGAGGCAAGGTCTTCCTTCCCCTCACTTCCTACATGACCCCTTTCCCTCTGGGACACAGCTGTCTCATCCACTAGATGGATATGAAAACCAAGGCTTAGAGGGGTGAGGAGTTGCCTAAGGTCACACAGGAAAGGAATGATGGGGCTGAGATTCACACCAGACTTTATTGGATTCTGTAGTCTGAGATCTTCCTGTGACACCTAACTGCCTCTTAAGGACAAAGCAGGTATTGAAAACATTTTAAAACAAACTCCTGAGTTTCCTGTCCCCACAGTCCCCCGGCCCCTGGAACCTTATAGTGGTCAGACACAGGAAAAAGACCTGGATGTGGTACAGAACACTGTCTCCAGTCAAGCAGCACCCCAGGATCTGTGCATGCAGAGGGCTCCAAAAGTCAAGGCCCTGCCCTAAGAGCTGTCTAGCTCAGGACTTGAAGAAGAGCAACCCATCCCTTCCTTGCTAGGAGGACGTGGAACTCAGCTAGCAACTGGGCTGATGTTGTTTCTCCTGTTCTGGTCTATAAATGGCAGCCCAGGTTTATTACCTAGGATCTGCATCCAAGAGATCTTTTTCCTTGGCATTCAGCTGGACTAATGCTTTGGGGGACTAGGCCAGAAGTTGGAGCCCTAAGTCCTGGAGCTTTCAAGGATAGCTTCCGCCCGAGGAGCTCTGTATCCCAACCAAGGTAAGACAACCCAAGTCCTAAGAGTAGACTCATTGTGCACTTGGGGTCCACCTCCACTTCAGTTTAGTTCTAAGCCAGTACAAGAGGTAGTGGGAAGCTGTAACCCCTATGTGTAACCAGAATCTGGGTTCCAATGGCAGAACTCGAATGTTTAAGTGTCAGGTTACTTAGAATCCTTATACAGTGACAGTGGCTTTCGAGCATTTAGTGAAACCAAATCCATCATTATCCCTTTCCTAATTGCTTCCAGTCCCTCTATCCCAACAGGCAACTTTGTAACTGCTGGTTAGAAATCAGGCCTCTATCCTGCACCATGGCCCAAAATGTTTGCCCAACTTTACACAGATCCCTTTGACAACTCTGCCACTGGTGAAATGGGGAACAAGCTCAGCTGGAAGAAAGCAGCTGTAGGGCAGGCGCCAGGCAGGAGGGACCACAGGGTAATAGGTTGTTCCACACATGATGTAAACTCCCTCTCACCCACCTTTGGACAGTGCCCTCAGCTCCCCTGAGGTCCCCAGACCTTGGTGGCACTTCCTGTGCTGCCTTCGCTCCTACTGACTCCTCGAGCCACCACAACATGAGCACAGGGAGTTTTACCACCTGGCAGCAGCTGATTCCTTTTGGCTTGCAGAGGTTTTGAGGGTGGGAAGGCAGAGCGCCCTCTCTCTCCCTGATGGTAGGACTCCCAGGTCTTCACCTGGCATCACCACCCAGAAGGGCTGTGTGAGTGTGAGCACCCTTCCTCACGGTACACCAGCACCAGCCATCATGGGAACAGGAAGAGCTTCCCAGCATCTGCACCGGAGAATCCAGCCATCCCCACCTGTGAATTCGCTTCCTCCCTCTGGTCCTAGAGATTTAGGACCGGGGGACGGGGTTCACCTGGTGCCCCAGAGGAGTCCAGGAGCCCTGGGGCCAGCACCCACTCTGGCTCCCTCCTCTGGGTGTTCACACCAGCCTCCCATGGTTTCACACCCCTTTGGATAGGAGAACCTGTCCTGGCTCCTCATGGAGAGGGGGCCGGGACTAAGGGAGGCAGATGGAGCACCCCGCTTCAACAACTCAGCACCCCCAAACCAAGCCGGGGGAACAAAAGGAAGAAGGAGTGCTTACCTTTAGAGGGTCGCCTTTGTTTGGTTTGCAGAGATGAGAAGGTGCCCATGACAGCCCCCATGGCAGCGAAGACTTGGGTGCGACTTGGGACCACGGATCCTGCCCCTCCCCTCCCCTGGAAAGAATCAGTGTGGACTCTCTACTCCGAATTGGAGGAGGAAAAAAGCAAAGAGCACCGGCAGCTCGCCTGCAGGTTGGTATTCAGCGAGCGCGGGGCTGGGGCGCCGGGAGGCTTCTTGCTTCCTCCCTCAGCCCTGCACATGCACTGACTCACAGGGCCCGCTGCTCCCGGGGAATCTTCGCCACCGCTCCCCAGCGCGAGATCCCAGCCCGGCCGGCGCCCTTGCTAGGGGCCGGGGAACCGAGCTCCGAAACCTTCCTGGCGCTCCACACGGGGCCGGCGCGCTTGCCCGGCCAAGGCTGCCGAACCCGCGCCGCGTGCGGTGCGGGAGCCGCGGTCCGCCCCCTCTACTGCCGCACGCTCCGCTCCGCACCCGGCGCTCCGGCTTGGTCTCGGGGGGCCGAGTACCAATCATGAATGAACAGAGCCGGGGACTGGCGCGGAGCGGAGCCGCGGCGCCCCGCCTGCACTGCCTGCGCTCGGGGCGCGAGTCTGAGCGGCAGAGGCGCAGCCTGCGGGGCTCCGCGGAGGGGCGGGGCGGGGGCGAGGGCTCCAGGGGCGTCCTGCAAGGCCCTGCCGCCCGCACTCTGCACATCCCACGGGCTGGGCTTATGGGGGACATCGAGAGGGCTTCTGGGCAGATAGACGGACTAGGCACCTAGCTGATGGGTGAGGTTCAGAGGGCACGGGATTGCCCCCAGGGAGAACGTGTGTGAGCGCGTGAGCAAGCGTGTGTGTGTGTGTGTGTGTGTGTGTGTGTGTGTGTGCGTGTGTGTGTGTGTGTGTGTTTCCTTGTGTGCTGCTTTGTGATTTCATTTGACTTCAGAGGAAATCGTATTAACTCACTGCCTGAATTCCTGGGGTGGGGAGTCTGTACCACCCAGGAAGAGATGAGGAACACAAACCACAAGAAAACAGCGCGCTCTCCTACTCTGCAGACTTGCGGGGCCTGCAGAACCCTCAGCCCGAAAAGCCCACCTTCAAATACAAGAACTGGGGAGGGGAAAGGGGCTTTGGGGCCCGGGACCCGGATTTTGCTTTTTATCTTCCCTTCCTCTCTCCTGCCTTCATGGTCCTTCGGTTTCTCCCTGGCCAGCAGAGGACGACAGGCAGCTGTGGGCAGGTCTGGAGTGCCCAAGGATTGAATTTGGAAACTCCTCCCTGCGATGGCTTCTGGCTGAAAGGCACGGTCTGGGTTTACTCCTGTGACTCCACTTCCTTGGATGCTGACAGGCAAGATTTCTTCCTGGAACACTGAGAAAGCCTCCGCTTCCCTAAGCATGAGCGGCCAGGGTGCTGACTCAGACCCTTTTAGATCAGCACTGAGAATCCTTGGCTTCGGCTGCTTCCAAACCTCTGCCCAGTGGTTTCCTCGGAGCCACACCGATACACACAGTGTTTACAACTCACTGAGTCCCCCAACATATGGCCTCATAAAGATGCACGTACACAAAGACCCACAGACATATGCACACAGCCCCTCAAGCCCACACGGAAATTGCCTTCGTACACAGACAGGCCCAGTGCCCATTATACACACACAGGTGCAGCCGTGTGCTTCCACCAAGGTGCAGACACAAACGCAAGCATGCAGATGCACGCGCAGTCACCCCATTCACACAGGCTCACGACCACAGAGACACGGTCTTACCCTGGGGATGCAGGAGTCTCTGGAGCTGCTTCTCCGGATTCAGGCCCATTAGCTGTCCCTCCAGGGCTGCAGGTGGCCTTTAACTTGGCCCTGAGACCCTGAAGAGTGTTCTTCACCTAGACAGCACTTTATGTTTTCTCAATTCCAGCACATGGCCTATTTTGAGCAGCGGGAAGGTGTACTAACATATGTTCCTTTCATTTGCATTTGCCCACTGCAGTGGAGCTGCATCACTCCGTGTGATGCCCACCAAAGCCCTTTGCATTAGGCAGTGCAGGCCTGATGGCCAGCGTGCAGGGAGTTTGAGGCTCACCTAGGGTAACACATCTGCCTGGAGTCACCCAACCAGGAAGTAAGGTTAGAATGCAGGTTGCAGGGCTCCCTCACTGCCTCCTGGGGTCCCTCCTATTGGCAGATGAGAGCATTCGGGGGCAGGGACTGAGTTGAAGAGACCTGCTCTGGGCCCCACCAAATTCAAAGCCTCAGCTGTCCTGTCAGTTCAGGGCTCCTCTAGCCCTAGAGGCCTGGAATGCTGGGTGGTGAAAAAGGACATAGGGACTGGCCTCTGCCTCCTTTCGGCCTTTCCTGCAAGTCATGCCAGGGCTGGGGCTGAAGTGTGGAGTCACTGGAGGATCAGTTAAGGAAAGAGGAGGGCGCTTTGCTGAGGAAGGCATGATGCCAGCCACACAGGTCTTTGCAGCCTCTCAGGGACATTGCTGGAGGAGCAGCAGGTCACCTCACCCTCTGGCTCTGCTCATCTCCACACAGCCTGAATGGGAGCAGGAGAGCCCCTGGGAGCCACCAAAGCCCTCTCCTCCCACAACTCTCTAGAGAGGCAGGGTACGGGCAAATCACTCCATTTTACAGATCAGACATGGCAAAGCACCTCTGAAAGTTTTAGTGATCAGCTTCCTCTGAGCAATGGGAATAAAGGAAGTCATCAATGTGAAGTTCAAACAGCTGGGTTTTTTTGTGACCTAGGTTCTTCTACAAATCCACCTGTGCTTTGGCTAGATGCAATCCTTACTCTTCCCCAAAAGTAGTCCTGCCTCAGGGCCTTTGCACATCTACTCCCTCTATTTAAAATGTCTCTCATCCCTTTATCCATCTCAGCCTGCTGCTTTTCCTTGAATATCTACATCAGGTAGCACCTCCTTCAGGAATCCTTCCTAATCCCAAGTCGGTGACCCCCTGAGGTCCACAAGGCTCTTGAGGTTTCCTTTCCTATTAGCATTCTTACTACCTCAATTTTCATTGTCGCTTTCTGTGCCTGGCTCTCTCTATGAACCCTGAGTCCCCTGAGGGCAGAGCCAACATTGGTTTGGCTCCATTCTCTCTGCCAAACCTCCAGTTTCTGAAAGAGGGATAGTCCATCTATGTTAAATGAAGAAGCCAATTTTTTTGCTCAGTGACCCCCAGTTGGAAGTAAAATCTGATGATTACCAGATCATCTTTGACCATTACAGAGAGAAGCACACTCTCCCAAGTGAAGATTCATTCATTTAACAACTATTCATAGCACTTCTACCACTGACCACATATTTAGAGGCAGAACAATAGTTCATTTATTCCTGATGATGCCCTAGGAGGTAGGTATTATATGCAAATAAATAGACACACACATGTGCTCTGTATGGTGGAGCAGATGCCACCCAGGAGACGTTAATGAAGAATGTGTCTAAGTAAGAATACACGGTCAAGGGTGTGACAAGAGGGAACGGAGATGACAGCAGACCCACTTGCTACCAATTGGGAACTCGTAGCAGAGAACAGAAAACTGTGTGGGGCAGGGAGAGAGGGAGTACCAGGGCAGACGTGCCCAGGAAGCCTTCTGCCAGTTGACTTGGATGCATGAGCCATTTGTCCCACTGTCCTTGACATAGAGAATTCACCAAGGTGATCTGGGCAGCACCATCCTACCATAGCTCCAAAGACCATAGATCCTTCTGCTTTGGAAGGTGAGCTAGCTCAGGCCATACCTCCAGATCTGATCTCTCCCTTATTCTCCCTGGTGTGGGATGAAATTTTATGTTGCCCCCAAATTCATATGTTGAAGCCTCAGTGTGGCTGTGATTGGAGATAAAGCCTCTAGGAAAGCAGTGCAGGTTAAATGAGGTCAAAGGGGTAGAGCCGTGATCTAATAGGGTTGATGTCTCTCTAGGAAAAGACATCAAGCCAGCTGTTCTCCCCTGCACACACAAAGAAGTGGTCATGTGAGTGTACTGGGGGACAGTGGCTGTCAGCAATCCAAAGGGAGAGGCCACATCAGATGCCAACTCTGCTGGCACCTTGAGCTGGGGCTTCCAGTCCCCAGACCTGTGAGGAATAAAAGTCTGTTTGTAAGCCACCAAGCCTATAGCATTTTGTTATGGCCCTCTGAGCAGATAAACACCCTCCCCCACCTCCCCAGAACCAGGCCACAGCCTTAGAAGCGAGCCCTTCCCTGTGAGATGAGCCTCTAAGTCAAACTCTAGGGCACCCCTCTGAGGCTGTTAGGAAGGAAGGCAAGGTGTGAGGTTATCAGAGGCCTGCAGACAGCCTGGTAACGTATTGCATTTGCTTGTCTGAGTTTATGTAGCCTGCAAGCCCTGTCCTTTCTTATCCCTCCCTCCTCCTTTCCCTCCTTGCCTCCCTCCTCCTCCCTCTTCTTCTTAATTCATTTCTCCATCTCCCCTTTCCTCCCTCTTTCCTCTCTTTCTTCCCACCGACTGTTCCCTCAGCCACGCTTCTTCCCATCCTCATGGACAATAGCAGTTCTTCCCACCATAAATGCAAGTATATGGTGTCAGAGTATGGATTTGGGATGCTGCTAGAACTGAGTTCCAGTCCAGATTTTGCTCCTTTGCTATTTGATGAGTATGTGGCCTGATGAGTAACTGCTCAGAGCCTTCCATTCATCTTCTTGTGCACTGCATGCACACCTGTCTCATAGATCTCTGGGAGGGGTGGTAAGAGGATAACTGTTAGGTCCTCAACAGGTGTCTGGAACACAGGATGGCCCACTGTTGAGAGTGGACTGCTGCTGTTCCTGAGGCTACGGGCCAGGTTTTGTGCTATGCTACAGGCTATAGAAACAGCTAGGCCCCAGCCACTCCCCATAGTTTCCATGCTTGTTCTTCATCTGTTTGATAGGAAATCTATTCTCAGGGTCCCCATCTGGTATTAAAAGACTCAGTTAAGGAAGGGAATGTGGTTGGCACCTGATTATGTGCAATTCAGCACTCTCCTCACTGCTGTGTTGTAGCATTTCCCAAATGCTCTGCATGCATAAGTCTGGCCTCCTCAAATAGACTGGGAGCTTTTAAAAAGCAAAGGCCAAGGCTCCTCCTGCTTTGTGTACACCCCCTGCCCATCCCTGTCCACCGCAGCTCAGCCTGGTCCACAACATCCTAACTCTTCCACAAATATACACACTCAAATCATTCAGGCCAGGAAAATGTGTCACCATCCAGCTCTGAGTTTAAGCCCCCTCTTCTCTTACTCAATGTGTCCCTGGCTCTCAGCTTTCTCACCTTTGAAACATGCACACAGCCATTCCATGGGGTTGGCAAGAGGACAGGGAAAGATTAAGTCAAGGGAAAGGGTTTTTGTCTCTCTGTAAAGCACTCTGCAAATGACTTGTATTTTCATTTGCTCTCAGCTCAGTTAGTTACTCAGTCATTCACTCAGTGAATATTTACTAGGTAGCATCTATCTGCCAGGTGCTGTCCTAAATGCACAGGCCATAATGAACAAGAAGAGGCAAGAGTTACTGGCTTTTTTGATTACTGCCCTGAGGAAGGCAGTGATCTAGGTCTAGCGAATCAACTAGTCTTATAGACAGAGTTCACACTAGGAAAAAAGAGGGGGCTGATGAGGATCCTGTGGGTTCTTGGAGAAGCCAGGTAGGACAGCCTCGTGCAAACTGTGCAGTGATGCCACAAATACGCATAGCACTTTAGAGGTCAGGAAAGCAGAGAAAAACACGAGGGTATCAAGTCAGGGACATCAGGCTTCAAATCCTGGGTTTGCTGTGTGACCTTGAGCAAGCTATTTGACCTCTGAGAGCTTTAGTTTTGCATATTTGCAAACAAAACAAACAATTCCACCAACATCCCCATCTGCAGCAGGATAAGGGTGACAGTAATTGTGATGACAAATGGGCTTGGCATGAAGTCTCCCTGGGGGCTGGAACACAGTCCTGGCTCAAAAACACTAACTCCTTTCATCAGTTTCCCCTTTCAGTCCCTTCTCTCCTGGAAGGAGAGACCTTTGCAGAGGATTTGGACTTGGAAGGGGGCTCCACTGGACCATGTCTTTGTACATCAAGCATGGCCTCATCTGTCGAGGTTGATCACATCCTTCCAAAGAGCAGGACTAATGTGGGCTACAGGGGACTTCGGGGAAGCCAGGATACAGGCTCTGCTCTGTGTCCTGATGGCTGCACTGCCCCAAGGGATCCCCCTTCACGCTCCAGCACTGGCACAGTCTCCACCGGGGGCTGGGATGAGTTCAGACGGAGTGCAGCCACCCACGCAGCTAAGACACTGGCAGCAAAGCCCTTGGAGTTACCCAGAGCCTGCCTGCTGACAGTGTGTGTATGTGCAGTGGTGGGGGAGGGAGTCAAAGAGGGGAGGATATTCCTGGAGACTTGAGCCCTGGGTGCCAGCACTTCATGAATATTGATAAATGGCTCCCTGGGGCTGTGAGGGGGATGGGTAGAAAGGGGGAGAAGTGGATTCTAATGGTTCAAACAAACATCAAAGCATCTGATGAAAGCTGTGAGGCCCCACCCCACCCCGACCCCACCCCAGAATAACCATGCACGCATGAGCACACCCTCATACGTTGTGTAGAATTCAGAGCTTGCAGCTCTCCCCTGAAGCACACGCATGGAAACCTGGTAAAGAAGCCCCTCCTCAGGAGGAAAGATCACAGGAAGGGTTTGGTCCATTCATTCAGCAAGGCTGTTAAATGCGTAGCTCCTGCCTGGCATACATGGAGCAGCCTGGAGCTTGCAGGGGGCTGGCTCGCTATCACAAAGAGCTCACGGTCTCAGGGGGTGAAATACAGACAAAGAAGTCACTGTACCTTCCCAGTCACCATCAAGAAACTGAGAATGACCTCTCTCCTTGTGCCAGCAGGGACACCAGCCCTGGCTCTGGCCAGAAATACCCAAAGTCTTAGGGAGAAGGGGGAAACTCAGAAAAGCTGGGGGTCAAGGTCAACTTAGGCAGGTAGAGGTCAGGATGGAGACATCAAGGGTGGCGCTGGGTAGGAGGAGCCCAGCCAGGGCCAGGAGGGAGAGAAGGAAGAGTCAGGAACTGAGCAGAGCGGAGGTGGGATGAGGGAGGCCTGGGGTGATCATGGGGCAGGCAGGTGAAACTGAAATGGTTGGGGCAATGGGAACAGACACTGGGTTACAATTTCTTGTCTTTCTACTACATCGTTTGTACAAAAACCATGGATTCATCATCTCCTTGGGTACTTGTGCTTACTCCTGGGATTCATACTCCCTAGGTTATGTAATAATTATACCAACAGTGTAACCACCTTGTACCATCTTCTTTCTAGGTGTGAGTGCCTGGACTCACCTAATCACTTAATATCCCCATAAGGAACATACATTCATCATCCACCATTTTATTTCTGAGACACAAAAGGCACAGAGAGGTTAAGTAGCCTGCCCAAAGTCACACAGCAAGTCAGTAGTAGAACTGGACTTGAACTGCGATGGTCTGATTCCAGAGCCCCCATTGCAAGTCTACCTCCAAGCTTTCTTACTGCGCTTTGCAAATGACTTGTAGCTGTTTCTCTAGGCAGGCTGCAGTACACTAGGGTGCACAGGTGTGGTGTAGCTTCAGGGACTGATGCAGAGGGGAGATGCACAGAGTCTGGTCCTGTGTTCTCTGAGGGGCAAGAGCTGCAGCTCCACCCATCAGTCAGCAAGGGTGCAGAAAGGGGCTGCTTTCCCTCCTAGGCTTCCATAGGTGAGGACCTTGCAGGGCGGGAGCAGGGGAGGGAGGCGGGAGAGGGGAGGAGAGGGGAGGGAGGAGGGAGCAGGGACGCAGCACTTGATGATTAGTAATAATGCCAGCCATGAGCGGATGAGTGCGCCCTGGTGCTGCCTGGCCCTGAACCTGTCAGTGCTGCTTCAGCTCCCAGCACTGCTGCAATCACCATCGCGGCTGCCTGATGAGGGAAGGTGCCCAGAGGCAGGAGGAGGGGAGGAGGAAGGAGGAGGAAAAGTCAGTGTCCATTAGGCAAGGGCTGACTCTGGGTCAGAGTCTGCAGAAATGAGGAAATATAGAAGTAAGGTATTCACAGAGGTTTCTTCTGTTATTTTCTGTGACCACTTAACCTGCCCCACAGTTGAGACCTGTGACATTCACTGCCCCAGGAACAGAAATGACACAGAAACAACAGGGTCATTCTCATGCATTTTGACTCACAAAGGCCTGATAAAAAGTCTTGAACAAGGTGTGGGCTGTCACTGTGTCCTTGACTCAGGTGAACCCCGGGTTGATCTTCTGCTAGGCACTGGGAAGTCAGGCTTTGGTGGCCTGCAGGAGCTGGCTGCAGACACCTAGGAGGGTGGACGTGGCAACCTCTCTGTGCTGACAGCCCTCTCCATGGCAGGGACATTTTGCAGGACTTGTGCATCTTTGCTTGAGAGAAAATATCTCTTCTGGGGTGACCCAGTAAGAAGAATATTTGCCCGGCACCCAAGAAGGGCTGGCCCAGAGGGCCTGAAGAGAACCCCCAGAAAATCAGTCAACTTGATTCTGGGCTCAGAGGCCCCACTATGGCCCAACACAATTATCATACAATGTACAGGAATAAGATCTCTGGGGACTGCCTGCCTGCTGAGAGTGGCAGGGCCTACCTCCCACCTGGATGTTCCATAAGCCCACCCCAAACCATCCAGACAGTGTTGTGAATGGGGCATCTTGGACTAACTGAGATTTCTGTACCACTGAAATTGGGGTAGGAATTAAATTTCAGCCAGTTAAACAATAAGCAAAGTAACATTTCTGGCATACAAAGCAAGCTGACTGAAATTCTTTGCTACTTGTAAAATGGTCCCCATAATGTGTAGGTGGCAAGTACTGCTCTTCTCTCCACTGTAGATCAGCCAACTGAGGCTCAGGGAGGTCACGGGATTTGCCTCCAACCATAAACTTGGAAGGGTCTGCACAGTACAAGTTTGAACCCAGTTTTGTCTATCTTCAAAGGCCAACCTCTTATCTCCTCAGAAAAGAAAGCAAGGGAGGCAGCGAAGGGGAGAGAAAGAAGGGGAAATAGCAACTTCAGGAGGATAGAAGGTCAGAGAAGAGTGGTTCTGAAGAGATTTTGTCTTGGCTTAGAGGACACCGCAGCATACAAACACGTGGCCTGGCACATGGGTGGCCAGGGCAAGGGGGAAATGAGGCAGCAACTCCAGCAGAAGTGACACTCAGGAAGCAACTATCCTCTGGGTCCCGGAGAACACCAAAGTCCCTCCCAAGAGTGTCCAGGAGTCGTGGGATGCCAGGCCTGCTCTCTCTTCCACTCACGCTGTAGAGGTCCTCTTCCTGGGCTGCCACAAGGTACAGTTTCGACAACAGTAGCTCCTTAGGCTGGTTTTGGTTTCTGTTGCCTCCTCTTGTGCTGGGATAGCCCGCAGTAAGGGGGCTGGGTGCAGCAGTGATGCTGGGGGAGCTAATTGACAGTCCAGGCTCTCATTCTCTGGGCTGGCATTTGCATGGTGCATTAGTATTCGTGCCCACAGCTGAGGGCTGCTCCTGTTCCGGATGGAGGATGCTCTGCAGATGAGCATCACACTGAGCCTACTGTGCAATGAGGAATTTATGTAGTCTGCCAGCAAGCAAGGCCACCAAGTAAGAGGAGGCTGAGGAAGGCTGCACAAGGAGCTCCC
The DNA here is from genome assembly GCF_000276665.1 of Chinchilla lanigera. Taxonomy (NCBI): domain Eukaryota; kingdom Metazoa; phylum Chordata; class Mammalia; order Rodentia; family Chinchillidae; genus Chinchilla; species Chinchilla lanigera. Next base: position 23,427,749 of record NW_004955408.1, on the reverse strand, counting down.
CACACTGCCAGTCCCTGAAGAATCTGCCATCTATGACGTATTTGGTCCCAGCCAAGTTCTCCAACAACTTAGCATCCACTGAGCCTTTGCTCTGTCCCACCTGCCTGTGAGGGTACCAGGGATGCAGAGAGGTAAGGTGGGCAAGGGTTTGATCCTCAGGAGGCTTATAGTCTAGTGGGGACCATTTTCAGACAGAGGATAAGTAAAGGGTAATCAATGAAGAAGTCACATCAGCCATGAGAAGGGACATCAAATTCAATTTGGAAAACAAGGGTGGCGGGGAGGAGGGCCAGGCATGGTTCTTCAAAAGAAGAGATGTTTCAAATAAGCCTCGACAGACAAAGAGGAGTATGCCAGCCAAACACCACTCTCAACACACTTCTTTCAGAGACCTCCTCTTTAACCAGCTCCAAAGGAGCTGTGATCTTTTTCACACTCATGGAAATGCTCTGGTGGGCCAAACTGTAATGCATTGCTAACCTCATTTATGGATTTCTCAAACCTACAGCCGGAAGGACTCTGGAAGAAGCAAGTCCAGCCACCTTGGATGACTTAGCACAATAAAACCTGGGATTCATGACTGAAGTTGAATGACGCAGTTCTCCAAAAGCAACAGATCTTTCCAATGATCTCTAGAGTTGGACCTTTCCTAGCTTCTATAGGCAACCTGTGTTGGTCAGCTTTCTATCATTATAACAAGTGCTGGACACAATCAACTTCGAAATAGAAAAGGTCTATTTGGGATCATGATTTTGGGGTTTCAGTGCATGATCAGTTGAACACACTGCTTTGGGCCTACTGTGGCACATCATGGCATTAACATGAAGTGAAGCGAAACTGCTTACCTCATGGCTGGGAAGTGAAAAAAAGGAAGATAGAAGGGTTCAAAAATCTCTTTGAGATGTGTCTTCCATGGCTCACCTCCTACTGTCTTATCTGTGTCTACTAAACTGAGGAGTACACAGAGTTGTCCCTCAACATCCAAGGTAGACTAGTTCTAGGAACTCCTGCAGTTACGAAGATCTATGGATGCTCAGGTCCCTTATATAAAATGGCATAGTATTTGCATATATCCTATACATATCCTCCTATATACTTTAAATTCATTTGTAGAATTACCTATAATAATACAACATGTTATATAGGTAATTGCTATACTGTATTATTGATAGATAATGACAAGCAAAATATACAGTCTAGTGGGGACCATACAGGCAAGAACAACCAATTAAGAGGTCACATTGGCCATGAGAAGAGACATCTAACTGAACTTGGGAACTGAACCCAAGATGCAACCATGATAAGCCTAACCAGTACATAGGGTACTTCCCCAACAATGTAGAATTTTCAGTCCTCAATTGGTTGAATCCATGGATGAGGGATCTGTGGGTATGGAGAGCCAGCTGTCCTCTTACAGCTTTTGGCAGCAGGGACTGGATCCAGCTCCTCACCTAACATCTCTGGGTGTAAGCTTCTAGAAACACACAAAGCCCCAAGGGTCCCAAGTTAAGCATTTGGCAGGATGGGAGGTAGTCCTCACAGCTTGCAGAAGTATGGATGTAGATAAGAAGCAGCAACTTCCTGCAGCAGAAACTGAATAAGTGGAGCTGGGAAACTGGCAAGGATGTGACTTGCACCCCAGCATCAGATTTTGACTGCAACATGGAAAGACTTTGTTTCTGGTTTCTGACACAGAGCTCCTAAGATTTTCTGAGTGATAAGGGGATGGAGGTGCATCTTTTGTTCTGAGGTCATGTCCCTTTGTGACCCCCTGATAGCATCAGGTTAAATATTTTCACTAGAGAGATTAAGCCATAGTAAGATTAGACTTTCATCCCCATTCCTCAACATTTGGAGAGAAGAACGAGGCTGGAGATTAAATGACCAAAGATACAATCAGTAATGCCTATGTGATGGACCCTCCATGAAAGCCCTTTAACAACAGGATTTGGAGAGCTTCCTTGGTGAACATACCAAAGTACCAGGATGCTGACATGCCTAGAGATGGCATGGAAAGTCCATATCTCTCTTCTTCCCTGCCTCACTTATACTGTGCTTTATGCATTCTTTCTATTTGGTTGTTCTTTAAAAGTAATAGGTACACATAAGTACAGTGACTTCCTGGGTTTTGTGAGCCATTCCAGCAATACCTAATTTATAGCTTCCAATCAGAGAAACAGGTGGTCTGAAGCTTGCAACAGGTGTCAGAAGTGGGCAAGTCTTGCAGGACTGAGCTCCTAACCTGTGGGGCCTGTGCTAACCCTGGATAGACAGTGTCAGGGCTGACCTGGATTGTGGGGTACTCAGAACTCTGTCAGAGAATTAGAGAATTGATTGGTATGAGAAGAAATAAAAGAACCCTTCAAAATTATTCCAAAATCTCAGAGCAAGCCTCCCCTGAAAACAAAGGTTCTCTTATGCTATTAAAAGCCAGAAGGGACTTTACAATGCCATACCATTTGGCCTCTCATTTTCCAGCGGCCCTGGGAAGAAAAAGGGTTTTTTTTTTGCTCAGGGAAACAGGTTTTGCTCAGAGTTGGGCTGTACTTCAGGACTGTGGGACAATTCTGGCATATTCTAAGGTACCATGACTCTTCCACTGTCACAACCTGTGGTCCAGAACCAGACAGAAACTTATCCTTGGCCTATGAGGCATGACATTGTGGACACATGGAGATGTTCTGTATCACAATGTACCCACATTTCCTTGGTTGAAATTTCCTACAGGAGAAGTAATTTTTTTTCCAGTGCTCCTTCCATCCCCTCCATCCTGTTCCTCACCCCAAGGAAGCATCTCACATAACTGTAGTCTTTACTAAGCCAGGACACTGACCATCCACACACCTGGCTCAGACAGCTCTTAGTTCTATACTCACTTCCTCAAGTGTGTGTGTGTATGTATGTGTGTGTGTGTGTGTGTGTGTGTGTGTGTAGTTCTGTGCCATATTATCTATCACCTATGGGGATTCTTGTAACTATCAAATTGCCACAGGTAAGCTGCAGATCTGTTTCACTACTGCAAAGGAACTCCATGTGGTACCCCTTTGTAGTCCCTTCTGGGTCCCCAACTCCTTCACCATGGGAGAATGATAAGCAGGGAGGGAGAGGCAGGGTCTGAGAGTATCAGCTGGGATAAGAACATGTCCTCTCCAACTCCGGATGCCCTACAAGCCTTTAAACAAAATAGGTCTTCATTTTGCATCTGAGGAGCATGAACAGAGAGTCTAAGCAACTCAAGTAAGGTCACAGAGTGATATTTGCGCCTTAATGGCTATCTCCATTTAGGTGATTCTAACAATGTTCAAATTTCTTACCCTCATGGGTGAATGGCCAATCCTCTGCCTCAGCCACAGTGTGGAATTGATGGGAAAATACACTGGAAGTGCCAAATGTAATGACCAAAAACTAAACGCACCACACCACAAAGCCTAACATGCTGGCGACAGTCCAAAAGTAATGCGAGAAATTGTTGCCCCCCTCAATCTTCCATTAGAAGGGATGCAGGTGATCTCTTGAGATTGGTAACTGAGAATAAAATGCTGTAGTTCAGTCCCCTTCTAGTACCTAGCTTGTGGGCTCCTGCATAAGGCAGAGATACCTGGCTCTTCCAAGTGGTTGTGGATTAAGGGACATATGTGGGAGACCACCAGATTTCCCACTGTTTTGCTTGGGACCCAGTATCTAGGTTCCTGAGGTCAGAAGCTGCGCATTGGTCTTGGTCTCTTGCCCCATTCTCCATTGAAGCTCTCAGCAGTCATAAAGATGGTGTCTATTATTTCCAAAATGGTTTATGGGAGAGGATACTTATGATTGCTACATTTTACTTCTAAACCCAAAACAGCTCTGAATAGAAAATTCCTGCCCCAAATAGTGCACAGTTTTGTTTAAGGTGGTCTGCTCAGAACTGTGCATGGGTTTGGGTGCCTGTGTGTTTGTGTGTGTGTATGTGTGTGCACGTGCATGCATGCTGATGTGTAGGGGGTTGGTACAGAGAAGAAGGTTCAGTGAGATGAAAAGAGGAAAAGAAAGGCTAAGGCACCGAGGGAGCTCACCTGAGAAGGGCCAGTCCCAGTCTGGGCCTTTCTGTATAAGGCCATTTGTCCAGTCAGCCACCCCCAGAGTCTGCCCTGGTTGAGGTCCTGGCCGCCACCAGACAGTCTCATTCCTTCTCTACTGACAGTGGCATGATCTTGATCACCTGTAGCCTGGCTTTCCATTTCACAGGGGAAATTTCTGTCTGTTTCTGGCAGGCATCCTCCGTCTTTTGGGGTAAGTGTCCAGGTGATGGATGGAGTCATGCCTCCCCCCACTCTTTTCTTTGGTGCCCCGAACTCCCAGGCTGCTCAATCACTACTCCTGGGCCGTGAGGTCAGGCTTCCCAGCCAGCTGGCCACATGCCCTCCAGCCTGTGGGGGAGGAGACACATCCTTCCTCTCCCACACTAATGAAATCTTCCTGCTTCTAGGTGTCCCGCTGGGCTCAGGGTCAACGCCGTTACTCACTTGGCTCAGTAATTACACCCCACACCTCATCACAGACAGGCCTGGCTTGCCTTCTCTGCATGTCCTGGGAACTTTAAAAGTCTTCTTTGGGGTGAAAGGAACGTTGGTGTGTGAATTCTGTTGCCCCTCCCAGGCTAGGTTTCATCTGGCATCTGCTCACGTTGATTCTTCCCATTCCCCCAACATGCTGGCTCAGACACCTCCCCAGGTCTCTTTCCTACCTGTCTGAATCTTATTCCTTGCTCCTGACTTCCTTATACTATGTTGTATCTCCCTGATGTGGTATCCCCGATGAGGCTTTCTTTGATTTAGTACATTGTCTCCCTCCACATCAGAGTCCAATGATAGCTGTGAACAGCTGAGTGGATGAACGAGTGTGTATATGTACATGTCTATTCCTCCCCCTGATGCTGAACCATATGTTAATTTTGTTTTGTTTTTTACTTCTTCAAATAGAGTGATGATGGTAAATTCCTGAAGGAAGTGAGCTTCCTAAATGCCCAGGAATCACCCAAGTTTACTCAGTGAACTTCCTAGTCTGCTCCAGGTACAAGGACAAAGAGGTACTAGTAAAGAACCTCTTCTCTACCCCTTGAGAAGCTCTGCCCAGTGTCATGGTCTTGACCCTTCCTAAGGTCCATCCAGAGAAATACACACACACACACACACACACACACACACACACACATGCATGCATGCATGAAATATGCAGTGAGAGTCAAGCACCCTTGCTTATGGCCACAGTTTCAGAACCCCTAGAGAACCCCTAGTGCTATGGTTTGGATTAAAAATGTCTTCTCAAATCTCATGTGTTCAGAGGTAGAGCTTTTGGAAGATGATTACAGCCTGGGCACAAATTTTATCATGTATTAATTAAGTTGCATGTGCTTCTAGGATCGGGGGCCTGGTTGAAGAAATGGCATGGGGATGGCTTTGAAGATATCTGCTTCTCTTCCTGCTCTCTTTGCTTTTTGGATGGGTTGAGCAGCTTTCTTCCACCATGCCCTTTCACAATGATGTCTTTGCATTGAAGCCAGCCTACCGTGGACTGAAACTTCTGAACTTTGAGCTAAAATAAATGCCTCCTTTAGATTGTGTGCACGGGATATTTTGTCCCAGCACCAGAAAAGCTGGTGAGGTGAGAAAGAGAAAAAAATGGACAGATAATTCTAATTTTTAAAAAATATTTGTTTTACTTTTGCTAGCTAAGGGATATGTGAGAAAGCAGATACAGCTTTTAGCAAAGATCATAGAAACAGGGTATTAATTCCTTTGAGGTTAGATGGAGTATCTTGGGGAGGTGTGAATGAAGGAAGGTATTTCAGGAGAGCTGGTTCCTAAGAGGAGTAGAAATGTACCAAGCAGGCAGAGGGAGAGGAGGACGGAGATCAGCATGTGCAACGTACAGAACATATTAGGGAGTTCCAGCAGCTGGAGGTAGGGAGGGATGGGGTGGGTGGTGATGGTTCAGGCTTTCTTCTTGGGGTGAAAAAACAACCTATGCTTAGACAGCGGTATAGTAATGGCTGCACAACTTTGTGCCTATGCTAAAAACCACTGAACTGTGCACTTTAAAAGGGTGAGTTTTATTTTATGGTATGTAAATTGAAATGGTTAATTTTGTGTGTCAACTTTCCAAAGCCATGGTAACCAGTAGTTTGGTCAAACACCAGTCTAGGTGTTGAAGGTAATTTTCAAAATGAGACTAACATTTAATTTAGCAGTTTGGGAAGAAATCAGTTTACCTTCCTTAAAACTGGCAGGCTTCAACCATGTAAATGCCTTCATAGAAAAAGACTGAAAAAGAGAAAAAGAATTCTGCCTCCAGACTTCCTTGGATTCAAAATATAATATCTACTTTTGTCCTGGTTCTCCAGCTTGCTGATCCACCCTGCAGATTTTGGACTTGCTATTACTACAATACAACCTGCTCACATGGTTGTATACAATCCAAATCTCACATGTTGTGCACAACCATGTGAGCAAGTTCCTCAGAAACTCTCAGCCTCTTTCTTCCTCTCTCTCTCCCGCTTCTTCTCCTCCTTCCCTCTCTGATAGATACATAGACATACAGATGCAGATATAAATATATCAATATTCTATTGGTTTTGTTTCTCTGGAGAACCTTGATTAATGCATGAATTACACCACAATTTAAAAATATTCATGAGGTAGATTACATACATTATGTTAACACCATAAAAAATAAGAACACAGATATTAATCAGTGTGACTGCAGAATAGTGGGATCACAACTAGAGTTATTTCTGATTGCAAGTGATAGAAGCTGACTCTGGCCAATTTCAGCAAAGGGAACAAATGATGAGAATATGGTGGCTCACACATCATAAAATGCTTAACAACCAAATCCAGAAACTGCCAGAAGCCAGGGTGATCCCAGAAATCTTGGCAGCAGGAACTCATGAGTTGGATTTCTTGAGGATAAATCAATTTCCACCACTTTTAGTTCTTGGTTATTCTGCTCAAAAGGCACAATCTCAGGAAAAGAGGAGGAAATTGATCACACCTGATTCACATGCTCAGCTTTTGACCCAGAAAGACAAGGCAGGGCACCTTGTTTCCTCTTCCTACCAGTTGGGTAGCAGCTGGGAAGTGAAATCAAGGTGCTGCTTATTGGAAAAGTGGGGAGCAGATTCTGGAAGGTGGATCAGTAGGGGCACGAAGCACAGACAGTAGTGGAACCCTTAGGCCACTGGCTGAGTGCAGGGGTCTGAGGTCCAATGAATTAAAAGTCTGGGTCTTCACCACAATGATGTTGCTCCACCTCCAGCTGTTAAGACCACAGACCACCTGTTGCTAGAGTACAAGTCTTGGGAGGACCGGAGATAGGCAGAGCCCTGATACTTCCAGTTGTGTGATTTTGACCAAGTCCCTTAGCCCCTGAAACTCAACATGCACATTGTTTTGGAGATCACTGTACTGAGAAACCTGCCTAGGTTTCTTAGAAGATTAAATGAGAAAACACATGGGTCTGACACACTCGAAGCCTATTCTGTGTTCTTTCCTTCCAAGGGTGGTCTCCTTCTTGACAATGATGCTGAATGTAGAAGAAGGACCCAACGAACCTGTTCCAGCCTGTTTTTAATCAGTCATGAACTGCACAAGATCATCTCTGTCAACCATTCCCCATGCACAACAGCCCCACAACATTATAATGGAGCCGAACATCCTTACTGCCTGGTGATGCCACAGGGCAACATGCTACTCACATGTTTGGGGTGATGCTGGTGTGAACAAACATACTGCACTGCCACCGGTGTACAGTACATAATACTTAATAACGATGATAAATGAGTGTAACCAGCTTAAGTGTTTACTCTATGATACTTTTTATTATTATTTTACAGCATATTTCTTCACTTATAAAACAAAGTTTATTGTAAACAATATACTGTGTCATGCTGGTAACGGGCTCACACATCCATGCTGATCACATCTCATGCTGGTATCACCAGGCCACACCAAAGGACTGGCCTCTTCAATCCAGGTCTGTGTAAGTACCTGTTGGTGCAATGATGGACTTATCTAATGACACAGTGCTCAGGAGACATCAGCAGCTTTTAGTGACACATAACTGTAAGCCATGAGCTGAGGCTTGGGTTCGGGCCAAAAGTGTGGATCCTGACTTTCTTCTTCACCTAACAGGCCCAGGACCTTGAGAAGGGAACAGAAGCTCAGCCCCTGAGAGGCGGAGGGTGGGCCCTGGGGAGACTCAACCTGCCCTGTTCCTTTGCAGATTTCTGGAGGTGGTTCCCAGAATAGTCTTACAAATCCTCATTACCCTGCCTGTGGTGCGTGCATGTGTGCATGTGCGTGTGTGTGTGTGTGTGTGTGTGTGTGTGTGTGTGTGTGTTGCTGTTGACTCTCAGTCACCTGCCACATCCCTGTCCACACTTGGGGACTGGAGCTGGGCTTTGTGGGTTTGAGTGTAGGCTGTGGAAGAAGAGGTGGGGTGAGGGAATGAATGAATCCTCTAACTGGAAGGCAGACTGGATTCTTTTTAAGATCCAACACCAGAGGCTCCAACAAGGCCAGGCAGGAGACAACCTCTGTCCAGACCCAGGCCCAGGTGTGCTGTAGAGGAGGGCAGGGTGGTAAGCAGAGGAGAAAGGAGGGTGAGTCACAGCCAGAGAGGCAGACAGGAAAAGAGGCAGGAGGAGAGAAGAACAGACACAGAGAGAGGGCGGGACGATGAAGGGCATGAGGGACAAGGTAGAGGGGAAGCTCAACTGACAGGGGCTTCTGGGAAGGAAGAGAAGGAGAGAGAAGGGGAGAGGAGAGGGAAAGAGGGAATGAAAAGGGTATGAGAGAGAGGTAGAGAGAAAGAGACACTGAGAGGAGAAAAGGAAGAAACTGGTAAGAGGAAGAGGAAGAACTGGCTGGATGGAAACAGCACCAGACGGAATGAAAGGAAGAGCGACAAAGGGAGGAGGAAGAAGGGAAGCGCAGAAGGGAGACCCAGTGACACAGCCTTGCAGGGAGAGCTGGACAGAGCAGCAGGGAAACCCAGGGGATATCCAGCTCCTGTCAGTCTTCCCAAGCACACCTGACAGCGAGGCAGGCTGAGTGGAAGTCACTAGCTCAGGCTCCAGGAGGAGACCACATGCCTGCTTAGCTTGTTTTCACTTTCTGATGTATGGCATGCTCTAAATGATCTATTAAAGCAGAGTGAATTCTACAAATGCTTCCACCCACTGCCATCCCCAGGGGGAAACTATACTATATTTGTGAGGTGACTCATGCTGGCTGCCACAAACCCTGGGGATCTGAGGCAAAATGCTCTTCATGAGTTCACCTTCAAAAGGCCATGGGGACAGTGGGGGACAGGGCAAGAGAGGAAGAGAGTGTGTGGAAGCAGAGGTTTAGATGAGTGAGTTTGTCAGTCCTGTTGGGGTTACTGCTGATCTAAGTGGCCAGCAGGGCACCAGAGTGATGGCAGCATACTGCCACACATCAGGTCAGTGGATGCCCCAGAGGTGAATGCTTCCTTATTGCTTCCTTTAGACAAATCCCATTGACTGACAGGCAAGGAACTTATCTAAGAACTTCCTGTTTCTCATGGCAGTCAGAAGGCAGAGGGAGAGAGAGAGAAAGGGAGACAGACAGACAGACAGACAGAGACAGAGACAGAGAGACAGAGACAGGGCCCAGAGTCCCATGATCCCCTGATTCCCTTCAGGAGACTCCCTTAATTACTTCAATTTCTCCTTCTAGGTCTCACCTCTTAAAGGTTCCACCACCTTCCAGTGGCGCCACAGCTTGGCACCAAGCCTCTGACACGTGGGCCTTTCAAAGATGTTGCAGATACCAACTATACCACTGGGAGAAGATGAATAGAATGTCCTGTTCTACTTTGATGATGGATTTTTTTTTTCTTAAGGTAGATTCCAAACAGAAAGCGTCCTTTCCTGATAATAGGTATTTTTAAAAGACTAATAACTCCAGGATTCTCAACTGAGCTACCACACTACACTACAGGAAATGCCAATGTAGTATGCCTGGCACAAAATAGAGATTGTGAAACATCCCATCACCAGAGCCAGCATTCTGTTAATCATATTAGAGGAAAGAAAAATGCATTACTAGTCAATAAAAGACAAGTCAAAGGATTCACTGTACTATATGTCTAAACAAAGAGCAGACTTAGCAATAAGAGCTCAGAAGTAATAAGTCACAATTTTAGTCCTGTATGACAATGTGGAATACTCAGGAAAGACTTTACTACTGAATAGAGCTTTCATCAGTATGAATAAACTATGAACAGCTATCATTATAAAAGGTAGAAATGTTATTCTCAATATTTTTTTTCTGTCATGATAGATAGTAAGGCTCAAAGCAATACACCTTTAGATGTGGTTAGATATAGACTTTTTAGTAAGGGAAACCTTAGCTCATCTTTATAATTCTGAGTCAATTCACTGAGGATTACTGAAAAACCCAGGTACTGTTTACATATTTATTTTATAAATATAAGCTACAAAAAAGTGAGGTATAACATACAGCTTGAATGAGTAGTTAAAATATTGAGTATGTGATTTAGAATCCTAGTTTGAAATTTTTGTATTAGAATAATATTATGGAACAATGCTAAAGTTAGAGACACTAATATGAACTTCTCCAATTAAATATTTTTCCCACCTCTGTCACTGCATGTGGATGCAGCAGCAGCAAGAGTATTTACACTCAGTACTAGTTCTCATGTGGCCCTGCCCCTACTGCCCAGGCTGTCTCTAATCCTTTCGCCATTAAAAGGAATGAGGAATACTCAAGTAAAGTAAAATCTGATTGGGTCTGAAAGTTTTGTTGTGAAGAGAAAGCAAGTGTGCTGTTTAGAATAACATGGAGCACACAGAACAGAGCAGGACAAAGAAGCTGGGTTGGAGAGGCTTTCCTTGGTCATACTCTGGTAATTTGACTCTCAAATAAGATTGATAACTTAATCAATTCTAACACATGTAGTCTGTAAATGGCTACAGGTTCCTAATGAGCTCCAAAGAGAACAGTTGAACATGATGGGATTTCACTTTCTATATTTTTAATAGGAAACTTGTATTATAAATGAGTGATGTTATTTCTTCTATTAAATACTTGCTGGTTTGTTAAGCATAGGTAAACACTATTCTCTCTTCTTGTAAGGATGCAAGAGTACATTTTGACTACATGTAATAGTTTTGGGCAAAACCAGAAATTGGTAGCTCTGTGTGATAACACATAAAGAAGGAACCAATAATGTGGCTGGGGCATTAGCCAGATATGCTCATGAGAACAGCAAACTGCAGAGTTCAAATATCTCCTCTCCTAGGAAATGAAATGTATTCTACTGATCACCAAAAGCAAGACCTATGTGGAAGGGGCTTTTGTACTGTTAGTCAGGCCACATTTAACCTTGAGCACAATAATGCTGGGAGATCCTCTATTGGGTCTTCAAATAAGAATAAGTAACCCCAAACCTACTGGACTGAGATAATACATCTTTTGGTTCTGGGAGGAATCTGTATTCCTAGAAAGGGCTGGATGATTTGATATCATAATCCTAGGAAATTGTCATACTGACTCTAAGAAAGTAACTGAAGGATGTAAAAAATGTGTAGAATTAATGAGAAAATCATATAAATTTATAATTTTCCTACTTTTATAACCAGTGAGGGTAAGTAGAAGTGTGTGTTTTTCAATCATTGTGATATTTTGTCTACAGTTTGGCCAATTTTTTGAGGGTGTTAGAAGCATTTAAAAGTATCTGATATATTAAATTTAGGATTTTAATTGAAAGTGTCGGAAAGTATAGTTAAACACTTTTATAACCAATGCTTATAGGTTTAGGAACTTTTCTGGGGGAGTGTCCAGGGAATGGAACTCAGGACCTTGTGCTTGCCAGGCAAGCACTGTGCCACTGAGCTATATCCCTGGCCCCAAGTTTAGGAACTTTTAAGCAGTTCAATTTTTAATAAGTTTTGACTTATCAATTATGCAGATAGTATTTGAATGTCAAGAGGAATACTGTTTAATGGATTCATAAGGCTGGGAAGTTGAACATGAGAGCATAAATTTGAGTGAGTGTCCCCCTGCTAGCAAAAGTTCCACAATCATTAATGGGCCTATCAATCCATCACAACCAAAATTCCAGAGCTCCCAAGTGGGCAAAGCAATGAGGCATTACCCTCAAAAATAACACTAAGAACAGTGTCTTGGTTACTTTTCTCTCATTGCTGAGACAAAATACTCAATGCCTAAAATTAAGGAAGGAAAGGTTTATTTAGCTCACAGTTTGTTGAGGTTTCAGTCCATACTTGGCTGGCTCCAAGGCAGGGCGGCACATGGCAGATGGCAGTAGTCCATAGTGGTAGAAGATAGCAAAAGCAACAAGAGCAAAAGCAGGCATGAGGGGCCAAGCCTCTTTTCCTCCCTTATATTGTAAGCAGGCTACCCCCACCTAGGGGGTGTGTAGCACTCACATAATCTTCATGCCCTCCTCTTGCACAGGCTTATGATGGATATAAAGTAAGCACCCTGGCTCCCTGTTCAGTTACTTAGTTTAACTTTTCAAACTTCTCAAATTGACACAGTGAACAACAACCCAGAAGGGTAAATGCAGGTCCTTTTCACCCCAGGATGTAGAACTGCTGAGTCACTTAGCCAACCCTCTAGACTCCTCAAGTTGACATAATGTATCAACCATAACAAACAGCCTTAGACTATACTGTGCCATGCCTCCACTTTTAATATGGAGAAGTCTTCGTATCTCAAAGGAAATGATCAATTGGAGTTTTCCTAGGTCCTAGGAAAAAGGTGGGGTCTTCATGTCAGGGTTTGTGACCTCTCACTCAATTGCCTCCAGCGTTTCCTCCCAGGCCTTACTCAGTTTTGATACTTTTTTTTTTTTCTTAGCCGAGACAAGCTGTCTTTTGCTACATCGGAAGCAATACACCTTTGCCTTCTCATTGGCTCCAACTGGTGACTTCTTCAAAATGCCCCCAGGCAACAAGTCCCTGGGTTCTCTCAGCCATGGAAGGAAGGAAAAAGCCTGCTCTGAAAGATTGCCTACTGTCTGACAACACCACACAATTGTGGATTCTTCCACTTTGATGCCTCCCTGACAGGTTACTTGAAATCCTACTTTTCAAAGTTCAAAGAAAACAGGATTAAAACAGCTGGGAGCAAATGCCCTGAAAATACTGCTAGACCTTCTTTTTCTTTTCCTTTTCATTAACAGCATTGAGAACCACTCTGAGCGTCATGCATCACACTCAGATCCGCATTGGTGCTTCTTTTGTATAAAGTATTCAGCTGTCTTTGTCATTTTTATTCACCCTAAGCACCTCAAACGTTGCACTGTACTATAATCTTGAAAGCTAACACCACACAAGAAGCCTTTAAAAAAAAAAAACTTTACAGCTTAGGGGGCTGGGGATTTAGCTCAGCGGCAAAGCGCCTGCCTGGCAAGCGCAAGGTCGTGAGTTCGGTTCCCGGTACCGGAGAAAAACAAAAAAAACAAAAAAAAAACTTTACAGCTTACAAGTGTGTCCTATTTAAAAAAAAAAAAAAACCAATTGCCAAGATCCTTCCATAGAAATTTAGACTTGCAGACAAGTGTTCTTACAGTGGAAAACTGGTTGGTAGGATGATGGTTTCCCTGGGAATCTGATCATGGGACTTGACCTTGGAGTCCCACAGTCTCCTGGTAAACTGTGGCTTAGGCTGAGCTCAGAGTCTCCAGCTTGAGGGTTAAGATACTCCAGCATGAATGGTAGAAGGAAGTTCTCATAAGGCTGAGAGACTTACAGACTCTAGGGCTTGCCTGAGCAGCAGGTGCCCTCCTGAGACTCAGCCAGGAAAGCTTAGTGTTGCTTAGTCTCTTAGTCCACTAAAAGAACCAAATTACAGGAACTTGCATCTCCTCCTTCTGTCTGTGATATGTTTCTGACTATCCTGTGCCTGACTTTACGACAACTATGTAATAACTAAGAAAAAGATATCTAATGAATCCAACAATCATAAAGTCTACCTGGGTGAAGCCTCAGATTTACCTGACCCACTAGGACTTCTATCATGTGGTCACTGCTACTTTTCTCCCTGCTTATGAGCAGCTGCCCTGGTGTCCTGTCTGTACTGAAGGATACAGTGACCTGGACTCCAGTTCCCAGAATGCCTGAGGATCCCAAGGCCACCTCAATGTCTCACCCTCCCCGATCCCTTTCTGATGCAGTTATAAGGGGACTCCTTCCCATTCTCCTCAGATGCATCTCTGTGGGAGTTTGTGTTATGTTCTACACCAAGAATTATTTTACAGACCTAAAAAGCTGTGAACCCTGAGGACAGGGTTGTGCTGCATTAATCTCTATCTCTCCCAGTGGCCTGTAGAAGGGAGCATTCAAAAATGCTGTTCAGAGAAGGAGCAGTGACCCATAGCTAGGAATGCTCCAACTCAGGCTATCAAGTAAACAGTTAGGAGTAAAACCATAAAACAAATGCCATTAGGAGACAGTTATATCTTTGACTTATAGAAATAAATATTTGTTTTTTGATACATATAAAAGCTCAGTGAATTTATAGGTCCAGGTAACATACAAGACATCTTTATCTCTTGAGCCTTAGTCTGATGTTATGCTATATTGCCTAATTATTTTATTGAGCAGTTTTATTTTATTTTTTTTATTTTTTATTTTTTTTGGTTTTTCTCCGGTACCAGGAACTGAACTCACGACCTTGCGCTTGCCAGGCAAGGGCCTTTGCCGCTGAGCTAAATCCCCAGCCCTTATTGAGCAGTTTTAGATTCACAAAATTGAGTGAAAAGTATAGAGTACCCCTGTATAATCTGTTCCTCACAGATACAATACTCCCCGTTACCAGCACCTCACACCTGAGAAGTATATTTGTCACAATTTTTCTACTACACTGACACATCATTATCACCCAAAGTCTGTAGTTTACATTAGATTTTGTTCTGGATGTTGTTTGAAGACCATTTATAATAAAATATTTTACATATCAAAACTGTCTTTGTGCTTTGTAATTTGTGTTGAGCATTACTGCTAGGACATGGTGAGAATATTTTCATTTTTTCTAAGTATGAGAAATGTGAGCCTTTTTGCTACATAGTGGGGAGGATGTGTTAATTTGTAGGTGAACAATGCTTTTTCCCTAAGAACTGATTTGCAAAGTAGAAGTCAGCAGAAACAGCTAATTTTATTTAGCAAAATTTGCCTTAACAATCAAAATTCTGAGCTAATAATCATCTCCAGGACGCTAAGATCATAACTTTGATACCGGCCCTGACTGGAAGGTCAAAATTGAAGACAAATTATAACACGCCTGTTTTAAAAGCTACATAAGACTTGTTTCAGTTCATCTTGTGTTTGCCGACAATATCCCTTTAACTAATAAGCTTGAAACGGCAGAAAAACCCAAGCTGGAACTACAGAGCAATCTACAGTCTACTCCAGGAGACCGAGAGAGTTATGTCAAAACACAGAGAATCAGAATCTGCTAGTTTCTGCTGGAAATGAGAAGGTATCTTGACAGTTTAATATTTCATTATCTGTTATTGTAATGAATTAGAGATAGCTTCTAATGATTTGAGCCTTTTGAAACAAATGTAAACCAAAAAGATCCTAATAATTGTGAGATTGTCCCCTGGCCCTACAAAGCATAGACCATTTTCCACCCCTCATTTTATCTTTGACAGGGAAATACTGGATCCCTTTGGTATTTGATTCTAAGCTGGGTGTAGGTTAGACTCCCTAAAGGGTAGAATCCTGAACAAAATTGGATCTATGAGCAGGAAGTAGAGGGAAAGGAGGGGAGAAAACAGAAGTGAGCTAGCCAGTCAGAGCTTGCTCTGACATTTTAGGATCCTCCCAACTCTGCAGATCAGACCCCCTCCCAAGACACAGTTGTGTGAAAAGTATCCAGGAGACAACAATGCTATTTTGAGACCTCTTGTAACTTTGTGACTTTCTTCTTTTGTTATTTTTATCTCCTCTATCTCCTTGTCTTACCAGCACTAAGAGTTCTTAACTTAGAAAAGCCAAAGAAAAGCTGCCTGTGTGATTGGGGGACAACCGTGTGGGGCGCGGCCCTGCAGTGGGCCTGAGCTGGGCATCAGGAAGGCTCAGCACCGCAGGCCAGCTCTTCTCCCGAGGAGCGAGCAGACTAGCCAAGGGTGACCTAGCCGCACGCCCTATGGGAAAGGATGTGATACAGACAGAAGCAGGGCAGAGAAGCAGAAAGGCTTCAAGGTTGGTCAGCCCTGGGCTTGACTTCCTGCACTGCTGTTTCCTGACTGCATGACCTTGGCAAATCACTTTTGCTCCCTGAGCCTCAGTTTCTTTATCAGCAGAATGGAGATGCCTCTGCTGACCCCAGAGGGGTCTGTGAGAATCAGAAATGATGTAGGTGATACACAAGACAGAGTCTCTGGTATTTAATGGTTGCTCAGTAAACAGAGACCCACTTCACTCCTTCTGGACCTACATACTAATTATTTTCTAAATTAACACCTCATACCCTAGCCCTTGAGTCACCCATACCAGGGCTGCCGTCTCCCCCTCACCTCTTGATATGGGACCAAGGGCTGTGCATTGGCAGAGACTCCAGGACTGCACTGCCATCGTGGGATTGGTGCACCAAGTGGCAAGACTGCAATGTGTCCAGCTGTGCGACCTCAGGTGTGGCCACATCCTGAGTACAAACGTCACTCAGGTCCACCACATCAAGCCTCCAGGAACGTCGATGCTCAGTCCTACCACTGCGTTGCCCTTGATTCAAGATAAGTTCGTCCTCTTTAAAAAAACTCCTAGCCCTTCCCTGATTTCTCCAGGGCTACGAGCTCAGCTTTAAAAAAAGGTGATCCTGGAGTTGGCTAGATTCAAATCCTGGCTCCACCATTAGCCAGCTCCCTAATTTTGAACACATTTCTTTTCTCTGCTTATGCCTCAGGTTTCTTATCTATAAAATAACAATAACATGAATGTCTATTTTATAACACTGGTAACACCTAGGGCGGTTGTAAGATTTACTGAGAGAGCACACATAAAGCCTTTGGCAGAGAGCCTGGGATATGCAAAGCCCTTAATAAAGTTATTATTTATGTGATTATTGGGAGCCCTCCGATTCACCTCACCCCTCCCCCTAGGACGGTAGACCCTCAGGTCTGTGGGAGCAGGTGCAGCCATGGCGTGTATCCATTCCATCACCATCAGTCTGCTGAAGAGGACTCTCACGCTGAGATTTTCTTCCAATTCTTCGAATGACTCCATCAGATTTGAACAGAAGCTATTCCCATTTTGTAGAAGAGAAAGCTGAGGCTCAGAGGGTCTGTGTTCCTTCCTCAAGATTCCCTGATTGTTCGCTGCAGAGAGGGGACTTGGCACCAGGTTTCCTGAACCCACATTTGGTGCACTTTGTGTTCCAGCCCTTGGGTGCAAAGAGCAAAGGAGGCAGGTGGCAGGGGAAGGGTCAGGGACTGCTTCTCCCAGCCCGGTTCCTGCACACACCAGAGAGAGTTCAGCTACCTCGAGCCCCACACCCTCTACCCCTCCCACATGGCTGCCAGGAGGCCTCCAACAGAGAAGTGAAAAATGAGCCACTAAATGTATTATGACTTGTGAGGCTGTCTTAATAATTAAGTTTTATTAAAACGAACACCAAGAAATTTCCTGACATGGCCTGCCTGGCAGAGCTCATCAAAAGGTGATAAATGAGTGGGTTCCGGAGGAAGAGAGGATCCAGAGGTAGAAGCACCAACAGGGAAACAGGCTTTGGGCAGAGAAGGGGTGAGAAGGCAGGAGGCCTGTGTCTGCAATGAGCAGTGAGGGCCTGGCTTGCTGCTTTCTGACTTTTCTCCTGATCATAGCCTAGGCCATAGGCCATTTGGCCTTGCAGATTGGTAAACTAGCAGAGCTTTCTGATTGGTGTCGACACCAGCTCCAAGCCAACCCCTACTAACTGGGACAACCTGCCTCTCCCCTCCCTGAGCTGTAAATGCAGAGTCAGAGTAATGTACTCTGGCATCTAAAAAAAGTAGCGGGAGCCAGGTATGGTGGTGCATGCCAGTAATCTCAGTACTCTGGAAAGCTGAGCTAAGAGGATCACAAGTTCAGTTCCAGCCTGGGCAATTCAGTGACTTATACCTTGTCTTAAAATAAAAAATAAACAAAAAGGGCCCGGCACGTAGGTCAGTGTGAAAACTTTGGGTTCAGTCTCTAATACCACGCACACACACACACACACACACACACACACACATGAGAGAGACAGGGAGTCAGAGACAGAGACAGCCAGAGGCACAGAGGAGTCAGCCACTCCTGGTAGGAAAGTTGGCTAACTCTCCTGCAGACATTAGCCGAGACACTTACTTACTTAGTGCTTTTGTTTGGAAAAAGCATTGGAACTAAGAATGGGGTGAGTCAGAGCAATTCTGTTATTTGGACTTTCTACGATATGCATTGATTTCCTTTGTACAAAAATGAATGAACACTGCCACCCCACACGTGTCCTAGAGAGCCTGACTGAGGATCAGTTCAAGGCGGAGGGAATACATCTGAGAGAGGAAGGCTGCCCTTGAGGAGCCCATGGTTGTCTCAGGTGGGGAGGGGACATGGGAACAATTACGATCCGGGGTTTTAACTGCGTGCCTGCGTGTGCTCAGAGCTAGGGCAGCGGTGATCCTTGGGTGGCTGGTGAGGAGCACGGGACAGACTGTCTTCTGAGCAAGAAAATGTTTGAGATGAAATTTGCAGAGTGGATGATTTAGTAAGAGAAAGGTGGAAGTGTGTGTGTGTGTGTGTGTGTGTGTGTGTGTGTGTGTGTGTGGTTAGCCAAGTGAAGGGCCAGAGGTGTGCGAAAGCACCGGAACTCAGTCTCCCAGCTGGTCCTGTAAGGATGGGGCAGAGTGTCTGACTGGTTCTTCAGTTTCCACAGAAGGTTATCAAATTCTCCCATCTGCTTACCTGATAACTCTGCCCTCAATCAATACCTCAGAATAAGGTTGCTCTGGACCTCACCAGAAAATACAGGCTTGAACTTCTGTTATCCCCATCTCTTATTAAGAAAGAAAGTCAAGTCTGTGTCGAAGGAATTGCTGTTTATGGAGGATTAACTGAAGGATATTCATTCCCCACGAGTCTACATTTTATCCTTGAATCAAGTCAGAAAACTTGTACCGAAGGAAAGAGAGATCAAGGGAACAGAAAGGAAGGCCAGAAATATACCTCGGTATAAATGAGAATCAGTGTCAAATAAAGGTGGCTTTTTCATGCAGACAGGGAAAGGTGGCTTAGACAAGTGACACTCCCTGGACAGCTGACTAGCTATTGGGAAGAAAATAAAATTGAAATCTCACCCCCGGTCATGATTAAACAAACATTTACCTGGGGGTGGATGGCTGTTTTTATAATACTGAAGTAGAGAGAAGTCTTCTAAGAACACCAATCTCAGAAGTCACAAAAGAAAAGGTTGACAAGTACAATTGCTCAAACATAAAATATCTAGACACCCAAAACAACTGTGATAAAGTCAAAAGAAAAATGACTGGAGTAGGAAGAGGGAAGAAACTTCCAGTGGGAAACCACTAAACGGTTTTAGGTCAGGGAAGAAGTAGAGGATGCACTGGAAATTTTTCATACTTTATATTGTGAAAAATACTGGGCATGGTGGTAGGCCACTTGCAGGAGAATCCACTGAGCTCAGGAGTTCAAGGCCAACCTGGGCGACATAGCTAAACCTTGTCTCAAAAATATACAATACAATAATAAGCTCCTTGGCCATAGTGTGAATTATAGAATTATAGAGGATCCTGTTGGATGTGGGGAGAAAGGTGGTGTGGGTGAAGCTCTCAGAATAAGCCCAAATAAGAGTTAATGCTGCTTGGGCTGGGGAGTGGGTGGAATAACCAGTGTGGGTATAGTTGAGAGATATTTGGGAATAGAAATCTATGTGGAGGCTTGCTGGTGCATTGTATCAAGACATCCTAAGGGAGAGAAGGTACCAAGGATGATTCTAGTTTCTAGGCTTGTTTAACTGGACAGTGTTGGCATCATTCACTGAGACAGGAAAACAAGAAAGAGCAGACTTGATGGAAAGTATATGTTTTCCCTTTAGATTTGTTGAGTACAAGATGATGCCTTTGAGCAGGGTCACCTTCACAGGTGAGGAACTTGTGTAGATCCACAGGGAACCATCTTTGGTCTAATGCCCCTCTGACACATCTCGAAATCCTTGATAATTTTTTTAACAACTGGAATTTTCATTTTGCACTGACCTCAACAGCTGGTCCTGCTTTTGAATCATCCTAGAGTAGATGCTGTTCAACAGCTATGTAGGTGCCTCGGGAGCTTGAGGGAGTCTTCTGGGCTGGAGATGCACTTTGGGCAGACAGGTGGGAGCTAGAGTCCTGGGATGATTGCAGTAACATTAGAAAAATGCTTAAAAAAAGAAGACAACTAAAGACCTAGTATAAGGTACCTTACATGTAATGCCTAGGTAGGAGAAGAGATAAGAGCAGAAGCTGACTGAGAAGCAGGAGAATACAGGAAGCTCATGCAAAATCAGGAAATCAGAACAACGAGAATGGAGAAACAGCGGGTTTGAGGGTATGAAGGTCATTGGTCCACTACTGGTGAGTGCCATATTGTGTACTTAGGGACTGGGGGAAGGGCGAGGTGAGGAAAGTGAAAGCTGCAGTTCTTGAGAGAAGTTTACAATGACCTGAAGTAAGGAATGAGGCCGTATCCCCATAAGGAGGTAAAGGGTACAAAGAAATTTTAGTATTTCTTGAGGGACATCAATATATTGTTAAGGTATCTTATTAAGTGAAACAGCAGTACAGAGTATTAGGTACAGAAGAAGCCTCTTTGTTTAAAAATGGAGCAAGGGATAGGTTATAATGTACATGTAAAAATATTTCTGGGAGGATACACTAGAAATTTATAATGGCTACCTCTGGGGAAATGGGTCAAGGGGCTTCACCTTTTATTCCCACACTAAATTTTTTCAGTGTAATAATATGTTTTTAAATAAAAACCTATTAATTTGATGCCCTCAAGGGCAGTTCTTGGGCATTACAAATACTGATCAAAGGTTTCTGTGTTTTTCAAAATTAAATTTCAATTTATTAAGTTACAAATTCATACCGACCCATTCGTCTACATAAACTTTGAAATTCAGCTTACAAATCTTATTATTTATTTATAAGCCTAACAAATTTTAACAATCACTTTTAAGGGGAACTTTGATAAATGTTTCAACTCATTTACAAATGTGTTTAATTAAGTTGCTCTAAACATTGTAAACTGCATTCAGAGACTTAATATATTTAATTCATTTTTAAACACTTCAATTGTCCAATAAACCTCTCAAATACTTAAGTAACTACTATAAATGTAATGCATTAAACTTATAAATGCAACAAAGTTTAATTTTTATAGATTCCAAAACTTACTGAAATGTAGTAAGATTTCAACTAGAATCCAATATCACAATTGATTGCTCAGTTAAACACTTTATATTAGAACGGGCAAGTTAATTTATAATTCTAAGAGGCCACATTTTCATAAACATTACAAGGGCACAAATCCAGCTTATGTTAGAGCACATAGTTCTCAGTGGAAGGGGCATGGGTCTCGTCTACATTTCTATACTTAATCTAAACGATGCTCACCTCTGATCCCATCGCTGCTACCTCCCCTGTTATGAGAACCCTGACCATGGGACCTCACTCTTCTCCCTGCAACTCACCTGCCTCCCTCTGTGCCCCTGCACCGGCCCCTGCCTCCTTTTTGTTACAGCCTCTCCTCCCAGCTAAGGCCCACACCTATAGTTTTGTCACTTCAGTATCCCAGAAATTAGCAAGGTGCTTGATACATAGTAGGTGCTCAAAAAAAGAAAAACCTAGTTGTGGAATGGTAAATGCTGTGGCAGCCAGTGGCCTTCACCTCCCTTGGAGTTCTTGGATGAAGAAGGTTCTTTGAGAAATAATTGCTTGAAAGGCTCCATTTCCTCTAAAGAACTGTCGTGTGAGAAGGAAGCAGCGGGCAGGAGCAGGGGAAGAAGAATGACTGGGAGTGGTTTATAGCCTCAAGCCAGCTGCTTTTTTATTCTCCCCAGGAATTTGCAGAATTATGTCCACATACTAATGAGAACTAATGATTATGTCAGATCTATAGTGAAGGCTTGTTAAGCAGAAAGTTTTCATTCCTGTCTTCCCCACTCCCATGCTGATGCACCTTAGCTCAGCCAGCTCTGGCTGTCTGCCTTTCTTTTCACACCCAGTGTGTCCCAATGCTGACAGCTCACAAGGGCCACTCAAGTTGCCCAGTAATTGAAAGACCACAGGACAGAGCACCAGGAAGGTACAGCATGTGTACACAGTACTTGTGGCACACCGGCAGTGGCACAGGTGACTCAAATAAGTCCTGGGGCTTCCTCCTAACCATCTGGGGACCCCCCACTCAAGCCAGTAGGACAGAGACAGGAAAAGATACAGTTCAATGAATGAACACCTCCACAAATATGGCTGAGACATGGCATGGCCTTTCAGGTGGCTGAATTGGGTCCCTGCAGGGAGATGGGTTGGAATGTGGACTCAGACATTGTCCACTTGTGTTTTAGGGTGCTAAGGCTCCCAAGCATCAGAGTGGTGTGGTAATAACTAAAGCAGGCAGTAACTTTGGACTCAGGGTAGAGCTGAATGTACACCCCTATTTGTGGCTTTCCAGATCTCTGACTTTGAGTAACTCCCCATACTCTGAGCATGGATTCTACATCTGAACTACCAGAATAGTGATTTGACCTGATTGTACCATTGTGAAGCGCTGATAAATATACCACATTCAGCTCAATGTTTTCATTACTGTAGCTTTGTCCCATGGCTTGAAATCAGGAAGTAGGATGTGGAGTTTGTCCAGCTTTGTTCTTTGTCAAGGTTATTTTGTTTTTTTGAGAGTCTTCGTTCATTTCTTATTGTTACAACAGGACACCTGAGTCTGGGTAATTTATAAAGATAAAAGTTTGTCTTGGCTCACAGTTCTGGACGTTCAAGAGCATGGTCAGGGTACCTGCTCAGCTCCTGGCAAGGGCTCTTCTGGAAAAATGGAAGAAAGGAATGCATTCTGAAGGGCACATTGCAAGAAAATAATGCGAGGGACCAGGGTCGCTCTGTAACAACCAGCTATCAGGGAAACCACATGAATATCTCATGAGGGTGGAGTTCCCATGACCCAGCTGCCTTTTAAAAGCCCACAGACTCTCAGCACTGCTACTTTGGAGATCAGGTCTCCCACATCTGACTTTGGAGACACAAAGCATACCAGGGTCCCTTGTAATCCATCCAAAGTCCAGCAACAGCCTTTCCATTTCTGCTTTCTATAGAGGCCATTGGAGTTTTCACAAAGATTGCATTCAGTCTGCAAATCACCTTAAATAACTGGGGGTGGGGCACATGGGATTTTGATAGATGTATTAAATCTGTAAACTAAGCCTGTAAATCAATTTGTAAATTACTTTATCATAATATTAAGTACTGCCATCTTAACAATAGCCTTCTGATTATGAACATGGGTGTGTGCATTTATTAAGGTCTTTTTATTCCTTTTCTTCTTTTTCTTCTCTCTCTCTCTCTCTCTCTCTCTCTCTCTCTCTCTCTCTCTCTCTGCACTGTCACAGATTGAGCCCAGGGCCCCATACATGTTATGCAAGTGCCCTACCACTGAGCTACACCACCCTAAGGTCCTATGTCTCTAGTTCCTTTAATCAAGATGTTATTTTTAGGGTAAATTTCATATTTTTCTGTTAAAATTATTCATGAGATACTTATGCTTTTGTTTTATTTATTTATTTATTTATTCTGTCTTTTTGAGATAGGGTCTCACTATGCAGTTCAGGCTGGACTTGAGTTCACTTTGTAGCCCAGGCTGGTCTCAAACCCACAACAATCCTCCTGCCTCAGCCTCCCAAGTTGTGGGATTACAGGCGTGTACCATCACTCCTGGCTATGGTTTCATTGTATTATAAGTAGTTTTTAAAATTTCCTTTTGTATTATTCACTGCTAAAATGTAGGAGTACAATTGAAATTTGTGTACTAAATTCATATCCTAAAGCCTTGATGAATACATTTATTAGTTCTGCAGTTCTAATAATGGATTCTTTGGGACTGTCTAGATCGGTGGTGTCTCTTAAGGGTCCATATGTTAAAGACTTGGTTTCCAAAGTGGTTGTATTGGGAGGTGCTATGGACCATTAGGTGAGGCCCTGTAAAAAAACCTTAGGTTCTTGGGTTGTGGCATCAGATGGATTTATAGAACCTTGGCCTCTTCCTTTCTCTGTATTTCCTGGCTTAGGATTTGACCACGCACCCTGAGATGTGATCCGACCATTGTCATCTGCTACTCTCACCAGAGCTGAACTAAGGCAGTTTATGCCTTCAGATTCCCAAGACTGACCTAAAGAAGCATTTTTTTGCTGTATGAGTTGCTTTGGGTATTTCACTGTAGTAATGTAAAGGTGAGCAACACACCAGGAATGCCACCTGCAAATAGAAATTGTTTTGTTTCTTCTAATCTGAATGCCTTTTATTTAATTGGCTCACCTAATTTTCTGCTAGCCCTTCCTGTATAATAGAAGTTCTCAGAGTAGATATCTTTTTCTTGCTCCTGATCTTAGGGGAAAATATTCAATTTTTCACCATTATTTACATTATCTATTGGTACCTGGTAGGTGCCCTTTATTAGATAAAGAATGTTCCTGTCTATTTCTACCTTGTTGAGGGATTTTTTTCAATTAGTGATGGATGTTGGATTTCATCAAATAATTTTTTGTATCTATTAAGATGATCCTGTGGCTTTTACCCTTTTTTTCTATTGAATAGTGTAGCAATTTTCCGATGTTATGCAAATTTTGCATCCCTGAGATAAAAGAATATTTGGTCATAGTGTTGAACTGTTAATATACTGGTTAAAAAAAAAAAAAGGAATAAAAATAAAAAAGAATCGCTTTTAGGCTTCACTGACTTTTGCAATTATTTTTCTAGTCTCTTCTCTTTAGTTTCTAAGTGCTGTAGTTTCCTTCCTCCTGCTTCCCTTTAGGTTTAGTGTATTCTTTTTTCCAATGTCTTATGGTGGAAAGTTTGGTTACTGTTTTGAGTTCTTTCTTCTTTTCTAATAAAGCACTTACAGCTATAAATTTCCCTCTTGGTATTGCTTTAACTATATACATTTTCATACACTGGTTCTTCATTTTCATTCATCTCAAAAATGTTTTCTTGCAAGTTCCCCTTTGACTAATTGTTTATTTATGAGCATATCTTTAAATTTCCACATATTTGTAGGTTCCCAGAAGTTCTTTCTAATTTTATGCATTTTGACTAATTAATATATTATGTATTACTTCAAACCTTTCAAATTTTTGAGACTTATTTCATGGACTAGTGTATTGCCTATCCCAAATAGTATTCTATATGTGCTTGAGGAGAATATGCATGGTTCTATTGCTAGGCAGATTATTCTACAGATGTCTGTTAGGTCTAGTTCATGTATAGTATTGTTCAACTATTCTATTTTCTGGTTGTTTTGTTAATTATTGAATGTAAAGTGTTAAAGTTTCTAAATATTTTAAGCTATCTCTTTTGTTTTAATGATTATTATGCTATGTATTTTGGGGTACTATTGTTAGTAGCATATGTGTTTATGATTGTAATATCTTCCTGATATTTCAATACTTGTCGTTACAAAATATTCCTTTTATCTGTAGTAACGTTTTTTTTTTATTTTTTGGTTTTTCTCCGGTACCAGGAACTGAACTCACGACCTTGCGCTTGCCAGGCAGGCACTTTTGCCACTGAGCTAAATCCCCAGCCCCACGTTTTTGTTTTAGAATCTATTTTGTCTCATATTAGTAGTCATTGCAGCTTTCATTTTTAAGAACAAAAAAGATATTTTCACTTTCATTGATATTTAGAGCAAAGCGACAAGTAATAAAAACATCAAAGAAATAGACAGACTAGATAATCTATAAAAAGTAGCTAGTACTTTATGTTTCCATAGAATTCTGCTGAATGGTTTCCAGAATCACGTAGGTTAGGGTTCCAAATATATTAAAGCATTCATAATTTGAAAACATTTCCAACCACCTACCTATTTTTTCTTATAAATATAAAGGCAACCTTTCATTATTTTACCAGGTAAAGTTTAATATCATTCCATGATCATTACCGAGAAGTTTTCTAACCTTCTAACCTAAATCCTTAATTTTAATCTATGGGCTTAAAAAATAGCTTAGCTCTACAAGTAACCTTCACTTGAATATGGCTTGTTCCTTCCAAAATTTGAGTTTAATACCTATCATGAGATATTAAGAGGGTGAAAGCTTAAACTGACTATAGTGCTTAGAAGTAGGACTTTTGGGAGGTGATTAAGATTGGGTAAGGTTATCAGGGTACAGCTTCTGTGATTGAATCCTGGTGGCTTTTGAAAAGACGGAGAAGCCAGAGGACACAAATCTATACATATTTGTGTGCTGCTTGTCACTTGCCATGTGATATCCTGCACTGCTGGACTCTGGCAGCAAGAAGGCTATCAGCAGGCACTGATGGACCAGAACTGTGAACCAAAATAAACATCTCTGCAATTTACTCAGTCTGCGGAATTGCGATATCAGCAGTAGAAAATAGACAAATACATTCATTGCAATTTGGAAGTAGTTCCTTGTCTATATATCAAAATTTAATTTGTTCCTCTCTTCCACCTTCTCTGAATTAATTATACTCTGTTCTCTGAGCCAACTACAAAAACAAATTTTCTTCCTCATGGATTTTAAGTGTGATGAGAAAGAAAAGGACCTTCTAAAAATGGAGAATGTTTCCTTTTTTCACAAATCATGAATTATTCTTCTAGAAACAAACATTACTTTTCCTTAATGGCTTGAAGTCTCGAGGTGTCCAGCTTTCCTAAGTGGCCACATTAGTTTTCTATACTGTATAAAAAACAAAGAATGTATCTTAATTATTTCAGTTTTTCTGTGGGTCAGGAGTATGGGTGTAGCCGCAGTCAGGATGGCAATGGAAGTGTTAGCTGGTCTGTCTGTATGCTATTTGATATGTCTGCATTGGGGAGCATCTAGTCCCAACTTCATGCAGGATGTTGGGAGAATTTATTTCTTGTGACTACAAAACTGAGGACTTCTATGATTGCTGATTGTTGGTTGGATGCCACCCTCAACACCTGTGGGTTGCCCACAGCATCTTGCCATGTGCAATCCTTCATGATGGTTGCATTCTTCATCAAGTCAACAGAAAGACTCTCTAGCACAGATCATCTAACATATTGGAGACATGTAATTTAATGTAGTCATGGGAGTGTCAGTCCATCATCTTGGCCATATTCCCTTGGCTAGACGCCAGTCACATGTCTCTCCTGCTTTCAAGAGGAGGGTTTCATGTGAAGGTGGTGTGGATACTAGAAGGAAGGGCTCAGTGGTAGTGAATCTCCTATCTGTCTACTAGTACACTGGAGTATTCTTCATTAGAGATACTCCCAAATTACCTTTATCTCCTTTGAGAAGCAAACTGGTACTAGGAGTGTGGTTCTGTTCTTAAACAGTGTCCAGAGTGGCGTGCCTGTTGTCTGAGGTGGTACAGTGGCTGCAGATATCTGCAGACTGCCTTCCCCCATTCTTCAGCACTAAACAGTACATTGAAAGAAGTGACAAAGACCATTACATTGAAATAGAAAGGCCACTTCCTCTAATACGGTAACTTTGTTTTAAAGCTAAATTGAGAAACTAAGTGACTGGGTGATATCCTTTTAATGGCTGCTGAGTGTAAATGCATTTTGAGAGCAAATGCTCTTCCAGAAAAGATCATTTCTAATGTTCTTTCAAATTGTCAATTTGGAGGGTGAAGGGGAATGTGATTAGAAGACCAAAATAAGAAAGAATTTTGAGCCTGGAAAACATGTTGACTGCACGAATGTGTAATTTAAACTGTCAAGTGCTAGTGCAGTTTTGATGCCAAATATACTTAATCAGTAATAATCCTGTCCCTCAAGAAGACTCCTAATTTGTTTTATTGCCTTTTTAGATTTGTCCCCTTTCATTTTCTAAAATATAATCATAGTTCAGCGACTCCATCTGTGAGCGATCCGGTGATGAATTCTGGGTGGTAATGATGTACAACGAGCGAATAACAATTCCTTAATCACTCTGTTTCCTCTATTGTCGCCTCATTTGAATGCACGGTTTTCAGAAAATTCAATTATATTTGCAGTTTCATCAAGAAATCACTCAGATAAATAACTGACAGAGTAACAGTTCACTTATTTATCAGTAGCAAAGCTGAAGGCGAGGGAAGGGAAGAGAAGAAATGGCAAAAGACGAATTTGATAAAAAGTGTCATAAAGAAGTTTTGATTTCCTGAGACGCAAAGGGGAAGGGTGACAATTTTTGCAGCTGCAGATGTCAGGTTGGCCTATGAAGAGGATGTGACTAAATCCCCTAAATGAAACTTCTCCAGGATCAGGCCTGACTTAACGGCTCTCTCTTGCTCTTGAGCTGTCACTGAATTTTGCCAACATTTGCAATGCCCTGGTCTCATTCTGGGGAGGAATTTGTGATGGGAGACTCGAGATTCTCGTTTTCACTTTTATCACCTGAGTCCCATATTGGACTTCTGCTGATAACCATATCAGGAGCTTCCTCATTTTTGAGCAGTGGTCTTAATTTTAATCTTGCCAGTAAAGATTCTCTGAGCGTTTGGGAAGGAAAATTAAACATCTTCCCAACTAACATCTGTTGGCTTTCTTACTCTGTCAGGATGATTCAGCCCATTAACCAGCTACTGTCGGAGAAGATCCAGTCACCACATAGTCTGGGTGCATACTCAAAGCCCAATCTGTGCTCTGCTCAGCCACAGGTGATACCTTCTAGGTGTCCCTCTGGGGCTTTCCATGGCAAGCAGGACTATGGCATGGAGATGGAGTCACAGTGGTGTCTATTGGATTGGGGTGATATCACCAAGCATTTCATTTTCTGTTTGTTTGGATTTGTTTAGAGATAAGGTCTCCCTATGTATCCCAGTTAGGCCTTGAACTTGTGGAGATCTCCCTGCCTCAGCCTTCTAAGTGCTGGGATTATAGGCATGTGGAACCATGTCCCACTTAGTATATGTGCTGCCGAAGTGAGCACAATCATGTCCCACTTATCCCACTTACCCATTTTTTAAGAAAAATTTTCTTAAGAGGATCTTGCTGAAAGTTACCAATCCATGATCACAGCCAGCTCTCAGGGCTTGGGCAGCACAGCTCCCAGGGCAGACAGCATCTGCTTTGTGAGTCTTTGGAAGCAGATGTGATCATCCAATTATAACACTTTTCTTTCAAGGAATCTGAGCTGATTTCCTCCCTGATGAGAGTAACCAATCACAGATACTCAGGACATCAAAGTCTTCATGTCCTTCTCTCACACTCCTCCCAAGTTGCTCACACACTCACACACACACACACACACACACACACACACACATACAACAGCACCAGCAGCAGAGAAGGTGAAACAGAGGTAACTCCAGAAAGTACCTATAATGGTCCCTCAGTATCCACAGTGTGGATTAGTTCCAGGACTCCTATAGATACCAAAATCTACACATGCTCAGATCCTTCATATAAAATGGTATTGTATTTCTATGCAACCTGTGTAATCTTCCCATATACTTTAAATCATCTCTAAGTGATTTATAGTACCTAACACAATGTAAATGATAAATAAATAGATGTTACACTACATTACTCAGGGATTAACTAGAAGAAAATGTCTCCACAGTACATGCTCAGTACAGACATAATTTTGGCATATTTTTTATCTGTAGTTGATTGAATCCTTGTATGTAGAAACTACCGAGACAGAAGGCTGACTATATTATGTTCAAAATTGTCTATTTTACCATGTATTTTCTATTAGAAATATATCCCTTGCCACCAATTCATTTGAAGCTATTTCTAAATTAACTTTTAAAAAACAAATTCAGGGTTTGGGGAACTAGGTTGTATCAGAGTCCTTAGCCAAAGCTCCCCAGGGACACTGGGAACGGAGTAGAATTAGTCTTTTTCACTATGGCTGCAAGGGGACATGCACCTTAGGGAACAGGGAGATGGCTTAATAAAAGGGTATCACAAAAAGACTTGCAAAGATTTGGACTTGTGTTTGGTGATTCTGGGTTAGGTGCTGTCAGGATGCAGGGTTATGTTAGTCATATTTCCCATTGCTGGAGCAAAATACCCGACAGCCACAACTTAAATTATTTTTGGCTCACAGTTTCAGAGACTTTAGTACATGGTTAGCTGGCTCCAAAGGAGGGACATGGAGGAAGCACATGGAGTAGAAAAGCTGCTCAACTTATGGTGTTCAGGAAGCACAGAGCAGGGTAAGAGCCAGAGAAAAGATCCAGGGACTAGATGTAGTCCACAAGATCACATGTCACATGCCTAACTTTCTCCAACAACACCACACCTTCCAATAGTGCATTCACCTAAGAACCCACCAATGGGCTAGCCCTCATAACCCAATCACCGTCCAAGAATCTTTTCATCCAGTCAGGTTGACAGTCAAGATTCACTGGCACAAGGGGTGATTTTATAAATGGGTAGTCAATTATAATGCAGGACTAACACCACCAGTTGTCAATACTCGTACTAGTCAGAAAAGGAAGGGGTTTGCACTTTTTGTGGGGAAAAAATCACTTTTTGTGATTTCAGACATAATTGCGAAGCGGTCTTGTTTTCTCTTGCCTCATCATGATCACTGTAGCCTTGTTTGATGTTACATTATATGCAACTGTTTGTATTCAGCAGCAGAACATACATCCTGCCGTGAGGGTCAGGTCGGCTCCTGTCTATCAGGGCTGCTTGTCTCTTTCTCAATAATAAGATTTTTCAAGGTCATGGACACCTTCTTCTCATCCATGTTTTGAGTAATCTCATATATTCTTCTAAAAATGACTAAGAATCTGATCTACGCAAAGGTCAGATGATGGGATCGGAGTCATAAACAATTCAGCTATCGTCCAGCCCTCAAAATGTCTAGTCTTGCAAGGAAAATGGTTACAATTGAATGTGGCAGGCACTCAGCTTGAGATGCACACGGATGTTTCAGCTACAATTGCCCAGACTGACTTAAAGAAAGGAAGACAGGCACCAATGGCCTAATTGGCAGCTTGAGCTGTGCGTAGAGGCCCCAGGCTACTGCTAGTTATCCAGTCAGGAGGAAAAGCTACAAAGGGGAGTGGGCTGAAAGTAGGGTTGAGAAAACCGATGCATTCCCAACACCAGCACTATGGCCACCTCCAACACTGTACTGGCTTGTATTCATTTGGCATTTGACACACATCCAGCTCCTTACCTGGATTATTTAATTTTTATCCTCACAATGACCCCATGGAGTAGGTGATTTTTTAAGCTCTAAGCTTAGGTGAGGAAACTAAAGCACAGAGAGCTTAAATAATTTTCTCAAGCTCCTTTAGCCACTAAGTGATAGAGCAGGAGTTCAACGCTGAGCAGGCTGACTCAGGGTCTGTGTTACTTTCTTCTGGGCTCCTTGGAACTCTCCAGATGCCAGGGCATGTTGTACACTGCAGCTTATTAGGCCCTCACAAAATTGGCAAGAGTGTGTACAGCTCAGCATGGCAAAGACAAGTCCCTGAGTGGTCTGGAGAGGGAAGGCTGTTTTCAGGGGAAAAGGATTGTTTCAATCACAGAATATTGGAGACTGGGTGATTTATAAGGAACAGAAGTTTGTTTTGGCATATAGTTCTGGAGGTCAGAAAGTCCAAGATCAGGTGGCTGCATCTGATGAGGGCCCCAAGATGCTCCAACTTGTGGCAGTCAAAACGGAAGGGCAAGGGCCAGGGATATAGCTCCGCAGCACAGTGCCTACCTGGCAAGCACAAAGTCCTGAGTTAGAGTCCCAGTACCAAACAAACAAAAAAAAAATTACAAAAGAAAAAGAATTTGAAAGTGGAAGGGCAAACAGACATGTGTGAAAGAGAACTGAGGCACTAACCCATTCCTGTGCAAAAAAGCATTAATGTATGCATATGGGCTTCACCACACAACCCACATACCTCCCAACACTGCTGCACTGAGGAACTGAGCCCTCACGTGACTTTTAGGGGTAACAAACCATCTTCAAACCAGAGCACTCAGCATATACTGAAAACTTTTTTGTAAGTTAACAAGTGTGCCAACTTTGGGTTCAAAGTTCTTAGTTTTGCCCTAAATGTTTGTAATTGTTATGAATGAATAAAGAATGATTGAATTAACCAATCAACTGACTACTTCCTTTCTAAACAGATTGCAAAATAACATTGTGGAGACAAGATGGAGGAGCTGGGGTCACATTTCTAAGGGAAGTTGTTCCTGAAGATGCTGTGATTGTTGACTGCCATGATATCAAAAGAACAAAGAGAAGTTGCTGCCTTGACTTAAAGGTGACCCAAAATGCTGCCTTTGCATTGCCAGCTGTGTGACCCTGGACACTTAAACTCTCTGAGCCTCAGTGTCCGCATCTGTAAGACTGGAGCAAAGCTCGCTCTGTAGAGAGTAGTGTCTGCTAAGGTATGTAGTACATACTGGGTGCCATGTAAATGGAAGGATTATCAAACCCAGTCATTCTAGACCAGTGACTTATAACACTGTAAAGCACAGCTTTATGGCACTGTAACTGGAGAGAAGAAAAGCGAAAAGATCAGGCCTTGAGCTGTGGCTAGGCTAGCTCAGGCACAATTACTTGCTCACAACGTGTTTTCACTTGTGGCTTTTATCTCGCCCTTCTTGAAAACTATCCAAGAACTGGGTGGTTCTTTGGGAATTGTCCCTTTTGGTGGTCAGTGTTCATCAGGTAACTCTTCCCATTAAAAAAGTTGTCATGGCAACCTGCCCATTCAAGGAGTTTGCAATTGGTCCCTGCTCCTCCAAATGCCTGGAGCCTACACGACTGGGCAGAACAGCAATGCAAGTGCTTCTAAATGCAGAATCTAAAATGTGGGCATAAGGAAGCAGGGGATCTGGTGTTCAGTGTGCACACAAGAAATATGAGCAAAAGTAAAAGGAGGCAAAACCACTGGGGATGTTTCTGGAACAGAGTAGTAATCCTGAGTCCAAAAATTTAAGATGCCCTGTGCTGCCAGGCAGCAATAGTGGGAAGTCCCCTGGGGGTTGTTTTGGCCTGAAATGGTTCCATTCATTCATTTATTCATTCAACAGCATTAATAGGCCAGACACTACCCTAAACACTGCTCTACCATTGTGACACAGATGCAGTTTCTATGCTTGTTTAGCACATAGACTAGTGAGGAGTTGAGAAATAATCAAATTAAGAAATAATCAAATAATAATCCAAGTCCAATAGGGCAGGTGCTACTATGAGGAGCATGCAGAGTGCTGTGTAGTCCCAGACTCATTGTGATCCGAGAGGGCATCTCAGGAAAAGCCATCAACCTTGACAACTGGACAGAGTCATGCAAAGTAAAAAGATGGTGAATTACTGCTCCAGGTTGGAGAAATGACACATGCCTTAAAATGAGAGACCATAACAATGATTTCAATTGAAAACACCATCTGTCTCAGTCAAGGTCTTATGTATGAGCAACAGACACCAAGCCTGGCATATCTAAGCACAAAAAGGATTGATTAGGTGATGTTAGTTTCCTCACCAAATCTTTGAGAGATACTTGAATCAATTTGAAAGTGTATGAGACAGGAGCAACTCAAGAAATAGTAGTATAGGACTGACCCTTGGAAAAAACCCCAGCCTGGCAGCTGGCAGTGATGTGGTTGCTTGCATGGGCAAGATCACCGAGGATAAATTCTGGATGTTGCTCCTGGCAACAATATGTGGGGAATCCTCTGCCACCTCCTTCACAAGCATGTGTCCTGTGTGTCTCCTGATTTTTCAAGTCCAAAGTCTTATTTCAAGCCTTAGGTCAGCAGTATTTGATTGTCTGAGTCTAAGTCATTAATGCTCACTGCACGTGCAGGAGAGGATGACACAGAGAATTTGGCATTTTTAACATAAAGGGGAGAGTGGGCTTTGCCTCATGAAATGTAATAGGTACAAGCAGTGGCAACGAACTGATAAGGAAAACGTCATCATAGAAAATCTTGAGTCCACCTAGGTACGACATGATATAACCTTCAAAGGGGACTGCAGTCTCATGGAAGTCATACTTTTGTCCGTAAATAATACAGGAGTGGGGGAAGGTGTAGGGAAAGGAGCAGTGTTGAAGATGGGTAAGCAATAGAATAAGTAAGCATCAAGGTGCCACACACATCTCAAGATTATGATGTGGA
This sequence comes from Chinchilla lanigera, assembly GCF_000276665.1. Lineage (NCBI taxonomy): Eukaryota > Metazoa > Chordata > Mammalia > Rodentia > Chinchillidae > Chinchilla > Chinchilla lanigera. The sequence goes on along the minus strand of NW_004955408.1, from coordinate 23,393,400 downwards.
AGGAACTATATTGACATCCTGCATGAGGCATGCTAACCCTAAGACTTCAAGGTCTCTAAGTCAGAAGAATAAGGAGAATGTAGTGTCTGTCCAGTAACAGGGGTTTGGTTTACCTTCAGCACCCATTAGTTTAACTCTTCCAGGAACAATCTCTGTTTCACATTTGTAATGAGCCTTCAGGGCTGAAATTTCACACTTTATTGCCCCCATCCCCCAGTATTCCCCCCATCTTTTGGACTGTAACCTAATGCATATGGCACAATTTTTGGAAGTCCTGTTATATTTAAGGGAAGGGTTCAGTCCTCTGTGGATGGGGAAAGCACAGAGAGTGCTTGAGAAGTTAAAAATGTAATATCCCAGTAGAATTGGGGCCCTTTAATGGAGGAGCCACTTAAAGGATGGAGTATCTGGATTCATGTTTCTTTGGATAGGACTCCTGTTCCTTACAAATGGGCACACCAAATCCCTTTGAATTTCCTATTTGCTAATTGGACCCATCAGGGGGACACTCTTTTGGAGACTAAGGGTTGAATCCAGGGACCCTGCGCTACAATCCTAGTCCTTATTTTATTTTTATTTTGAGGCAGAGTCTTGCTAAGTCACTAAATTGCCCAGCATGGGTTCAAACTTCACATCCTCCTCCCTCAGCTTCCATCGTACTGGGGTTATTGGTGTGTACCTTCACACCTGGCTTCTATACCTCTTTTTAACCTAAAATATTTTAGTTTTAACTTTTTCTTTTCTGATGCAATTTACTTGGTATTCATGTAATTCTGCTGTTCTTCTGATTTGTTGATGAGGGCCATGGATCTTTAAGAAGGTCCAGATTCAGCCTCTCGGTGCTTTTGGTCAGCAGAATAATGGCCTCTCCAAAATGTCCACATCCTAATCCCCAGAACTTGGGAATATAGATGTTATATAACATGTGGGTAGAAGATTGATCAGCAGTAGGTTTTAACATGAGATCATGTAGGATCACCCAGGTGCACCTATATAAGCACAATCCTCGGTAAATGTGAACCAGGGAACAAGAATAGTGAGATCCAGAGAGAGGCCTGAAGATTCAATGCTGACTGTGAAAATGGAGAAAGAGGAATGAACCAAGGAATAAAGGTACAATTTAGAAGCTGGGGAAGACAAGGAATGGGTTCTTTCTTAGAGTCTCCAGAAGGAACACAGCCCTATTACCCCATTGATTTTAGCTCACTGACACTCTTTCTGGACTTCTGACCTCCAGAACTCTAAGATAAGAGAGCTGTTTTGTTTTAAGTCATTAAGCAAGTTATAATTTGTTATAGTAGCCAAAGGAAAAGGATGTAATTCTTATTACCAAGGGTTCATTACAGGGCAAAGCAAAACAAAATAAAACATAACAAAACAGAACAGAACAAAACAAAACTAAACCCAAGAAATGGTTAGGACCTTGGCCCTTGAATGCATACAAGTCTGCACAGAAAACAACTGCTATATTTATAAACTTGTCCTGATAAGTGATCCCAGTTTCTTTTTGTGGGATATTAGATTACTATAATCGGAAAACTTTGGCCTGAATTGAAAGGCACTATTTTCATAGTGTAGAAGCACAATCTTAAAAACACTACATTGGACCAGGTATGGTGGAACATACCTGTTATCCCAGCATTCAGGAGGCTGAGCACGAGGATCACTGCAAGTTCAAGGCCAGCCTGGGCTACATAGTGAGTTCAAGGCCGATCTGAACTTCACAGTGAGACCCTGTCTCAAAAACAAGACAAAACACATTGAATGGGTTCTGAGATTCTACATTACTTGCTCATTATCATAAAATCAAAATTTTTCCTGAGATTTTGTCAGTCAGGTTTCTGTTTTCTGCTCTCTTAGGATCACACACGCTGTTCATGGTAACAGATTTGACAAGGATGGAAATTGGAGGTGTGTTAATTATGGGAAGAGGGGACTTCTGTGCATATTAACTCAATCCTGGGGGTTACCTGGGTCTGTTGGGAGTGGTGTGGTTCATGCCATTAATGGGACTCTTCCTAGACTGGTTTTATAGGTTGAGAGCAGAAGAGAGTGAGACTTACAGGTCAAAATAATTCTTAATTGAAAACACAGGAAAATTTGAAGTAAGGACCCCTTTCCAGGGCATTTGATGAGAACCAATTTGGTGTTAAATAGGCTGCTTTGACTGAAGGCAAAGGACTGGTGAAGAATCTTGCTTTTGTATAGCAAATGTCCATTATTTCTCTTTCTGCTAAGAAATATTTTCCCATTTCTCTTTGAGAGACTACCTGTAGGGAACTCAGACTGCTTCAAAGCTCAGGGGCATCTAAGGACACCTGAGGATGTGACCCTGCTTGTCTAATGCAGGTGCACAATGGGGTACAGTTATGTAACCATGGCTCAGCACAGGTAAACACACATGTGTTGGTTACAGCTCTATGTAAGAATATAAATATGAGATAACAGCCTGTGTAAGAATTATACAATAAAGATGCAGGCGGCTCTTGCCCTGGCTCTCTGTCTGCTCCATGCTGCCTGCTGTTGCTGCTGATGTCTTGCACACATGTGTTCTTTAACCTTGGGACCTCACCCATGAAAATCTCCCTTGGGCCCCCTGAGGGGACTGACACTACCTCTCTCCTACTCTCCACACTCTTGGTTGAGATGAATTCTAACACATCCCTAACTCCCCGCATCTAACAGAACCTACAAGTAGCCAACCACAAAGTTCCATTCTTGTTGCCGTTGTGATAAGCTCATAGTTGGGCACATGGCTAAATGTGGGAAATGAAAGCCACTGTTAGGACTGCAAAAGGCCCAGAAATCAACCTGGGTGTTGCCGATAACCATAGTGTTAGTACAGAGGGAAGTGCTTTCAGGACAGTGAAACCAGCATAATAGAAAGCAGCAACGGAAAACAGAAAGATGCTCAAACATTACTTCAATATGCAGCTGTAGCCATAACTGAGGCCCCACATATTCAGTCATTTGGATGAGTAAGTGCCCCTCCTACCATTCTCCTTCTCAGTCTACTTGCACATGGGCTTGTTTCTCTTGCAGTAGGAGGTTGCCCTGCTGGGAGCCCAAGTAAAAATTCCACACACATTTTGAAATCCTATTTTGTGAATAAGGCATGATGTTAGGCATGGAAAACTATTTAGTTGAGTTAGAGGATGGAGCTTCACCTAGGCTTCAAGTGGTGAAACATCAAACAGGAAAGAATAAAACTAAATCTGTTAAGTCACTGATTAGCACAGAAACACCTATTATACTCTGGGTATGTAGAGAGAGGAAACACAAAGACCTGGAGAGTTCATGTCTCCCCACCGGACCCCACTAGAGGGGCTTGAGGGCCCAGCTGAAGCACTTGGTAGAATGCTGAGGACTGGTGGAAATTTGGCCATGCGGCAGGTCCTGACAGAAGTCAGGGAGGTGAACATCACCAAAACTGCAGGGATTTCTTAGCAGCAAGGCCAAAGGCTAGCATACAGATAACTAACAGTAGGACTTGAGCTTAGAGAATTCAGAATAAATACAGCAACTTGCCCAAATTCACGCAGTTCAGGGGGCATCTATTGACAAAATCTAGTGCTCACTGGACATCATTTGCCTTCAGGAGAGGATTATGTCAGCTACAGAGTTTTGTAGGCCTCACCACACAAAACAGAATGGGAGGAAATCTCAAGTTCTGCATCCATGCGCTGCCACTAAAGGTCACAACTGATGACTGAGCTGAAACTCACCTGGCCTTGTTGCAACAGCTGGTCCTGCTTAGCCCACATTCAGGGGTAATAAAGAGAGGTGGGAGTGGCTCAGTATGTTTGAAATTGTCAGTTTCTCTAGGTCATGTCTCGTGCTTACAAAGATAGAATGGAACAGGGCTGCTGTGGCAATCTCCCTGGTCTTGCTGTCAGCCTTCCAGACCATGGATATATTGTACGCTTATTTCTTTGCCCAGACAAGATATCAGAGTGAGAGGATGGAATCAGGAGAGAAGGACTTCGAATGCTATGTCCCCTTTCACCCACTTTTTCACCTTTTTAAGAGAGGTTGTCTCATGGCCCTAATCAAATAGACTACACAGGCTCTCTGGAGAGGGGAAGAGAGCTGGAGAGCTGTGAAGGGACAGCTGGTATACCAAGTGCTAAGACCATACATCTACCTGAGAGAGAAGGCGACCAGCTGCTCCTCTCCTCTGAAAGAGTTCAGGTTCAAATCCAAGCTTTGATGTTTACTAGCTGTGTGAGCCTAAGCAAGTGCTTCATTTGTAAAGTGGGAATGATAATTGGGGTCAATGCAAAAGATGGCTGTGTGGATCATAAATACCAGAAAGTACTTTGCAAGCAGCAGCAATAGCACCAGCAGCACCAACAATCTAAGCCAGAATCCTCCATTGTCTCTCCATGTTTTCATTTGCAGCCATGATCACAGATCTGGCCACTTCTCCCTTTAACTTGACCTTTGCTTATCAACAAACATTTACTGAGCATCTACTATGTGGCAGGGACATAGGAAAAGACAATGGGGAGTAAGAGAGATCAGGGCTCTGCCATCATGATGGGTTTTTTGCTGGCCATTGAGGTGCTCATGTGATTGACAATAAAACCAAAGCTGAGAGGGAGGAATCCCTCTGCCTACAGTGGCAGAATGACAGTGATGGTCAGATACATGCATAGTAGTCCCCCCTTTATCTGCGGCTTTCTTTTCTAGATTCAGTTACTTATGATCAAACCAACTGAGAGCCCAATATATTAAAAGAAGGATCACAGAAATGAACAGTTCCTAGTGTATAAATTGCAAACCATTATGAATACCATGATGAAATTGCATACCATCTAGTACCATCCTCCCCAGTTGTGAATTATCCCATTGTTGATTATACGCTAGCTTCCCATCTGTGGATTAGTTACCAGACTTCAGCTGGCAGGTTGATTGTTGTGGGTGAACCTTATGTAGCAGCCTAAAGTTGAGTCACAATGCCTACATCACTCACTCATCTCATTGTGCAGGCACTGTATCACAACTCACCCATGACAAAGAAGGATGGGCATAGCACAATGGGGTATTTTGAAAAAGAGGAAGGGAGGGAGAGAAGAGAGATGAGGAGCACATGTTTACATACATTTTACTATAGCCTATTGTTATAATTGTTCCATTATTATGGGTTACTGTTACTTTCTCAGTCCACTTAATTTATAAGCTAAAATTTATCATAGATATGCACAGGAAAGACCATAGTGTATACCCAGGGTTCAGTACTGTCCAAAGCTTTAGCAATCCCCTCCGCGCCCTGGAGCAGCATCCCCCTCCAGTAAGGGCACTATATCTTGTTCACTTCCTCTTGTCTCTAGGCCCAAGCACCACACTTGGCAGAGAGCAGATGCTAACTCAATATTTGCTGAGTTTATGAGTAAAGGGGTTAACAATGCTTATCAGTCTAGGGCTTTTCCTGTGGCCTTCATCAAAACCACAGAAGTGAGGATTCACATGGGATACAGGGCAGTGCTTCCTACTATATGAACTCAGCTCAGTTTTCCCTCTGCAAAGGATAGGCTGAGGGGTTGTTAAGGGGTTGTATTTCTGCTCTCAGCACACTGCATCTGGAGCCAAAGCAACACAACAGTGTAAATTAGAAATGCAATTGCATATGTCCAGACTCACAGTTCTAGGATTAAGCGAGCCAGGCTCTGAAGAGAAAGCTGCTTTTTCCCACTTAAGGAAAAATAATTCTTGGACCCTTATAGTATGCTTTCAGGATTCAATAAACAATATACCTAAATTTATGGGCCTTCTAATAATAATACAAATGAAGGCCATGCTAAGTACAGTAACAGCTTGCTAAAGATATCCACATCCTGACACCTGTAGCCTGTGTATGTGTTACGTTATGTGTCAATGGCTATTAAGGTCAATAATCTTCCAGCTTTGAGAAGGGGAGATCATGCTGGACCATCTGTGTGGGGCCTCATCCCAAGGGTCCTGAATAGAGGAAGAGGGTGTCAGGCTAGAGAGGATCAAAGAGAAGGCAGCATAAGAAAGAAAGACTCAGCCCCATGTGGGTGGCTTAGAAGATGAGGAAGGGTCCACGAGCCAAGGAACATGGGTCAGCCTCTAGCAGCTGGAAAAGGCAGGGAGCTGAGTCTCCCCAGAGACTCCAGGAGGAACACAGCCTTGCCCACACCTTGAATGATACCCATTTTGGACCCCTGTCCTCCAGAACGCTAAGATAATGAATTTGTGTGGCTGAAGCCACTAAGTTTCAGATATTTTGTTACAGGGCCAATAGAGAAGGTATGCAGAGGCCCACTGACCATTTACCTAAATATATTTTATTAGTTCATGTTTGTAGTACATAATGTTCAGATTTCTTCTGTGGAGTTGGTACAGGCAGAGGACATATCTTAATTCCTTTTCTCACCCTTTCCCCTCTCCTTTCTCTCACGTGCATCTCTTGATCCTCTTCCTTTTTGAGAAAAGTCTATCTCCCTACTTCTTATTATCTATCTTTATTTTCTCTATATTTATAGTTTGGGTTTCTCATATAAGAGAAACCATGTAATATTTAAGCTTATGTCTGATTTCTTTCACTTACCATTATGTCTCACGGTGCCTCAATTTCCTCTTAAATGACTCAAGTTTATTTCTCTTTATGGCAGAGTAGTACTCCATTGTGTATAAATACCACATTTTCTTTATCCATTCATCTGCTGATGGACATAATGCTGCTTCCAAGATTTAGCTATTATGAATTGTGCCACTACAAATGTGGTTATGCATGTATCACTATAACAGGATGTATAACTCTTTCAGGAAGATACCCAGAAGGGAAATAGCTGGGTGAAATGTTTTACTTTTAGTTTTTTGAGGAATCTCCATACTGACTTCTACAGTGATTTTACTAGTTTATATTCTTACAAAAAAAACCCCCAAAAAACCCTTGTTAAATATGCTATGTTCTACATTAACCATACCATATCTTCTTAACCACTTGGGCTTGCAGATTTTCAAACTTCTGGGAGTTATTCCACCAGAATGTGAAAGTGCAGAGCAAGCAGATTAGAGCTCCTTTCCTGGATGGATTCGTCTTTCTTCTCCTTCTACTTCCCACTCATACGTAGAAAAGCTTTCTGCATACAGTATGGGCAGCCCAGCCTGATATCCACGTCCATCCACATCCCTGCAGACTCTGGAAGAAGCTTCAGGGCTATTTGAACCAGAGTTATATGGCTCCAGGAGTAGGATGTGGGAGGAGAGTATGAGTTCTAGGTGGGCAAAAACCAAAGCCCTTTCAGTCTCCTCATTCTGTGGGAAGGTACACTGGTCTACAGTCTTGTGCAGATGGAAAAACCCCATAGTGCAGAACAGGCAAGGGGCTTGATTAGAGTCATTTAGTGCCACTGTTTTCAGGAACAAGATCAGAATCCTTATTGGGGCCACTGGGCCCCTGAGGATCTGGCTCTGATGACTTCCCATTTTCACAAAAGTTCACATTACATGGCCTCCTTTCTGGCCTCTGAAAGGATTGTGCTCACTGGGCCCCCAGCATCTTTGCCATGTGTCTCCTCTGCAAGGCCTCCAGGAAGGAACCAGGTCTTATCAGGGGTACATGTTTGGGAAGAACCAAAGCTGAGAGTGGACTCCACTGCCTGCCTCCTAGCTACAAAAATCCACAATGCATGCTCGCCAGTTACAGTGCCTAATAAAGGTGTGGGGAGTGGATGAAAGCTGAAGAACGACATCCTTGGCTCCAGCACTGAGCTGTTCCTTCTGTTTGCTAGATAGAGTAGCAGCTGTGCTCATTGTAGTAAATAGTAGCTGACACTTGTTTATTCATTAGGATCTTCTCGTTTCCTCCCAAGAACCAAGGCTGTGATGAGTTCCAGAGACCCAGCCCTGGATGCAGGTCCAGAAAGGGCTCTGGTGGCTGCAGATGCCTCTTGACTCCTGGGCTTTTTACTCTGCCACCTAAGTCTCTGGCTGCAACACAAACACTATTGATTGCCTGTCAAACTGAGGTACAAAGTGCACACACAGATACAAACCCAGGCACAGAACCCAGGCACGTAGGCTCACAGGCTCACCTGCGTTGGAGGCTCACAAATAAGCCAGCCGCTCCCCAGCGGGGGTGCACACATGCCTGATGTCTCTCCCATCAGGGGCTCTTTGTTCCATTCTCCCTGGAGCTAGTCCTGTTGTCCGAATCACAAAGCCTCACTGCCAACATGCCATGTTCTCTCTGCTTCCTACTAGTCATACTTTAGGTAGCTCTGTGTGTAATTAGCCTCGGATGCACAAAATGAGCTTGGGGATCTGGTGCCATCCCTGTCAATGTCCTCGGGCCCTGTAGAGACTCTGCTGGCCTGGGATGGCTCCCCAAGGAACGCTTAGGGAGACCGAAGCTTTGCCATAAGAAATAAAGGAAGTTACACTTTGTGCACAACTGAGGTTGCAGCCTGAAACGCAGACACACTTCATGGGCTCAACCTCGGATCTCTGATGAGGGGGAAGGAGGATGGAGGGAGAGAAGCATGGAGAGGAGGCACCCAGACAGGATGGTGGACTGCAGTGGAGATCCTGCACTGGGGCGAGCGGAGACACTGCCCAAGGGCCAGCTGCCCAGCCTCTAAGGGGCCAGCCTCAGCCTGGAAGCCACATGTCCTCCGCTGGAGATGGCTGCCTGCTCTTATTGTCTCAACCCGTCTGTCAGGACACCTGATGCTGTGGTCAAAATTTCATCCACATTTCTGGGCAACTACATCCTCGTCCAAAACTCAGGGTACAAAGCCAGTACCATATCCACCAGGGTCTCCAACAAGCTTCTTGAAACAAGGAGAAGATATACTTAGCCTGAAGGTCTCCTGGTTGGTGTACGGAAAAGGAGGCACCCACAGCTCTCCATTAAAAGTCAAAGCCCCAGTGAGCTGAGTCCTGGGTCCTTATTGTCCTGGGTGGCAACTTTATCTAACACAAGTCCTTCAATTTTCTGTCATCTTTGACTTTACCAAAAGTACACAACACCATTTCATTCAGTTGTGATAACCTTCCTCGTTATCAGTTTATTCAGATTAGAGACAAGTAAGGTGTGGCCCCAAATCCCACTACCAGGCCATGGTAGCAGCATGATTTGACCTCCAAACCCCTATGTTTTTCCTTTGTTACCACCATCAGGAGCGACTGTGCATCATTTTCCAGTTTGCCTTCTACCCAGTTGGGGTATCGAAATAAGCTCTTTATAAGGTCACAGGTGACCTCCATAGCACCAAAATGCAACAGACCAACTTGGTTCTCTTTGTATTGGCTTCTCAGCTGATGGGACGTCACTGGCCACTTTCTCTTTGTTGAAACATGCTCCTCAGTGGCTCCATGAAATACACTTGGGCCTGCTTTTCTTTATTTCTCCCATTCCTTGACCCATGTTCTGCTCTTTTCTGGCCTGCTGGTTCCCCAGGAAATGATCTCATGGTCTGTATCACCCTGGCTTCCTTGCTGTCTGACTTCTAGCTGGACTTGTCCAAGGAGAGGCTCTAGAAGACTGCAGAGCTGCAAGAGCGGACCAGGTGCCGATTGTTCCACTCCCTCCCTGAGCACCTCTGGTGCTGGGGCAGCACCTGTCCTCCTCTGCAGCCACAGCTCCAGCCTCACTGGGCTCCAGCAACATTCCCCTCTTTCTTGCTCTTTCAGACCGAGGGAGAGTAGCAACATCCTTTACTGCTGGGCCCTGGGTATATCAGCGCTCGGGTGTTTCCTGTGATGCACTGCTCAGACTTCTGTCTACATAGAATCTGTTGTTTAAACTCTCTTCCATTAAATCCACTGTGTTATATCACTTTCTTTTTGGGACCCCAAGTGATAAAACACTTTCTAAGTCTTCCTTCCACTTCTCTGGCTTCTCCTGCTTTGTCTTCCTTTAAGCTCACATCCCTTGGCTCACTATTAAACATGGATGATCCTCAAGGCTTGGTCCAGAAGGCCCTGCTCTTGTCCTTCTTTAATATCCACCTGGTGACCTCATCTGCCCGCAGCTTTGACCGCTGCGTACATGGTTCACTCAGGCGCCTCTCCCATCCAGTCTCCTCTGAGCCCTGGGCCAGTGCAATCCAACTACTTCCTTGCCATTTTCTTTCGGCCTCCCCCAAGGCATCCCAATGCAACATCATCTTATGCCTGTCTTAGTGAGCTGCATCACTGCTGACCCCGCTGTGCATGATGGCGAATCATTCTGCTCATCCTTGTTTGGTCCTCTCTCTGCATCTGTAAAACCGAGAGATGCACATACCTACTACCACCCGCTCCAGAAGGGGTGGCCTTCAGCACTTTCCTCCTCCACGCTATGCATCTGCACATGCTATTCCTCATGCCCTCCGCCTCCTCTACTTTGCTCCTACTCACCCTTCAGCTCTAAGCTCAGTGGTCAAGTGTGAAACAGCTTCTCAGACCTCACTGATCGGTTTCAACCCATTACAGACCACAATCCTAGGGTCCTGGACACCTCTCATGCCACCTATGATAGTTCCAGTTTCATACTTATTTGCATATTTAATAAATTTCTGCTTCCCCACCTAGAGTGTAAAGTCCAGGAGACAGGGTGCCATTGGCCCCTCTTTTTTATCCATCTCTGTATTCTATTCTCCACCCCAGTGTCTGGCACATAGCAAGTGCCCAGGACGAGTAGAATGAATGAGTTCTTAGAAACACAATGGACTAAAAGGTCAATTGTATGAGGCCCACACAGAAGAGATACCTATGCATCAGGCTGGGTTTCTACGGATGTATAGGAATTTTCCATTTGGGGAACAATCATCAGGCAAACTCACCTGGAAGTGAGTTTGCTCTGGTTCTGCTTTTCCTGTAGTTTGCTGTGTGATCTCAGGGAAGTCCTCTCCCTCCATTTCTAACCAGTGGAGTGACTGAAGCCCTGCTGAGGATCCGTGACTCCCTGTGTTTCCTGCAGGGCCTTAGCATTTTCTAGGTATCTGGGCCCTTGTGTCAGATTGCTGTGGCTGGCATCAAAAAGTGCCACATCCCCTGGCTGTCTTCTCCCCATGCTGTCACACACTCTTCCTTCCCTGTGCATCTGTGTCTTGACTTGCTCTTCCTATAAGGACACCAGTCCTATTTGGTCAACCTGAATCAACTCATTTTAATTTAGTTAACTGGTTAAAAACCCTACCTTCACATATGGCCATATTCTGAAGTATTAGGATATAGGGTTAGGGCTGTAACACAGAAATTTTATGAAGGACACTCTGATTGCTACTTGTGTAACCCTGATTCTTTGGTTGTTATAAAAGACTAGATGGGCTGCTCCTTGGGCTATGAGACCTCCAAGGTCTGCGGGCCCATCTGCTCTTAGGAGGTACTAGGCTACCACCATGGATGGCGGTATACCCCTGTATTTCCAGGACTAGAGAGGCTGAGGCAGGAAGATTTCGAGTTTGAGGGCAACCTGGGCTACACAGAAAGACCCAGGCCAGCCTGGACTATGGAGTGAGATTCTATCTCAGATGTTGAATGTCTGGGGAAGGAGGAATGCCCTGGCAGTGTCCGGGGCTCCCCAGGGCCATCCCTGCTGGGTTAAACTGGAAGTATAGAGGCTGAAACTCCCGCAGGTTAATCATTCCTCTGTGCAGCACCTCTCTGCCCCAAAGGCTGGGCTTGGGCGGGCCCTGCAAAGAGGCTAGACTCCACTCCCTCCCTCCGACCCCAGCATCCCGCCTCCTTCTTATTGAGAGGCAGCAGAAGTGACAGGTGGACGGATGCCAAGCTCTGCCTCTCCCCCTCGGAGCACCAAGCCGGCTCCCAACAGGGCTCAGGCAGAGCTGCAGCGGCAGGTGGTGAGGGACCTCCCTGGAAGGCAGCCCAGTGCCCTGGCACTGGGCCGAGCCTGCACCCTTGCTCCTCACCTGCGCCGGCCTGCCATTTAGCTTGCTGAGCCTCCTACTTGTCTCCATTTGTGAAATTAAAATGTCCTTTGTATTCGCATCTGGCAGCATGGGTAGGGAGCAGAGGATGGGGGAGGGGGTGTGGAAGCTGACAGCTTCCGATTGGCTCCTGGGCCCCCAGTGGAGACACTAACAGCCAACACCCTCTGCCTGGCCCGCCTCCCCGGGCCTCGGGAGAGTGCCAGTGGCGCACACACTTGGGGGCACACAGAGGGCAAGGGCCTCAAAGCGCGGCACAGTGGCAGCTGAGCAGGCCCAGCATTGCAGCCGCCACTGCCACTGCCACTGCCACTGCTTCCTGATTGCTTCAAGCTGCTGCCCGCCCTGGGTCCTCCCTCAATAGGATGCAGGAGGCGGATGCAGGGCCCCTTTGTGGGACACTGGGTTTCCAAAGGCAGACTGTCTCAGTCCTTTTCCTCTGCTAGTACCACAATAGTACCACAATACCACAGACTGGGTAAGTGGTCAGAAGGTGGACTGAGCGCCAGAGTCCTGGGCTGATGTAGAGGGGCCACAGCTGGTGAAGGCCTTCTCCAGAGAGGCAGCGCAGGGCTTCCCGGGGTGAGACACGGCCACTCAGGAGGCCCAGCAGAGGGGCTGTTACAGCGGTCCCACTCTTGGGGCACTCATGAACCATCAATCCATTAATCATAGCAGAGCAGGAATCTAGTCCTGAAGGCCAAATCCCGCTCCCCTGGTAAAGGCCCTATCTCTCCATATCCTGTCTTCAAAGAGAGTTTCAGAGGGTACAAAGCAGACTCAAGCCATCACACAGGCTTGGAAAGGAGAAGTTATGCACAGGTAAGGCGCTCTTAGGAGGTGCTAGGCTACCAGAGGTGGTGATACCTGTCATCCCAGGACTCCAGAGACTGAGGCAGGAGCATTTGGAGTCTGAGGCCCACCTGGGCTACCAAGTGAAATTCTGTCTCAGAATGAAACAAAACTAAACTAAAAAAAAAAAAACACAAAAAATAAAACAACAACAACAACAAAACCAGAAAAAGACATACTAGGCTGTCTTCCCTAGATGGGCAAAGAGAAAAGAGAAGAAGTATACACAGTGTGCACGACAAAGTGGAAACCAGACAGGGAGTGGAGGAGGAGGAGCCACAAAGGAAGAGATGACGCCCAGCATGCCTGTGGCCCCAGGAGGGCGACGACACCCTGGGTGTGGCCCACCTCAGGCAGGGGAGCAGGCCTCTGAACCCTCTGGGAGGGAGGGTTCCCATGCACCCCATCTCCTACCTCTCTCCTAGCCTTGGGGCAGATCCTGAAGGCTGTGATAGTCAGAAGCCTGGTGGAGAAAAAAACTACTGTCTTGGCATAAGGATTATTTTAAACTGTGAACATCTGAATTACGGTAGGCACAAAACAAATCTTTCCTGCAGTTCTTGCTCAGGTCTCAAGTAGCGGCGCCCTAGGATTCGGCTGTCGCTGTGGTTCTGGCAGGATTTTTAGGGTTCGGGTGCTGCAGGTTTGGTCTTCATGGCAGCCGAGTAAAACACTGTGGGACTCATGGGTGGTGGCTGGGCCACTGGGGGTGCTGCCCTTAAAGAAACTGAGGCCGTTTTGTGGGATCCTGAGTTAGTTCTCCAAAGAGGGTTGTTATAAAAAGAGGACGACAGCCCCTCCTGTCTTTGTGGCTTCCTGACATGCCATTCAGCCGCTCCCTCTTGCATGGTCTCCCACCAAGATGACATCCATCAGGATGTGACATGGGTTGGGGCCCTTGGCAGACTGATAGGGTCATGTCAGGCTCTCTGACTCCAGAACTATGAGCCAGCTGGGTGTAGTGGTGTACACCTATAATCCCCGAAGTCTAGGAGGCTGAGGCAGGAGGACCCTTAGTTGCAGCCCAGCTTGGACAACTCAAAAATTTAGAGACAGGCCATCTCAAAATAGAAGATTAAAAAGGGTCAGAGATGTAGAAGGATCACTGCAAGTTCAATGCCACCCTGGGCTATGCAGTGAATTAATCCCCAGCCTGAACTACTCAATCAATCAATCAATCAATAGGGCCAGGGATATAGCTCAGTATGAAGATCTTGGGCTCAATTCCAGTACTGCCATCAAACAAACAAACAAATAGAACAGCTATGGGCAAAACAAACCTCTTTTCTTCATAAAGTAGCCAGCCTTGAATAGTTTAGTGTGGCCGTGAAAAAAATGAACTAATATAGCCACTGTAAACCCCTCTGCACAGGGATTCTCCAGCCAGTGAGGACTGACCTTTCTTACATTCCAAGAAAATTTGGTAACCAAGCCTCCTCACAGCCTTTACAGTTTTCTACTGAAGCCTCAACCCCACCTCCTTTTTATTTCCTTGGTATAGAAGGTCCTTATCCCTAGCTGTTTAGCCTCCTGTATGCATGTACGTACATTACTTTTTCTCCCGTTAATCTACTTGTTGTCAGTTGATTCATGGTCCCCCATTTCACCACTAGAACCTAAACTGATACAACAAAATTTTTCTCCCTACAGAATGTTGGAAGTGAAGTCACATAGAAGCTGGAGGAACAGCATTCAAAGTGATGAAAAGGATGCAAAGCGCCTAGTGCAGCATGGGCAGGGACACACACAGGGTCCAAGAGCACACAGAGGTACGGTGCAGACACCCTAGGTTCCAGGACGCACCTCACAATGCAGGGTGTTCATGGGAGCAGAGACGGGCCTGAGGCAGTCCTGAGACGGGACATGAGGTGCAGGGTGGGCTTCCTGGATGGAAAACCATAGATGTCAGAGGAGGGAGTGTTCCAGACCAAGGGGGCAGGCTGTGCAGGGGCTTGGGGAGTGCGAGAGCATGGACGGAGACATAAGAAGGGAGAGGTGAGGCCACTGTGGATCGACGGAGGTCTGAGGAGCAGGAAGAGGCGTTTGGGCTTCAAGCTGGGGCTAAGTGCAGCCTGGTAAAGGCTTTCAGCTGAGCAGATCCGGGGTCACGTTTTCAGAGAGATCCCTCAGGGACCAGATGAGAAATTGATTTCAGAGATGAATCCTTAATAAGGACGAGGGAGGAGGGCCGTCCCCCTTCCAGGCCAGCTCTTCAGCCTGGTTGAGGATCCCCGTCCTCCTCCTGAGTGCCCTGCTGTCTTCCACCCCATCTGAGAGTGCAGCTCTATCTAAGGAAGGGGAGAGGTGGGAGAAGGCAGGGGCGGAGGAGGGGCCCACCTTCCCACCCTGGACCCTGGCCAGAGTAGCTGCTCAGGACAACAGCCAGAGCTGCTTTGATGGGGAGGGTGCCTCCTGCTTGGTCAGCCCGCCTCCTCTCTCTGAGCTGGCTAAGGACAGACACTCGTCCTGCTCTCGGTTTCAAGCTCTTGCTGTCAGTTCAGATCTTGGCTCTGCTTCCTGGGCTGGTGAAGTCATCACTTTGTGCACAGCCTTTGATCTCTCAGACAGGGCTGAGCACCAGCGTGTGGAGCTGTTCTGAGGGTACCCAGAGTGAATGCACACTCCTGGCCGTGAGGGGCTGGGGCATGGAAAGCACAAACTCAGATGTGATAAGATTCGGGACGTGCTATGCCATCTTGACATTTGCAAAAACTGCAGAAACAAGAAGGTCACTCTCTGACCTTCTCCTGGGAAGTAGGCCATAAAAGAATCCTGTGATCTTCTTCTGAAGCAGGTCATCAGACCCTCACTCAAGATGTGCCTTTCCTATACCTTGAGGACAGGAAAATCTTTATCACCTACAACAAAGGGACAAAGAAGAATCTCAACACACAGACCTTGCTGAATTCTATTCAGCTTATTACCATTAAATCACTCTTTTGTTCAGTTGCTTCTCCACAGCTGTCCGTGTCTTCACCGAATTTAGCATAAAAATAGTTTTCCTGTTCCTTTCGGTCTTCATTTCTAAAGGCCCCAGTGTCACATACAGTTTATGTTAAATAAATGTGACTGGGCAGGGTGGTGTATGTCTATAACCCCAGAACTCTGGGAGGCAGAGGCAAGAGGATCTCAAGTTCAAGGCCAGTCTGGGAAGCTTAGCAAGACTCTGTCTCAAACAAACAAACAAACAAAAGGCTGTAGGAATTTTGAAGACCTTGAGTTCAACCTTCAGTACCTCAATAAATAAGATTGTTTCTCTCTTTTTAATCTGTCTCCTGGTATATGTACCTCAGCCATGAACCGAGAGCTGAAAAAAGAAATCTTTTCTCTCCAAAATGTGTATTAAAAACAAACAAACAAACAAAAGGAACACACTCTGATTATGCTGTGATTATGCTGTGTCCTTGAAATAAAGGCCCTGGGAGGGTCGGTAAATTTTCAAAAGCTGGTTCACAGGGGTTGTTGTTCTTGGTCTAGTCTGGGTCTCTGGTTGAGAATGGCACTGTCCACAGATCCCCAGTCAGGAAGTCTGAGCTGAAGCATTGCAGGAAACAAGCAGACACGCATGCGCTCACGCACGCACAAACACGAGTGCACTGCCGCACGCAAGGGGACGCAAAGATACACTCAGGCTGCTACACAGGGGAACTGCAGAGTGCAAATCCTCTGGCCCCGCTCTGGCCTTGCTCAAGGCAGAGTCCCGGAGTCTCCCTGGGCTTCCTGCGCTGACTCGAGATTGAGAAGCACCACACAGGCCAGCTGGACTGCTCCGCAGTTCTGGCCTCAGGCCTAGCGGCTGCTCCCTGTGACCCAGCAGGAGGCCTGCCAGCTCTGACGTTGGCCAGTAGACCATTCTGTTCCTTGGGCAGAGGAAGAATGGATCCCATGGGGAGCAACCTCCTGACTCTGCCTGATAGTGTGAGCGTTCTTTACCTGGATCCTACTTTCTCTGCTCCAAATTAATAGCCAGATATTTGCATAATGGCTCTCCTGTCCCTTTCACTTGCTTTAATTAATCGTTTTAGAATACTGTTTTCTCATCTCTTCCCCTGCAGCAGTACTTCTTTAACTCTGTGGACATCAGAATCTGCTTGGGGGAACCGGGAGGTTTGTGGAAATGCAAGTGCATCCCCACGCCTCTCTGGCTCCAGAGCTCTGTAGCACAGCCTGAAGCTAGATCCGTACTTCACATAGTGTCTGATAAGCCAGGCCAGGGCTGAGCAAGGAAGGGCTGTGCAGAGCGGTGGGTGAATTCGGGCGCAGGACTGAGATGGAGGGGGGAACCGTCCAGTGGCTGGCAGGCACTGGCTTGCGGGCGAGTCAGGCTCAGGGAGCCTAGGGCCGCCTGGAGGTGGAAACTGGAAGGGAGAGAGAGTCTGGGGACTGATCCTTGAAGGGGGTCTCCGCAGGACACAACCTGAAGACCTGAGGCACTGTTTCCTAAGCACCCACTGGGTCCTGTGCACTATGATCCCATAGTTAATTGTCCCGTAACCCTTCAGGGTAGGATGCAGATTTCACAGAGCTTAAGTGACTTGCCCGTGTCTTAGTCACTTTCCTCATCCCTGGGACAAATACAGACACACTGCAACTAAAGGGAAGACAGTTTGTTTTGGCTCATAGTTTGCGAAGGTTTCAGTGCATAGCTGGTGCCATGGCAGGACAGCATGGAAGAGGGGCAAGGCAGAGGAGAAGCTGTTCCCCGCTGGGTGGACAGGAAGCAGAGAGAATCATGGGAGGAGCAGGGAAGGGAGATAAAACCTTCTGGGTCACTCCGTAGTGACCCTTCTCTTCCAATCAGACCCTGCCTCCTAACAGCAAGTCAGCTAGACTGCTCCTTAGTGCAGTCACCTTCCAGAGGTCCTGCCTAGGATTGTCTGAGGGTACAGGAGGGATGAACCGTAGCATCCACAAACACGTAACTAGTCAGGATTAAGCACAGTGCTGTCCTTTTTCAGAGCCTGTGCCTTCAGGAGCCTCTCACGCTCCTTCCTGCTGGGATGGAATGTTGAGGGCAGAGCTCTGTTCCTGGCTTCCACGAGAGTTTTCTAAAAAGGAAAACCATCCAGCCCACTCTGCAGTGAGAAAGCAGACACCGAGGGTGAGTTGTATGCCCGCGAGGAAGAGTCGGGTCACTGCGGAGAAGGCTGGGGCCTTCTGCTCTGGGATAACAGCTTGAAGATCCCACTCTGATTTGAAATGAAGCATTGAAACCGGCTGAGTGCAGGAAGATTTTGGACACTGGTGACTGACACAAGGCAGGGAAGAGCAGGGAGACACTGAACCCCAGAGGCTAGACTTTGTTAGTAAAATTGCGCTGAGAAAACCTGATGGGTGAGCCGGAGCTGGCCAGCCTTTGGCCTGTGCCGCCCTCTGCTGGTTTGCAGTGGTACCGGCTGCAGCTCGCCAAAGCAGCCTCCCAAGTCTGAAGTGTCTTAGGCAAGCCCGCCAAGGGGATCTGACGCTGGCCTCTTCTGACCAGCCCATATAGACCCACATCAGCAGTATCCAAGGCTGTGGGATGGCAACTTGCTGACAGCTAGGCACCCGCTTCCATCCTGTTCTTGGAGGAAGTTTCATAGTCATTTTCCAATCCTGACTGACTTGGGTCCCTGGCTGCTGTCCCTTCTGTCTGCAGGGACAGTAGTGACAGCGGCTTTCTGCCTAAGCTCCTTGTATACTGGATACAAGTCTTACCTGAACTAGAAGACATGGCTCTTCTAACATTCCCTCTCCTGCCTGGGCATGCCTGCCATCCCCGCTACTCGGGAGGCTGAAGTAGCAGGCTTACTTGAGTCCAGGACTTCTGGGCTGCGGTGTTTTATGCGATTTGGTGCCAACAGTAAGTTTGGTATCAATATGGTGACCTCCTGGGAGCAGGGGGCCACAAGGTTGCCTAAGAAGGGGTGAAGCAGCCCAGGTTGGAAACAGAATGGGTCAAAATTCCTTATGCTGGACTCCTGAGGAGGGACATGATGGTCCCTGACCCTGGAGCCACCTGACTTGGGGATGGAAAGTAACACTGCTCTGAGCCCAGCCCCTGGGAGGATCTTAACAATGCCTAGCACTAGCTGAACACTATGTTCTAGGCAGCTTTGCGAGTGTGTGTGTGTGTGCGTGTGTGCGTGCGTGTGTGTATAAAATCTTTTTAGGAACATAATGTTGGGGCTCAAAGTGTGGCACTTTGACATGCTGAGCTAGAGAAAATCTTAGAATCAAGGTCTCTGACCTCCCTCATCCACTTCCCCCCCAGCTCTTGATCCTCTTTCTCTCTGCAGGCACAGGGTATGACTTTTTAAAAAAAATCTGACTGAGGAAATTGTTTTCAAAAGAAACGCAATTGTCCTAAACCTTCTCCCTAGGAATCTCATTAAATAACCAGGAAAGATTAACTACTGCAGAAGAGAACTAAAAGCTGTCACCCACACCCAGATAGACAGACATTTCATTTATTCTTGTAAGAGCAGCTCTTAATGATCACTTGGGAGACTTTATTTGCATAAAGGCCTCACTGTTCACAGTGAAATTCCAACTCTCCCCTTCCCTAGCTTCTCCACAAACTGGTCTGTCTCTCAGCATGTTCAACTTCTGAAGACAATCAATTATTTCCAAGCCTGTGTCTTGTCTCAAGTCCACTCATTCCTTCATTTCCCTCTCCCTTGTGGAGCAGGATATATAGTACGGGCATCTGGATCTTGGCAGGTTACTGGGTACGCCTGTGACTGTTTCCTCCCCCCACGTTGCATAGATTTGCGTGCCCTTTTCTTCTGTTAATCTGTAGTCTATTGTCAGCTCATTTCAGCAAACTTTTAGTTATTCTCTAGTACTAATACTATGCCCTGTATCCAAGGACAAAAACTGAAGCTCACAGAAATTCATAAATGGTTTGAGAGTCCAAGTGCAGATCCTTGGTGCGGACTTGTGTGAGACATTGTTGTGGGCTCTAGGCCTCCAGTTGGACTCGTGAAGGATGCTGGCATGGGTTCTAGGTCTTCAGCTGGACTTTGTGCAGGACACTGCACTGCCATGGGATCCAGGCCCTCAGCTGGATTCCTTGGGTTTCTAGTGCATGGGCAGATCTCCTGCACGCTTGCATTTGACTCTTTGGGTGAATATTAGAAAATAATCCTATAAACTATGTGTCCTGTATTAAATTTATTCCCTTGTAAGCCCTGATTATAATAAGAGGTCAGGGGAAAGAGTAGTCTCC
Source organism: Chinchilla lanigera (assembly GCF_000276665.1). Taxonomy (NCBI): domain Eukaryota; kingdom Metazoa; phylum Chordata; class Mammalia; order Rodentia; family Chinchillidae; genus Chinchilla; species Chinchilla lanigera. The sequence goes on along the minus strand of NW_004955408.1, from coordinate 23,373,435 downwards.
ATAGCCAGAGGGACCTGGAAAAGGATTCTCTTAGTGCCCCTGGTGAGCTGTGAGACGCTAGGAAAATTGGGGCCTTGTGCTGAGCCTCGATCTTCTCATCTGCAAAGCATTAGTCACATTTTGCTTTCTCTGAAGGTTTTGGTAAATGTAAAATGGAACAAAACAGAGCCTTTAGCTTAGTATACCACATACACTGAGCACTCAACAGAGGCAGGTTTTCTTCCTTTACCTTTTGATGCGGTGCTAAGTATTGAACCCAGGGCCTTGTGCATGCTAAGCAAGTGTCCTATCACTAAGCAACACCCCAGTTTGCAGTTATACCTGTTAATTATCAGTGGTTATCTCAGTATATGAGATTTTGGACTTTTGTGTTGCTCACTGTTATAGTTCATCCATGAGTCTTTTAAAGACACTGATACCCAGGTCCTGCTAATGGAATCAGACTGGCTGGAACAGTACCAGGCCATGATATTATTATTATTTTTTTTTTTTTTGCGACTCCCCAAGTGGTTCAAGTTGGGCATTGGGAGTGAACCACTGAGACTATTTCCTTCCTGTCTGCTCTTCTCCTAGTTAACATTTATTTATCATTCAGTTTTTAGCTCAAATGTCATTTCCTTAAATGTCCCCTGCTCACTTAAACCAGCCCCTTTTTCTTTGTTAATCTGTGCCTTTATAAATCCCTATTCTTTTCCTTCAGAGATAATTTACCTAACTTTTACTTTGTATGGCTATTTCAATAATGTCTGTTTCCATCATGAAATAATTTTCCCATCTGTACAATGGGGAGACTAGTTCCTACCTTGCAGGGCTGTCATTAGGATACAGTAGTGAAATGCAGGTAAGGAGCCTGGGGCAAGGTGGACCCTATGAATTTGACCCACTGTATGCTGTCCAAGGAGTTGCTCAGGTCAGACTTTAGTTCCTGTGGATTTGGGCTGGAAGGAGCTTCTCATGTCTCTCAGATTTCCCTGACTGTCTGGGCTCACATCCTAGTCCCCCAGAGCCATGAATATTATACAAATAACTGAGCTCTCAAGTGCCAATTCTGAACTAACATTATTTAGTGCGCCCAGCTGGTTTTCTTCTTTATGATTCTCTCAACAAATATTTATTAATTAAGTATAAGATTGGTGCCAGGCATTGTTCCAAATTCTTCACATACATTATCTCACTTAAGCAATTTTGCTACTTAAATAAAACCTTCCCTTCTGCTTCTAGGTGAAATCTAAAATAAATGTCCACTGGGACAGAAGCTTTTATACATGAGAGCAAGAAAGATTGGGTGGAGGGGTTCTTTGGCTTGGCTAGCAGCCTGGCCAGGAGCTTTACCAAAAGACACTGTGTTTTGTTCCAACTAATTGTTTCTACAGAATCCTGAACCTGCCAGATTTCCCTACTTGTAAACAGGAGTCAGAAACCTGCACCTTTACAGGAGAACCTCAGCTTTGAAAAAGTGGCTCAATATGGGGAAGACAAAAAAAAAGACAAAATGCTGTTGATACCAAACATGGCTCAACTAACTATGAGGTGAACACTGCCCTCATGCAGCCTCTCAGGCAGGAGCCTTAGGGAGAGAGAGTGAAGCATCTGCCCAGAGCGCAGCTGTAGAAGTGGACATAGAGCCGAGGCGGAAGCAAGCATGGGGAGAAAGGAGAAAAAAGAGACCGATCTCACTGAGAAAGGGGCTGAGCTCAGGGTCTGTGGAGCAGTTGGCAGAACCTTGGGGTAATACTTGGTTCTGCAGACAGGCTCCCTTGAACCCAGCTTCAGCAGGTACAAATAACAGAGCCTCAAATAATGAGCCCTGGACTTTGAGGGCCCCTGGGGGCCTGGCTGAGAAGGAAAAGCTTGCACCTGTCTGTTATGGAGAACTAGCTTCCCATTGGATAGCCGTTTAGAGAGTTTGAGAAGCCCATCCAAGGAGCCCACAGTGGTTTTCTGGAACTTCAGAGCGGATCTCAGCTGTGAGCAGGAAGCCTTGGGAGGGGAGCCCTGTCCTCACTCTCAACACTGCCTCAAGTCCCCTGGGTTCCTGCATGATGCTAGAGCAAGGGAAAAGGACACCATGTGAGAGCATTCCTGACCTACCCAGAGTCTGACCTTTGGTTCTGAGAAGAAGAATGGACATTTCTACCATCCTGGGCACGGGGAGTAGGATTTGCGCACACTCCTCACTCGTGCTGCAGACAGTTGTCACGTACATACACATGAGCATGCTCTCTCTTGGTGTCAGGTGGTGGCAGCAAGTCTGGCTGGTTTCTGTTGAGCTTGGAAACTTTAATGCTCATTTCAATTCACAATCCAATTGGCTGTAAAATGAGGCCACTTTCTTCAAATCCTCTAATCGCAACCCATTTCTCTGACTCAGAGGCAAGTGGCCTGAAGGGCCCGGCTTTGCAGCAAGTGCTGGCTGGGGGAGGCCTGAGTCTGTGCTGTGGGAAGAGGGAGTTGGAGGGCAGGGACCTCTGCATACTCTCACATCAGCAGGACAGGATCCTGCCGGGATGTGCTCAGCATGTGAGGAAGATGGAGACAGAGAGCATTCTGGGATCCCACAGACAAGCTGGCCCACTTCCTTTGGGATCATGAAAAGGTCAGTTAAAAGCAGGGCTGAGATGCAATAACAAAACAGCAGCCAGGACAAAAAGAATAGCTTCACAAGTGACCTCCGTGACCCAGAATCTGCATGACATCATCTCATGCGATCTCCATGACCACTCTTTTCAGGCTCTGCCCTGCACTGGTACCCAAAGGGCTGGGCTTCCCAAAGTGAGCTTTGGTTTGGGCAAACACTGAGAGGGTGCACACTCACCCTATAGGACTTTCCAGTCTTTGGGAACATTTAATGAAAGTCACCAAGCAATGTTAAGCATTGCATAAGCCATATAGGGTATGGCAGGAGTCAAGGATGTAGCAAGGGAATCTCCTTCAATTGGAACAGTTGTAGCACAAGAACATATGAGGTGAACATGGAAGGGTGCGTAGGAAATTGCTAGCCAGAAAAGGTGGAACAGAAAGTGAAGCAAATAAATAAAAACATTGCAAGTGTCAGAGGAATACAAGGACTTCAGTGTGCTTTACCCAGGACACAGGAATACATATATGGTAGACGGAGAAGAATAAGGAAGAGAGACAAGACTGAAGCTGGGCAGTGGTGAGCCTTCAACATTGTACCACAAAGTTTTCATTTCATTATAGAGATCCTTGGAATTCACTGAAGGGCTCCAGCCATGCCAGGGACTTGTCCAGTCTTGTATTTTAAACTCGTCCTTTGGTGGCTGGTATGGAGAACGGGCATCTGAAGAATTACACATGAGGCAGGGTCAAAAGGAGGAATAGAAATGACCAGAAATCACATAGGCTTCAGGGAAGGAATTCCTGACCCTACAGGCTCTCACCTGATAGGGAAGTGGGGTGTCTAGAAGGAGCAAGTTCTCTACCTGGGAAGGGATAAAAGCCTTCATTTCCTTCTTACTGCGCTCCCCCAGCAACCCCCCAGGCAAACCCTGGTCTTCACCGCCACCCCATAGTCAGGGAGACAAAATTAAAGCCTAGTGACAGAGACACTGAGAAAAGCAAGGCGGTGGGAGTTGGGGGAGACATGTACTTTCCTCCTGGTGGTCATGTGGGACTGTGACTGATGCCTAGAGCTGACAGAGCAGTCCTGTGACTGCTGTGGGACAACATATAAGATCACAGAGGCCTCTTCAGAGCACAGAATCCATGAAGCTGCTGAATAAACAACCCTAGAATTCTGTACACTCAGACCTCTTGCTACGTAAGACAGCACCATAGCTTAAGCTGAGTTTAAGTCTGATGCGATGCTCGTGGATGCTGAATTCAGTCAACTTGGGGTTTTGATGTCATAAAAAAGACAACACTGAATGCAAGTCTGGCCCTAAAATTCCAATAGCATGGATCCTGAATACACCCAAAGCCTTGCATGTTGCAGGCTCAATCCTCAGCCTAGGGTGCTGTTGGGGAGGTGGTGCAACTTCTAGGAGGCAGCGACTGGAAGTGAGGTCGCTTGGGTGTGCTTTGAAGGGATATTTGGACCTCAGCCTTCCTCTTCCTCTTTTGTTATTTTTTATTCTTTTGCTTCCTGGCCATCATGAAATAAGCAACTTTCCTCCACTATGTGCTCCCAGCCATGGTGTTCTGTCCTGTCATAGGCCTACAAATGACACAGCCAACTGACCATGGAATAAACCTTCTGGGCCAAGCCAAACCTTTCCTCCTAAATTGTTTATCTCAGGCATTTTGTCACAGTGATGCAAAAACAACTAACAGAAACCATGGGCGAGGAATGTAGACTCTGATTAAAATTCCTGTGGCCAAGACAGTGCAGGGTACTATAGCTATATTCTTTGAATAAAACCACACCTTGTTAACTATGATCACTTCACTTTCTCAGGTGGCTGCCAGTTGGTCCTTCTCAAGCTCCTTCCACCAACTCTATCTTTCCTAGCCTCTTCTCTTTGCTAGATTTCCTTTTCATCCTTTGTTCTTTATGCTGAGCAATTTGGGTTCTCTCCCCTTCTGCACTGAGGGGCAGAGAAGGTGTCCTGGGATCCACAGAATGTCTGTGCATGGCTTTGAAAGATGAGTAGGAGCTAACCAAGTGAAACAATGAGATAGGCATTTTGAAAATTGGAACTCACAAGAACATAAATCTGACAAACCAATTCTATATCATGCTCTGAAAACGCTAAATTTGAAGTCAATCCATTAGCCCCATCTGGGAGGCTCTTGCCAGGTCCAGGGTAGAGATCTGGACCCACAAGCTGCAAAGAGGGATGAGGGAAGAGCTATTGGAACCACCTGGCTCCAGCAGCTGGGTGGGTGTACTACAGGGGGCAGGAGAGGCGGGGAGACATTCCCAAGAGGAAGGTGAGAGAGTGCAGCCTGAGGGAAGCCCTGGTGCCCAGCAGCAGGTTAGCAAGTTAAGGCCTGGCCTAGGGGATCTGTCATGTCCCTGTCTCCCTGGCTGGGGAGTCAGAGTCGTGGGTGTGAGCACCATGCACTGGGAGGATGTTCTCTTCCAGATGCCCGGCTGTGCTGTTTGGGGTCATGGTCTCACAATTTACTGGCTATGTGATCCTGTGAATCTGCTTTACTTTTCCCTGCTGCCTCAAAGCTTGGAAAACTTGTAAAAATGCTCACTTCATAGGGTAACGATGAGGATTAAATTTGGTGGTTGTACCCAGCTCATGTTCAGACAGAAGAAGGCAGTCGTGAGCGACCAGTGACTGTGCCAGAGTTCTATACCTGATATCTTCTGTCCTGGTCCCTGGAGGCTGCAGGGGAGCTGCAGTTTTGCCTGGTGGTCTGAGAGCAGCAGAGAAAGATGCCTCAGTGCCACCTAGCCTGTACCTCTCAGCACTCCTGAAGGAACGACTTGTGGAAGCACACACTAGTGTTGCCGTTCTCAGGTGTGCCTGCAGAAGCTCAGCGGCCCCTACTCCCCAGCCCTGTAACCCAGCAGGAAGCGACCATCAGCTGGGGTCTGTCCTGCACTCAGCTCTGCCACCTACACCAGCCTCCTCCCTCCCCCATGGAGATGGTTCTGCAAGGGCTGCAGTTATTGTGATTTCTATCCAGTTCCTCCTCTGTGCATTCCAAACCATCCTTCCTTCATGCAAGGCAGGCTGGTAGGGTAGATCATCTCTCAGTTCCACTCTCTGCCAAGCCCTCCCGGCAGCCTGATGCAAGCAGGTGCCTTCCCGGGAGCTTTCTTGCTGCTGTACTGGAAAGCTGGGCAGAGTGAGAAATGTTCCTTCAGGTTAGTCAGAGAGACTAGGTGCCCCTAACCAAGCACCTGCATGCACAGGTCCCATGTAAAACACTATAGGTACATCCTGCATGCCATGCTCACAGGAACCTAGTGCCGGATGCATTTAATATTGCCATACTGCAGACTGACAACAATGAATCTCAGTGGAAACTGAGTAGCTTAGGGTTATGCAGATGTAAGTGCCGGATCTGCGATTGATGCCTGTCACTTTATGATTCAGTCCCATGCCTTTTGCTGTGTTTGGATTAAATCTCTGCTGGAGGCAAAGCCAAAGAAATTCAGGTTTCCAAATCAATCTGGAAAAGGAAACAAAGGGGACATGACTGTTACTAACACTGGGAACAGAGCAGTCAGATACTTTACTGGGCTGATGTGGTTGATGATATTACCATTTGAGGGGTGTGTGTGTGTGTGTGTGTGTGTGTGTGTGTGTGTGTGTGTGTGTTCCCTTTTCAATAACAAAGGATCAACACCTTGCTAGGGGCACTGAGTCCTGAGAATATAAAGACCTACAAGAACTAACTCTACCCTGCAGAAGCTCTGTATCTGTCAGGGTTTAGTGAAAAAAGAAGTAGTGCCTAGAGAGGCTAAAGAGGAAGTACTGTGTGCAAGGAGCTGGCAGCTTAGGACACACTGGGAAGGCTAGAGAGATGGCCTCCAGACTGGGCCACCAGAGATGCCCTCCCTAGCACTGCAGAACTGACCACCAGGGGCGCTGCCTACACGGCTGCTGATGAGTGCTCGAGCCCAGAGCAGCTCCTGAAGCTTTGGTTTTGCACCACGGCAACTTTCTCTGTGCCCTAGAGAGACATACGTTCTAGTGCCCTCCAGTACACATTCTACAAGCTTACACTGCACTGGGATAAGAAAGTAGCAAGGGAAGAAACTGAGAAAGCGGTAAAATCTGTAAATGAAAGAACTGAGGAGGCTTTCCTGGGGAGGGGCTTTGAGCCAAAGGCTGAGTGACAGGTTGAGGCCAGTCATGGGGACACCTTGGCAGGGAGGGTTTCCAGTGTGCAAAGGGCCCAAGGCACACGTGAGCTGACCATGCCCGAGGTCCAGAAATAAACCAGAGTGTGCAAACAAAGCAGCAAAATAAGAAAGGATGAACAAATCTTGGTAGGGGTCATACCATGAAGGGTTAGGTTTAGGGTTAGGGTTGGAGTTAGAGTTAGAGTTGGGGTTAGAGTTAGGGTTAGGGTTAGGGTTAGGGTTAGGGTTAGGGTTAGGGTTAGGTTTAGGGTTAGGGTTGGAGTTAGAGTTAGGGTTGGGGTTAGGGTTAAGGTGAGGGTTAGGGTTAGGGTGAGGGTTAGTGTTAGGGTTAGGGTTGGAGTTAGAGTTAGAGTTGGGGTTAGAGTTAGGGTGAGGGTTAGGGTTAGGGTTAGGGTTGGGGTTAGGGTTAGGGTGAGGGTTAGGTTTAGGGTTTGGGTTTGCCTTCAGGTTAAGATAAGGGCCATGATGGGAGGGCAGGTTTTGCTCTAAGGATGATTTTAAGACAGTGGAGGCTTTTTCACAGGAGAGTTATGTGATCCCATTTACATTTTTTAAAGGCCCGTGAGGCCACTCTGTAAGTGACTTATAGAGATTGGCAAGGACGGAGACAGGAGGCCCGTGGAGCTGTAAGAAGAGACAGTTGTGAGGTGATTTGCAATGGGATCCTGTCTTAGGAAGAGGAGTTTAGATCTACCTGGCCCCAGCCTCTGCAGAGCCCACAGTACCCTTTACCTCTCTGCATCTTGCTGTAGCTTTCATTGCCCTAAACACTGTCTGGGGTGTGGTGTGCAGTGACACTCTTGTTCTTGGGCAGCCTTTTTAGATGTGAGGAGGCTCAAACACACCTCGATTCAAAAACAGGTTCTACTACATACAGTGGGGCTTTGGGCAGGTTGTTTTATTTCTGCAGGCTTCAGTATTCCCTTCTAAAAAATGGGGGTGATAACTGCCTCCTGGTGGTAAGGGGAAATGTGAAAATTCCAGCCCTGTGGCACAGCTGCAAAGGCCTCCAGTAACAGGCAGCTCTGTGCCCACTTTTCATTCCCTCTTCACCCACTCTCCCGCTGCCCAGCACGGGAGTAAGGCGGGAACCAAACAGCAGGTTGAGGAAGTCTCCAAGTGATGGAAATATCAGCTGCAGAGGCAAAGGAGCCGAGCACATCCGTGACAGCAGCGGTGGCGATGAATGATTTATGTCCGGCATGATGGTTACATAAGCAGCTGTTACATTTTAAAAGCATCATGCAAACAATATGAAACATTTATTTAAGTGGTTCTGCACTATGGGGAATTTGATTTAATCAGCCTTTATTTCTGTTCTCATTAGAATGAAGTCTGGCAACTCTAGTAGACAGCCCTACCTCCGTTCAGTAGCTTCCAGCTACCAAAAGCAAATATTTTTACTGTGCCACAATTAAACATTTATACAGCACCCGGCTCCCCATCTGGCCTGCGGATGAGAAGGGAGAGGCAGTGAATTCATGTCTCAAAAATCTTGTGCAGAGGAGAGAAAGAAGCACCCCCACATCTAACAGAATTAATAAACATCCAAAGAGCCCATTGGAGAATGAAAAAGTTCACCGATTCATAAAATTTCTCTGATGTACTGTGAGCTGTATGCTCGCAGTCTGAGGAGTCTCTGAGTTGGCTTTTCATCTCTGCTATTCTGGGCCAAGTGAGATTTTGTGTTTTTTATTAGAATGCTAATACTGTCACAACTCAGAATCCATGGGCAATGCTAAGAAGATTTTCTGAAGATGATGTGATTTATTTGAAATTCCACCAAGATTTGCATATGTTATATCATCAAATTCACTGTACATGTTCCCTTAGAGAGACATGGAGGAGGGCCCTAAAGGGGTTTTATTGTGTTGACAGTACTTTATTTCTTAATCTAGGTGGTGGTGCATGGATATCTTGCATTAGCCTTCTTATCTTTTTTTTTGCATGTTTTAAATAGTATAAATTGAAAAAAGAATAAATAGTATAAACTGTATAAATTGAAAAAATTTAAATAGTATATAAAATATACTATTGTAATATTATAATATTAAATAGTATATATACTATTTAAATTTAAATAGTATAAATTGAAAAAATATAAATTGAAAAAAGAATGGTACTAGGTATTAGAGTAATGAAACCAAAATTCCAGTAATGGCTCTACCAAGATCTTTTGTGAACCTTTTCGCTACTGATTTTTCCGGGCCTCAGTTTATCTATAAAATAGCAGTGGTAGAGCAGTGCTCCTCACAGTGAATACCTTGGAACTCTTCCCAAGTGATGTTCCTTTAAAATAAAGGCGTGCCAGGCTGGTGATATAGCTCAGTGGCACAAGTGCCTGCCTGGCAAGTGCAAGGTCCTGAGTTAGATTCCCGGTACCAAACAAAAGGGTACCATGGTTAGGTAAGCTTGGGAAATGTTGAATACTCTCTGTCCTATAGGAAAATCACACAATGTTAAGGTTCTGGGAAGTTCTGTGGCAATGAATTCTGGCTATGCTAAATATTTAGTAACATCATGAGGCCCTAACATTCTGTGAAATAAACCTGGGGACCTGTTTTTCTGGACTGTCTCAAAGATCTCTTTTGATTCTTGGTTAAGTCAGCCACTAAGGCTGCCTTCCCTCCTCTGCACAGGACAATCTCTGGCCATCCTTGGAACAAATCAAGTGGACATCCCAGCCAAGCACTCTGCTCTGGATCTGGCAGCTGAGCACCCACTTTTTCATCCATTGCTTCCTCTCTCTGCCCCTCTTCCTGAGCCAGTCCCTAGTATTCACGGGTATCTATCTCTCTTTTCTCTTTGATTCCCCAGCCCTAGTAGCCAAACTTGTCCAGATTGCTGTTCAGGGGGAGCTGATAAAGCTGAGGAACAGAGAGGTTGTGTCCCTCTGCCACAGCGACAGCCACAACCACAGCCACATAGCTATAGACGGCAGAGCTGAGCCACATTCCCTTCTCCTTGTCCTCAAATGTGCTGCTTAGATCCACCTTACAATCTGCCCCTGCTCAGTTTAGCATGCACGTCCTTGTATACTATTATGACACTGTTTTTCTTGTTGGGCTACGATTGTTTGCACTTCTGCCCTAGGAAGTGTATAATCTCTTTAGAGGCAGAAGTCACACACGTGTGCAGAGGATCCCAAAGACAGCATGGTGCTGAAGACACTGTCACTGCCAAGTCAGTGAGTGTCCCAACTGCTGCTTGTTCTCCTTGCTAAACACCAGTCCCCCATCCTCTCTTGAGTGATGTAGTCACATCATTTATTGATACAAGGCTGTGTTTAAAGCTCCCTCTCAAATGTGGGGTAATTCAGAAGCCTGGAACCACATCAACTCTAATAAAGGGTTCTTACTTATTCACATTGGGAAAAAATAAAACCTTGGCTAACTGGGAGCCTAGAATGCCATGGTAAAGAAAGGACCTCTTACTTTTTAAAGACTTGTTTAAAAAAAACCATGCATTTTAAACAAAAATATCATTTTCCAATAATTCTTGTGGCTAGGAAACAAGAGAGACCATGACCAAGGTTGTTGACGGTGTGTGTAATGTGAGTTTGCTCCATGGGTACATCTCTGTCCTGGGGACATCATCAGCAACAACTCCCACCTCCTATCCCCTGTTCCAGGCTCTCCTTCCTCCGAGCTGATCCCCAGGTGGGTCTGCTGTGACCTAGCATACAGACTGTTCCCTCAGAGATGGTTTTCCCAGGCTAGGAACATCCATCCACCAGATGGCAGTGTGCCTGTGACATGCTCATGCAGTGCCTGCTCAGATTTGCGAGACCTGCAGTGTGCAAGTAGGCTCTTGCTGCTTGGGGCTATTGAGTCCTCGCATTGTGGCTGGTCTGAATTGAAATATGATGTAAGGATAAAACACAGGCTGATTTCAAAGACAGAATATGGAGAAGAAGAGGAAGAGGAAGAGGAAGAGGAAGAGACAAAAGGGAAGAGGAAAGTGGAAACTGCAAAACCCCTTGTGAATATTTGTTTTATATTGAGATGACTGAAATTACTTTAGACATATTGGTTTAAGTAAAATATTGCATAAAAATGTACTTTTGCCTGTTTGCTTTTCCAATTTAATGTGGCTACTAGAAAATTTAATATTACCCATGTGGCCTCACTGTGTTCCTGTTGGCAGAGAAAAGAGACCAAGTGGATGAGGAAGGGTGGTAATGGGGAAGCTGAGAGGACTCAGCAATTACAGTTCTGCACAAGGTGGAAGCACACGGGCTCTGGCCAATGACCACAGGGCTTGGACGATGGCTTCTGCATTTATTTTGGAGCCATGACTTAGCCATTTGAAGTGTTGGCTTTTCTACCTGTCAATGGACATAAAAGTGCTACCCTGTCACTCAGATGTTGTGAAGGTTAGAGGTGGGACAGCCGTAAGTCATGGTCAGTTCAGGTCTGCATCCCAGTGCAATTTTTAACAGCAGCACCTTTCAGGCGCACAATTTTCCAAGTGAAAGCAATACATTGCATGGTTTTCCTAGTTAAATGAGGTCACGCATATTAAGCACCTGGCATGTGGTAAGTGCATACTTTTGTGTGTGAAAAGATCATATAACTTTAGGAAGATGATGACTTTCTTTTCTATAATTCCACATAACTTCTGACGCTGAGTCCCACTTCTGCTTGAAGCAGAAAATGTGGCTTAGTCATTTTCAGACACATTCAGTTCTTTCAGAATTATATTCAAATCCAGGGTTCCCTCCTCATTTCTTTTTCCAAAGCAGCATCTAAATTGGGACAGGTACAACTTATGCAGGGGTGCAGCATTGAGCAGGGAGAAGATATGTGGTCACTTACTCCATTTTCCCTGATTTTGTCCCTCCTTCACTCTGGTCCATTTGTCGCTGATGCCATCAGCATCCCACCATGGCCCACAGCCCTGTGGCCACTATGGAATCCCCAAACCCTCTGGGGTCCCTGCCTGTGCATCTCTGGAGACAGACCCCTTTCCTTTTCCAAGGTTGACACTGGAGGTGAACTGTTTCTTCTTTCTCTGTCTCAGTTCCTTTCTTCCATTCACTTAAACTAGGACTTTTTTGTTCCAGACTCAGGAAAATCCATCCATTCAGTAACACACAGACTGCACCTGCTCTGCCCCAATTCTTTTGCTAAGTTCATGAGATACAGAGATAAATAAGAAAGCCCACTACTGTTAAAGAAAATACAGTCTTAACCAAGACATTTGCCCAAATTATCAAGCAAAAAATGATCACCTTCAGGAAAGAAGTATAAATAAAATTCTGTAAGACCTGGGAGCTGTTACTGTGGAAAGAAAAGCCAAGACTGAAGAATTTATGTGGATAAGGTGGTGTTAAGTAGTCCTGAGGGCACCTGGAAATGTGGAAGGACAGTGATCCAGCAGGGGTGATGCTTGGAGAGGGCTCCACATTCTTGGGAATTGAGTGAGTCAGTGGTTCAGCCTGATTGGAGGGAAGGTTGTTAATGAGAAGGAAACATCAGGGAGAGGAGCATTCTTGAAATCTCTGGATGAAAGCAAGCAGAACTTGGTCCCACTGGTACAGTTTTTGAGTAGAGAAGTGGCTAGGATCAGAATTGTATTTCGAGGACCTGTACCCAGAAGTCAAACAGAACAAGGCGCAGGGAGGCAGGCATGACACAAGGACCTGGTCAGGATCCAGAAGGAGGAAGGGTTGGAGACTTGGTGAGAAAGAGTTGTGTAAAAGAGATGCTACTGAGGTTCATTTCAGAGGCGTTAGGCACCAATGGGATAGAAGAAATTAAAGGAAAAGGGGCAGATGAAGATGACTTTGAGGCTGGGAGTGAGTGGGGAGTGAAAAAAAAGGAGTGGTGCTTATGGAAGAGAGAATTTAGTTTGGCAGTAAAAAAGGAAGTTCCCATGATGGACACCATGAGTTTTACAGGTTGGCTACTTGTCCAAAGGAAGATATTGGGCAGCCATAACTGGACAGGTGGGAAAGTGACGTGGGACAGGTCAATCAGAGAGTCATGTTATTTTAGGGAGTTAGGATGGGAAAATAAAGAGAAAAACCAGTCAGGTCAATGTATCAGTCAGATTTTTAACAGGAAGTGGATGCTATGCTAAATTTGAGAAAGGTTCACTGACAAAAGGACTAATGACAAAGGTGTCAGTGGGGTGTAGAGAAAATATCAGTGGAAGTTTGAGACCAGTGTCAGCACAGCAGAAACTATCACTACCCCTAGACCAGAAGAAACCATGGGAAAGCCTACTAGAACTTAGAAGATGAGTGTGGTATGCACCTGGGCACTTTGAAGGGTCTGTAACCTTCTGTTTTAGTCACTTTCTTCATTGCTAAAACTCAATACCCGATACTCACAGTGTAAAGGAGGAGAAGTTTATTTTAGTCCACCGTTTGTGGGGATTTAAGTTCATAGTCATCTGGTCCAAGACAGGATGGCAGGGCAGAGGGTCATGGTGGAGGAGAAACTGCTATGGCAACCAGAAAGCAGATGGGAGTGAAGGGAGAAGCCAGGAAGAGATAAACTTTCAGGCCACGTTCGCAGTGACAAACGTCTCCCAACCAGATCCTACCTTCTAACAGCGAGCCAGCTGTAAACTCCTCGGTGGATTATCACACACCCACGATCCCATTGCCTCTCAAAAACACCACCTGTGTACACATGGGGCTTTGGGAGTTGCCCAGATATGAAACACCTTCTGTCAAGGTGACTTCCCAGAGAGGGAGCCGGGTCAGTGTACATCCTGTCTCCCCACCGACTGAGAGTAGACGCTAGGGCACAAAGGGAAGGCTTCAGCAAAGCAGCCATGGTCTCTATTGTTAGGGAGGAAGAGGCTCGCTAATTCCTCAGGAGAGAATGATTTCTGGATGTTTATCTTTTATTCAATAACTTTTATTAGGTTTCTTTCTTATTACACATGTAGTACATGCTCATCACAGAAAAATTAGAGGCGATAGACCAGCAAAATGAAGAAATTAAAAATCAGGAGGAATCTTACTCTTCAGATAAAATTCCTGCTTACAAACATCCAATTATTCTAGACTTTCCTGCTAAAATGTAGAGTTTAAAGTCTTTTTATGCTCGTACATATGGATAGATGTCACTTTTACAGCTTTTATGTGGTGGCACCACTATTTATTTTAATAATCCCTCTTAGTGGACATTCCAGTTGTGCTGCACATTTCAGCAATGCTGTGTCCCTGTGGTCAAATACTTTAATCCCCTGCAGTTTAGTCTGTACACATAAAAGCACTGGGGAAAAAAGGAATAATTGTTTTAAAAGATCTTGTGGCACATTCAAGTATTAATTTTTGAAAGAAAATATAATGGAAGGATTATGGTCTTCTTGACCAAACCAGTTTTAGAAACATTAAAAAACCTGGGCAAATTATTTAAACTCACTGGACTTCAGTATACTCCTCTACAAAACATGGATTCAGTAAATAAATGTACTTCACAGGATTGTTGTTTGGATGGAGTTGTTAAGTGTGAGGTGCTTAGAACAGAACTTACACACGGTAAGAATTCAAAAATTAGCTGTTATTGTCAAAGGCTTTCCTATTCAGGAAATCCTAAGTGGTCTAACGTTCTCCACATTAAGAATAGAAATGAGGCTTTTTTCTCAGAGACGTCCAATACCGGCCTGGTCACAAACTGAAGCATAAAGCAGAGAAGGATGCTCTGACAGGGCTGAGTTGTAGGTTTCAAGACCAATAAGATGCTTTAACTGGACATAATGAGTCTCTTCCATAGTCTTACTCCTTGAGCTGACTTTCAGGAAGGGTAGAAGCAGAGATCGAAGGCCTCCTTGCTAGGACCTGGACACAGGGTTTCATATATCGCTGACGAGGGTCAGTCTATATGCTTTGAAAGGCACCACGTTTTCAGCGCTATGATCTTCCCAAGTGGCTTTGCCTCTGGATGGGAGAACCCTCTGGCCTCCGGAGTCCTGGCTCGGGGCCATGTGAGTTCTGGCTTACGCCTCTGGAGAACAGACTAGATCCTCCCCAACCTACTCATTGCGAAGCTAGGACACAGGAAGAGGGGAGAAAGGAGAGAGGAAAGGGATAGAGGAGGAAGGAGAGAGAGAAAGGAAGAGAAAGAAGAGATGAGTGAGGGAGGGAGAGGGAATGAGAGACAGGCAGGCAGACAGACAGAGAGACACAGGGGGCAGTTTGGGGACATTTGGATGGTGGACTTTGGGGACATTTAAGAAGCTTCTGGAAGGCTTGCTGTCACTCTTGAAATAGTGTGCTCCCCTCACCTCAGCCTTCTGGGCTTTCTAAGCAGATGTTTTTGGCTCTTGGCCCCCATTCTCCTCTTTTCTTCCTCATCTCCTCTCTAGCACCTTTCATAAGCCAATCTGGCACCGCTTGAGAGCTTTGCAGTGGCTGTTCCCTCTGCCCAGAATGCTCTTCCTCAAACATCCTAGGGCTGGCAACTTCATGTCATAGAGATGTCACGCCCTTCGGAAGTCCCTCTTGTTCAGTTCCTCCTTACCTTCCTGCACTGGAGAACCTGCTCAGCGGGAGGCCTTGGGGACAGGGACACAACCAAGACAGAAACGTGGAATTCACATCCAAGTGGGAAGAGGCAGGCAACAAGCAAATATAAGCCAAGTGATTATCAAAATGCTCCATGGGGAAATGACACTGGGTGACAGGATGGCGAGGCTTAGACCCAGTGGTCAGCAATCCCTCTGAGGAGAAGACACTAATGCTGAAATCACTGAAAAAGAAGGAACCAGGCATGCTCCCCAGAGAGGCTACTGGGGTAGTTCTGACCCTGGGTGATTTGTCCTGGGACACTGTTGTCACAACTGGGGCATAGTGGGGGTGGGGCAGTTGCTTCTGGTGTTTAGAGGTAGTGGCAGGGATACTGCCCCCTGCCACTGTGTGCAGGATGGTCCCCCACAACACTGAAGTATCCCCCTCAAACATGGGTAGTGCTGTGTTGAGAATCGTGGTCAGCAGGATTAGGAATCCAAAGAGGCGAACATATTAAGGGAATGTGGGGAAGAGTCAGAAAGCTAATGCAGAAGTACAAAAGTAAGAATAAGTGAACAGGAAACTCTTTCCCAACCTTGCGCATCCTCCTGCACTCAGAAAAACAATGAAGGAACATTTACACGGGTGAGCTCAATGGTGTCTGCTCAGAATGAAAGAAAAAAGAATATGACAGTAAATACCAAAATATTAAAATTTACCTAAAGTTAACAGCATTTATGAATCATTAAAAATATTCACAAACAGTTTGTCATTCAAAATTCATTCAACAAACCTTTGCTGGGTACCTATGATGTGCTGGGTATTGGAGAATTTACCACACAAGGGAGACCCTTCTCCTCGTTTCTGCCTCTCTGGTTCCTCACCATGCACAGAAGAAAAAAACACCCAGAGTGTGGGAAAGCCTGGGCAGATTCACAGCATTTATTTTTACTCCAAAGAACACTCACCGAATTTTTAGTACAAGAGCTCAAGTAGAGTTTGATATAGCGAATAATGATTTCTTTCTTTTAAACACACATACACATTTCAGAGGGGTTACTCTTGCAGGAAATTCTGAAACAGTTCACATCTCTGTTTGATTCAGACCCCGAGGACAAAGAAAATGAGGCTGAAGAAGCATCACTCTGGCACCGGCAGCTCTGGGTGGGGAAAAGGGGTTCTATAGTTACAAAAGTCAATTCAGGGAGATGAGCCCATTCCTCTCTTCCTGTAGTCACTCTCCTCTCATCTCAGGGGCTTTCTTTTATGTGAAATTAGAGTAGGAATAATTTATGAGGTGCTTTTTGACTTTTAAAAATCATAGATTAATCAACTCAGTTAATTCATGAATCTTTATGACATAGCTGCTATTATCATTATTCTCATCTTGCAGACAAGGAGACCAAGGCTCCGAGAGGTGAAGGGCCATTTCTGAGACAGACACGGGTAGATAATGGGATGTGAGTCCATCTGTTCTTTCCTAAGGCCTGGTATGTTTTCTAGAACCACACAGCTGCAGCTAAGTGCTGTGACATTTTAATTGTGCACAGTTATGTTTAGAAAGATTTCAATTATAACAGGAAGTGACCACATGGAGTACCAAGGAATGATCAGTTGGAAAATGTCCCCTGCAGCTTGGCCTTCTGTCCTCAGGCAGAGACCCTGAGAGATGAGGCCATCTCCTACCTTCCAGGAACTTGCAGTCTCCCAGGTGGCCTTTCAGATGCAGATCTGCCCTGGCCTGCTCCTCCCAGCTCCACCCACCATCACTCATCTATCCACTCATTCAACAGATCTTCCTGTGTGACAGGTGCTGCTCTAGCATGGGGTTATAGCCCTGTGCAAAAAGGTAACAATTATTGACAGTACGTAGTTTACATACTAGTGGGTGTGTGGGAGCAGGATGTGAGACAGATGATAAACACATACAGTAGTTTCCTCTTATCTCAGGTATACTTTTTGTGGTTTCAATTACGTGCAGTCAATTGCAATCTGAAAATATTAAATGGAAGGTTCCAGAAATAAATAATTCATAAATTTTAAACTGTGCACCTTTCTGAGCAATGTGATGAAATCACATGCAGTCCTGCTGCAGTATGTGAATTATCTCTCTGTCCAGTGTATCTACCCTGTGTATGTTATCCCCTCATAGTCATTTAGTAACTATGTTGGATATCAGATCTGTTGTCATGGTATCACAGTGCTTGTGTCCAAGTATTCCTCATTTAACTTAATAATGGCCTGAAGGCCCAGGAGAAGTGGTGCTGGTATATGCCATTAAATACTTCCTTTAAGTGAAAAGTTGAAAGTTCTGAACTTAATAAGGAACAAAAAAAGTTCTATGATGAGGTCACTACAGTTGATGGTGAGTTATTGTTGTTAACCTCTTACTGTGACTAATTTATAAATTAAACTGTGTCAAAATCATGTATATAAAGGCAAAAACATAGCATAGCACATACAGGTTCAGCACCATCCACAGCTTCAGGCATCCACTGGCGGGGACTTGAAATGCACCCTCAAGCCCAAGGAGGAGCTGTCATAAGCAAATGTCGAGTGTGTTAGATGATAACAGGGACATGAATGCCCTGGGACAAAAATAAAGCAGAGCTCATGGGGCAGCAAATGTGTGATGTGAGTGGAGAAGGGGGAAAAATTTGTTTAGGGTAGTCAGGAAAGATCTCATTGTGAAGAGGGTACTTGAGCAAAAACAAGAACTACAGAGCCACATGAATGCATGGGGGAGAGGCATCCCAGGCAGCAGCTCATACAGAGGCTGAGAGGCAAGGTGAGAACCAGGAGAGAAAAAACAGGAAGTTCCGGGGCTGCAGCAGGCTCGCCCCCTACAATGCACCGCCAGAGGGAGCTACATTCCAGGTCTCTCCATCCTAGACAACACCACAGGGATTTCCAGAAAGTGGTTTTTGTTCTTTGTGTTTTCAACCTTTTCCAGTGATCTCCTAGGAATAGATGTGCATAAATCAAATTTCTGGAGCATTTCTGCACATTTTAAATAGTAAGCGTTATCTCCTAAAACTTTCTTATAGCATTTTTTTTCATTGTTCCCCTGAGTAACAGATAAATCTTTCCCATATTATTTTCCTCCTGCTACTTGAATGCCCAGTGACTGCCCTTGGTTATAAGAAACTTGCTCAAGTTTTTGGTCTGGCATTCAAGGCTTCATCTGCCATGTTTTCTCCTGCTTTTCCCCTACACAGAGTCTACCTGCTTCTCCAGCAGACATGGCGTGAGGGCCCTGGAGAAGCCAAGCAGCTAACAACTGAAAGAAGCTAATCTAACTAGTGGGGCTGAATCAAACTGCACGTGGAGGGTTAGTTAGCAGATCAATAATCAGCCATCCCTGTAACCCAGGGGTCCTCAGTAACATCCTGCTTTTCAACCATCCTATCATTGGCTCCAATATTCATTCATTCAACAAGCATGGACCATCACTTGCTAAGTGCAGGCTCTCGGCTAAGAACTAGGGCACCACAATGTGAGACACTGTGCCCCAGCCCTCAAGACAGAATACTTCTAAAGGCTTTTCCTTTTTTCTCTCTGAATCCTTCCTATCTCACAGAGATTCTGCCTACCCTAAGCCTGACCCTCTCAGAGCCTGGCCACCTCCCTCCACCAGCCTGTGCAAGCAGAGTCTCAGCCTATTGTGGCACCTGATCATGTCTTAACTCTGCTCCAAAATATAGAAATAATTTAATAAAATCTAACTTCCTTAGCCTGACATTCAGGCCTTTCCCCTAATGACTCTACTAAACATCTCCTCCACCTCCTAGAGGCCTTCCAGGAATGCTCATTTCAGATTGAAGCAGAGCCACTGCCCTGCCCATAAACAAGGACATGCACACACAGAAATGCACACACTCCTCCCGGGCTGGCCTCTGGTAGAACAGCTATATTTCCCAGGGGATGGGCACTTGGTCTTCAAAAACACGAATCCCTAGGTTTGAACTGAGGTTCTGCTGTGTACTGGCTGGTGGAGATCCCTTTCCTTTTTAAGTCTCAGTTTCCTTATCTGTAAAATGGGCACCATAATCATGTTTGCCTTCAGGCAAGGGGAGAAGATACTGGGAGCGCCGCTGAGCTAAATCCCCAGCCCTGGAGGAAAATCAAAGTAAGCAAATGCTATGGAGGACTCTAGCCCTGAACCTGGCCCACAGGAAGCTATGGAAAATTAGCACCTCCTTTCCATGGACCCCAGGATGTGTCTGGGGACTCCCAAGGGCAGTCAGGAAAGATCTCTTTCCTGACTGAAAGAGATTTGCCCCCAACAGAAACATGGGGCAGTTGCTTAGTACATGTTCCTTTGGTGAACGACCTTCCGTATTTGCACCAAGAGAAGTATCTGACAAATTCAGCGATCGCTCAACCCAGGAGAGCACTAAGAGTGGGGCACTGATACAAATAGTAAATAAACCAAACTGGGGAGTTACATCTGTCTTCGTGGGGGGTCCTGTTTAACGACCTTTCCAGGCTGCTTTGTGCACGTGCACTCAACTTCAAAATCCTCCCGACAGATTCACTCGGACGACATTAAGTTCTTTTTTATCTGGATGCAAATAATTTATATTTTCCCATTATAATTTAATTTTCTCCCTTCCTCCCAAACCAGAGCAATGGAGATGTGGGCCATTGTTTGCATTTATAGCATCCTTATTAATCCTGCCCTGACCTCTGGGCTCAGAGCTCAGCCTAGGGAAACAGCTAGAGTTCCCTTTCCGCAGGGCCTATTAAAATGTTGTGCTGTTAATTGGTCCAAACAGAAGATGAGCTAAAAAGAAAAAAAAAAAAAGAGAGAGAGAGCCAGCTCTCTTATTCTGTTTCAGGAAGGACACAGGAGTGCGCCTGCATTGTGTCCGTGACCCACTGTGTGATCACAGGGTGGACTGACGAGGCCATGGCATGAGGAAGGACGGTTGCGGGGGGCTTGTGACCCTCCAGGGGCTCTGCCCGGGTTCTGGTTGCTACACTGAAGCTTAGAACACAATACAAAACACTGTGGGTTCAGATTTGTTCATCGGCAATACTGGCCTCTAAAAATGCTAGCCAAATACTCTTAGCTAATCTTTTAGTTACTTACTTCTTGTCTTTGAGCATTTCCTATGCTTCAGCCACTGGTATGTCCTTTCTGGGTATTAACACCCTGAGCCCTCAGAACAATGTATAAGTGAAAAAAATTATTTTTTCCAATTTGCAGATGAAAATATTGAAGCATAATGAAAGCACACAACTCAGCAAGGGCCAACCAATGTGAAGCCTCTGTAGGCCAAGCACAAGACAACCTGCTCTCAGTGGAAGCCCCAGGGACCATGGTTTAATAAAAGGGGCACAGGTTGGGTGCCAGTCTCCTTTTCCATCTTGGCTTGGAGTCCTCGAATCTCCCAGTCAAACCTAAATGGCTATCCTGCTGGTGGAGGAGGCACTGACCCCAGGCTGGTGGTGCAATCTGTACTCATAACCACTGTACAACCCAGCCTCTGCCAGCTTGCTCACAGGGGAGTTTTGCCCAAATAAAGAGAACTGAGAGCAAAGTAGGGGGATGTGGAAGTGTCTCAACTTTGTTGGTCTGTTAGAGCAAGGGGTCAGGCAAGTTCACACTAAGACTCCAGGTCTAAAGCCTGAAGGCAGTTCTTGAGGGCTCAAGACCTTAAAGGCAAGTACTAGGGAGTCTCCTTATGCTTTTGTGTAATTAGGCACTTATTCCAAGTGAGGAGGGTGCTGGAATACAGAGTCAAACTTGAAATTTGAACTCTAGGAAAAGACAAGGTGGACAAGGAATGGCAGAGTTTATGTCCTAGATCTACCTCTTACTACTGCTTATGCCACATGTGCACATGCACATGAGTGCAAACACACACACACACACACACACACAGGGCAGTTCATGCTTCTGCAGCTGTGAAGGATGCTCACTCCCTTGAGACCCACCTGTCCCAGCAGTCTGCCCTCCTAGTCACAAGCCCTGCAGCACATCACCTGGAGAGAGGAACAGGGTTCCCAGGAAGAAAGCAAAGCTCAGCGACTTTGCCCATGCCTAGCGGAGTATGTTTTGTTGATGGTGACCTTCAGGGAGTGAAACGTCTCTACAGCAAAGGAATGTCCCTCCAGCACCTTCCTTTTTACTTAAAATACTCCTGCAAAGAGACCCACAGCTTGCCTGATCTCTTTCTGTGTGTCTTCTCCTGTGCTTGCTTTGTTCTTTTCAACAGATTTTTTTTTAAATAAAGACTGCCCTGATAGCTGAGAAAGCATTCTTTAAGAAGCCAAGGGACATTTAAAATGCAATTTTTCCATTCTGAAAAACCAAGCCAAACCAAGTGAAACAAAACAACTCCAAAACAAGGCCAATTACTTTCTCTCCTGGTTGAGGAGGACAGGCCTGCATTTGGAGTGTGAGCACTTCCTCTCTGGCCACTTTGCAGGGCCTCGGGGAGTGGCTGGGAACCAATGTAGTTTGACCAGGTGTTTTCTGCCCCCAAATGTGGAGTGCAGGATAATTCTGCTCACATTCTGGGAAATCCTAGACACATGGCTCCTACTGAATTATTGACTAAGAGCACATTCAATAAGCATTTGGTGACAGCAGATTACAGACAAGGATCTAGCTGAGCCTGGAGATTCCCTGAGGATTAATGAGCTCACAGCAGGCAGTTCATCTCCCTCCAATGGCCCTGCTCTAACAGAGGCCCCCATGAGCTATTAACTCTTCTGCAGTTCTTTGCCAGCTGATAATTCCAATCACTTTCCATCATCTAATAGCCATCTTTCATCTGACAGTTTCCTCTTGCACTTGATACCAACTGCTATTGACTACTGGGAGTTTCAAGATGACATCACCAACAGTCTGTGCCTGCATTCTTATCCCAGGAGTTACTCTAAGTGCTCTACGCATATTATCTCCCGTAATTCATCTCGGAAATTAGAAACCATTATTCTCCCCACTTTACAGCAGAGAATAAATACTGAAGATTGAAGAGATTCAGACATCTGCTCAGTGTTTGGAACAACCATGTAATCTATACCTGTAAGTACACTATGACATGTTAGGAGCCCCCAGCAGGGATGTGACACATTTCCAGAGTCAGCCCTTGTTCTAGCAGTGATTTCTGTGGAGTTTGATTTGCCCTTAGCAAGCAAATGGTCTAGGTGGAAAGGCAAGACTAGCACATGTAAAAGGATGAGCGAAACACTCAAGATGGACTCTGAGATGTGTTCTGTAAATTCTAAATTCCCAGAACAGGGCTTTTCAAAGTGCACTGTGTAGAAATATAGTTCCCTGGACTAGTAATATATATTTTAAAAACTACTCAGTAGTGACATTTCATCAGTGCTACATTCAGCGAAGCACTGTTAGTTTTGTTTCTTTACTGCAGGACTCCTCAACACCTTTACTCTCCTAATCTACATAAGACTCTCCATACTGCATTTTCTTATTTATGAGATGCCATCAGTTATAGGATGTACCATTTTTCCAATAACTACTTTCCCAGGTTATGGGCATTTTCCCAATTAAATACACACTCGTGTCATATGATAAAGTTTTGATAAACACTAAATAAAATGTTGTTAGTGGTCCCATAGGATTATATCACTTGGTGACATCACAGCTGTCACAGATTGTGAATATAGTCCATGATGTTTATGCAGTGATGAAATTAATAACACACTTCTCAGAACTTATTGTTCAGTGGTGCATGCTTATTTCTATCTATCTATATCTGTCTGTATATCTCAAATGTAAGTCATGTGCTCATTTGTAAAACATTAATATTGATAATAAAGAAATCTGCTATTAGGTAGCATTTCCTCAAGATAGTGGACTAGTCAACCATCTACGTTAGGCTGGGGTATATCAGAAAAGGCTTAGGGAACCACGGGTTGAGGAGAGAGCTTCCTTTGAGCTGGGCAGTCAAGAAGACATGGGAGCAGAAGCTTAAAAGTGAAAAGCTTCAAACCTGCACAGGAGAGGATAAAGGGGAAGAAAAACAAAGAGAGGGAGAGAGATGGATAGAGAGAGAGAGAGAGAGAGAGAGAGAGAGAGACAGAGACAGAGACAGAGACAGAGACAGAGACAGAGACAGAGAGAGAACTGAATGCCAGGCAGATATAGGGCTGCTTCCTACCCCCAGAACTGTTCTGCCCAAGAACCTTCAGGAAGAGGAGGGGAATATTCTCAAGACATGCTGTCCTACAGCCATCATGCCCAATACAATCATCAATTCTACCAAGATCAAGTGTTGTACATCAGTGATGTGTAAGGACTGGAGATATTATAAGGAACAAGCAGACTAGCCCTTGCCATGGGACCACATAGTCTACTACAGAGACAAGGAAACCAGCAGCTGCAACCAGGCTAGTTGGGGTTATAGTAGGAGAAATGCCATTGAGAGTCCATAAGAGGAAGCCCTCCAGCCTGGGAAGTGGTCAGAAATGACTTACTGGGGGAAGAAGCTGTTAACAGTGGTCTGAAGGATAGGGAAGAGGTGGAAATATCAACAAATACTACTCTGAAGACTTGGATTGGGAATGAGTTATTGGAACAGTAGTTATGAGTTCATGTTAGTGTGAATAGAGGGACCTGGTAGAAACTTGACATCAACGAGGAAAGGGCCAAGCAGAGCCCATGAAGAACATGTGGATCTCACCTTGCAAGCAAGGAAATATGGTGTGGGGGATGGGGTTTAAGACCATGTGCTTGGAAGCCAGGCAAACCCAAGTTCAAATTCCTATGACAGCCTTTCTAACTGTGGGACCTTTAACAAGTAACTTCCAAAGATAAGCCTCTGTAAAATGGGAATACTGATAGCACCTACTGCAGACTTGTACCTTTTGCAGAACTGTAATGAGAATTATGTAGGGCAGTGTATGAAAAATGCCTTGCACTTAGTAAAAATATTACTGAAGGGCTTTGGTCACTGGTCTTTGAGTTGGACCACTCGGGCTGGAGTCTGTCTCCAGTACATGTGAGCTGTGGATAAACTTCTGCATCTTACCTAGCTTCCATTTTCTACCTGTCCAAAGGAGATGATACCGGTGGCTATTTTCTCACTCTACTGGAAAAACTGGAGTATGGAAAAGAACTTTGGAAAAGATGAAACTGGAAGAAAAAAATGCAAAAAAAATACTAGAAGAGAATTGCAAATATAGTGATAGACATTGAGTTTAGAGAGTGGGGTTGTAAGTAATGTTTTACCTCCTTATTGTGTCCCAGCAACAAAACACAGTCCATTACACTAAAAAATCAGTGTTCTTCAAAGTTAGAATGACCACTTATATCTTGTCCAACTTGAGATACTTTTAAAAATTATTTTTGACACATAGTAATTGTACATATTTATAGTATATGGTGCAATAATATTATATATATATATATACACACACACACACACACAGTGTGCAGTGATCAAAATGGGATAATGAGCATTTCTATCTCTTTAAATGTTTATCATTCCTTTGCATTGGGAGACTTCAAGCTCCTCTTTTCTAGTTGTTCATAAAATATATAACAAATGGCTTAAACTATAGCCACCATACTGTGATATAAAGCACTAGAATTTATTCCTTGTATATACACTATTTTCATACAAACTGAGATGCTTGAGAAAGGGGACAATCAGAGGACTGTCCAGGGCTAATGTGAGGCCCTATAGTCACTCTACCTATAGCCTAGTTTCTCTGTATAGACTCACAAGCCAACGAGCACAGTCCAGCAAACCGAAGGAATATAAACAAATGAGAATGAAGTCAGTGGTTTCCCATAAATACATAAAAGAGGATCTCATTCATAATTCACAGTTATGCATCTTACTTTTTCCTGTGCTTCTGAATTTTTCTGAACTGAAGCTATTCCAAACCTCTCATGTGAAACCAGAAAAAAATTTCTAGGACATCCGGCCCACATGGATTATCTTTCTCTCTTCTGCCATCCCCTCCTTTTCTGGCCCCTAGATTTATGCTACCTCTCTACTGTCAGCCTCTCCAACTCCAGCTCCAACAGTTCCCTGGAGGGACAGAAGAAAGAAGAGAGGAGCATCTGAGAGTCTGAGACCAAGTACTATTTGTTGGGTGGGAAGGAGTAAGGAAGTTCATGTAGATAAATCATATCAATTATATTCCTGTATGCATACAAATATACACACAGAGACAAATAACACAATGTGTTAATGATAAAACAGGCTTACAAGAAGGAAGGGCATCAAATCCAGCTGACTATTAATAAGTACTTATTGAATTATGATTTAAATGTTATGACCTTAACAAAATCATACAATTTTTCTGAAACTCAAATTTCTCTTCTGAAAAACAAGTAAAAGATTGAATTATATGAACTAGGAATAGATGAATGACATTATGTCATTCATAGCCAACTGAACCACAGAAGTTGATATCCTTAGTACTTTCAACTTTAGATTGTGTTATTCATGCTGAGAAGTAACTATAAAAATCAGGGAGTGATTGTCCCTTTCTAATTGCACTTGCAGTTGGTGGGCTCACCTGACCAGTCCCCACAGTGGGCTACGAGGATAAGTAATACCTGCCACTTGCAGGCCAATGTTTTTGTACACCAGCTGTTGGACTTCCTACATCTCTCCTACATCTACATGTTGCTGTGTTCCCAGCCTCCAGCTGACTACAGTTGAAAGGTGACTTCAGGACTACAGGATGATGTAGTCATAAGATGGAATGAGTTTCATTCCCCTGGCAATCACCTGAAGAAGAACCTCCTGAGCAGGAATATCCATACTGCATCTCCCAGGAATGAGAAATGCACAACTACTGGGCAAAGCCATTAGAATCATGGGGTGGCTGCAACAACTAATCCAGCTGGCTAATTCACTACACTGTCAGGATTGTTATATTGATTAAGATGAGTTTGATGTCTTGAATGGTGGCCTCCCAAACAGATATGTCCCTTTGCATATCCCAGGAACCTGTGCATATGATCTTATTAGAAAAAAAGACCTTGGCTGATATAAGTAAGATTCTCGAGATCTTCTTGGATTACCTGAGCGGACTTTAATCCATGATATGTGTCTTTATGACACACAGAGGGGTGGAGGATACTGACAGAAGGGAAGACTATGAGAAGACAGAGGCTAAAATTGGAGTGTTGTAGTCACAAGGGAAGAAACACCAGAAGTCCCCATAATTTGGAAAAGGCAAGGAAGGATTCTCCTCTACAGCCATAGGGGAGAACATTGGGCCCTTGATTTTGGACTTCTTTCTTCCAATCCATGAGAGAATACATTTTTGTTGCTTTAAACCACTTAGTTTATAACCATTTGTTCCAGGAAACCTATCAGACGACCACAGGAAGAGTGTTCTGGGCCTAGCACAGTGTTGGCCATGCAGAAGGCTCTCGGTAAGAATGACTTTGAAAAAATCATCCCACAGTGCTTCTGATTTCCCTCCTAAAAACTGGGTCCTTTGGGCACCACACATCCTGAGAGAGAAGGCACAGTTCAAATCTCCTTTGTTAACTCCCAGAAGATTCTAGCGAAGCTCAGAATAGAACTTGCACTCAGAGTAAGTGTAGGTCTTGAGACTTGCTGGGAGCAATCTTATCATTTATGGATGACAGATGTACATTTTCATTAATGTGTAACAAAAGGGATAAAAAAGCCTCTCTCTGTAGTGTCTCTTTATAAATGCCTGCAGGAGGTAGCTCCTGGAACCGCCTGCCCTGCAGGCAGCCTGGGAACCAGCCTCAGGCAGGAGGTCCTGGTTCAGAGAATGTCTTTGTCACAGTGCTGGAGCAGTGTCAGGAGGCCAAGTGAGTCACACCCCAGGCAGAAGTCTAAGGGAAGGTGTGAGGAAAACTGTCCTAGGACCTGACTGAAACAGGGCTGTGATGTTACAAGCAAAGGGGAATTTATGGTTCTGGAGGTGTCCGTCCTCTAGGTCACTACTCACATGTGGTCCTTTACATTTAAATTAATTAAAATGAAAAATTTAGTTCTCCATTCACCCCACCCACACGTCAAGTGCTCAGTAGCCATCTGTGACTCTGGCTATGGTGAATAGTTTAAATTTACAGAATATTTCCACCATCACTGAAAGTTCTACTGGGTCATGCTGCTCAGACAAGGGGTAGGAGCTCAAACTCGGTGAACTTATCAGCACTGTGACCATGGATAAGAAAAGTTTTGTCTCTGCATCAGTGTCCCCACCTGTAAAAATGAGAACAGCTAGGCATGGCAGTGCATATCTGTAATCCCAACACTTGGAAGAGTGTGGCAGGAGGATCACCACAAGTTGAAGGCCAGTGAGTTCATAATGAACTACACAGCAAGACCTTGTCTCAACAAAACAAAATAAAACAAAACAACAAAATGAGAATACTCACAGTATTTATTTCATAGGGTTAGGATAAGTAAGATATTATAGCCCAAGTACTTAGCACACACTGGCACTCCAGGTTAGTACTCAGTAAGTGAGAACTCTCATTGGTGCAGAAACAATCCGCAGAAGAGGAATAAGACAAGGATGATGTCTAGCAAACACAGGTTCCAGGCTGGGTTCTGACTTTCTGAGAGGCTGTAGAAGCAGACTTGTGTTCCAATCCTTGCTCCAAAGATGTGTGGCTTTGGATAAATAGCTGAGGTAGCTCAGCAATAGAACGAGGTGTTTACCTGATCAAACGCTATGCTTCCTGGAAAAGAGAGGATCAGAAACCTCTAAATAGCTAATGTTCTTTGATTCTAATCCCTGCTTTTAGGAGTCTCTCAGAAGGAAGTAATCAGCACTGAGCAAAGACTAGCATTCAAAGATTGCAATTGCCAGACAGTTCATCACAGCAAAACTCTGAAAATAGCCAAAATGTATCATAATAGTAAAATATGTTATGGTACATCTAAATGATGGGCTGTTATAGAGCCATAAAATATTATCTCATAAAATAATATATAATTTTAAAAGTGTTTAAGAAAAAATATTTAAAATTATATACTATATTTACTGTATGATTTTCAGAAAGCCTTTGTATCTATCTTTCAACACAATCCACCAATATTTTGACAGTGGCTTTCAAGGGATGTTAGGCTGTGACTGATTTTTACATTCTCATTTTTACTTTTCTGTACTTAACAAATGCTCTACAAATTTTCTCTATTAGTTTGTAAATAGAAAACATTACAAACACAGAAAGTTGCAGGCCTATATGATCTTTAGGACCCTTCAAGGGCTGATATTCTATGATTTAGCCATGGATATTTATAGAATAACTTGTTAAGGGCCTTGCTGGGAGGATGCAAGGGGATAGATAAGGAGCATGACTTAGCCCTTCAACCCTATATAAACCTATGAAGACTGAGGCCCAGAGAAAGAGGAGAATGCAAAGGCCCTGAACATGGATCTCTTGTTTACGCCTGATCAAGAGCATGAGACAGGCAGTGAACATGTGCTGAATGGCTGAGTGAATGAATGACTAGGCACCAATAGATACCTCAGCACACTATGTACCACACATTATGAAAAACTGCAAGAGGTGCTTCTTCCTTTAATTTTTACAAAAGGAAATTTAGGACAGATAAAATGTTTCACTTTCCTATAGAAAAAAGTGTGCAATACATATGTATCAGAATCTTAAGATGATAGAAACTCTTTATCATGGAATTTTGACTTGGAAATCTGGTCTTTATTTAAGGGAAATAATCAGAAATGTGAAAACATTTTATGCAAAGAAATTGATGAAGCAATGTTTATGTAATGCGAGTTTGCTCAGCTCTCACCTGCCTGAGGCTAAAAATGAACAACTTTAATGCTGATGTACAAATGTTTGGCTCAGGGCCCTAGCTGCAGAGCTTTCAGCCTCTCACAGATATTTCCGAGGGCTTTCAGGCAGAACCCCAAGGGTTCAAGCCCTCTTTGTCCTGTCCTGCTGGTTGGTTCTCCTGCCTCAAAGCCACATACATAGGGACAGGGACTGATATTTGCATGTGCCCTGCAGACCCACTGTCCACTCTCCACCCTGAAATCTAATCGTATGGGTCACAGAAGCATGCTCCTGTTTGTTTACCAGTTGGATTAAGCCAGTGGGGATCAGGTGATCCAGAATAGGGCCCTAGGAGAGTGAGATCAGCTACTCATTCCTCAGTTCCCTCCCTAAGGTCTCCTCAGGCCAGGGGCACCCCTCTCAAGGAGAATCTCCTGCTGATGCTGGGCGTAGCTCGCCTTCCTTCAGCTCTCAGACAGCTCCTAGGGTACTACATTATTCCCTGTGGTTCCTGATATCCTGTCCACAGTCAATAGTTCCAAACAGCAACTCAGGTTTCCAAATTTGAGTGTGTCCTCTGCAGTGGTGTTCTGGCAAACCAACTCTGAGAAAAGAAAGAAGAAAAGAAAGGAAGAAGAAAAGAAAAAAGTAAAAGCCCCCTGCTTTGTGCTGTCTGCATGTTTCTAGGTATAAAGGTAAATACTCCCACTGCTGTTGTGGACTTCCAGCCCCTGGTGCTCTATCACCTGGGTTGCGGAGGTTCTCATAAAGCCCCTGGGTACCAACTCCAGCATTGTTAAGGACCCTGACGAATGCTGAACTCTGTCACTACTTCTGCTGCAGCTGGCTAAGGTGATGATGAGGATTCCCTGTCTGGAGGGGCCATTGCCCAAGACTACAGATAAGCAGAGGTAGAGAAACTCATTGAGTTGTTTGAATCAAAAAGTAGCACTCCTTATGTTTTGAGTCTCATAAGCCATCCCAAGAAAAGAATTCCTGCTGCTTCCAGCTGTGGTGCTGTCTCTTTCTCTTCAAGTCTCAAATTGGGCTGAGGATGAGGTAGAAGTTGCACATTGCTATGATTCAAATATGGTTTGAATGTATCCTCCAAAGGTAATGGAACCTAAGAGAGGTTGAGGATGGTGGAAGGTAATTAGATAGACCTTGGGGGAGGGTAACAGAATGTGGGGCGGTGGGAGAGATTAGTGCTGTTCTTATAGGATCCCAGTTAGTTCCTAAAGAGCAGGTTTTTGTAAAAAGCAGCAAGCCTGGCCCCCGAATCTCTCTAGCTTCCGGTCTGAGCACATGATCTCTCCCTTTCACATAGACTGCTGCCACAATGCCATCCATCATGGAGTGACACATCTCAGAGCAAAGAAGTAGACTCACCAAATCTTAGATTTTTCAGCCTACAAAACTGTGAGCTAAATAGATCTTTTTCTTTGTAAGTACTCAAGCTCAAGTACTTTTTAGAGCAACAAAAGGTGGACAGATACTCACCTATTGCCATTTTCCACTTCTATAGCTGTCCCACCTTTATTCCTAGGTCTGATTCACAAACTCTGTCCTGACAGATTCAGCCTTCCTTATTCCTGTCCGTTCATGAAAAATGACATCTAAATAGGCATGTGATTTGGTGATGGAGGGTGAAACAGGTCTTCTGACTTTCACTAAGCACAAGCAAGAGTCTTTGTTCCTACATATCCATCAACATAGCTATGATGAAATGTGTTAGAGTTTAGGCATACAATGGAAACTGTACAGTATCCCTAGAGAAGTGTTTCAGGGCATAGGAAAATGATTCTAATAATTTGTGACAGAAGATTCTTTTTCCAGTCAAACCACCACCAAAACAAAGCTCAAAGAATCTTGATTTATTCTTCCAAGTGCTCAAGATGTGACAGTGAATAAGAGTTAGTGTCTTGGTTTTAAAGAGCTTATGCTCAGGTGGGGAGATGTAATGGTAATGGAGGATGTATGTGGATAAATGTAAAATTACACAGAGAATAAGTGCTCAAAGGGAGATTGGTGTGAGGCTATAGACACATTGAATCAACTGTTGACCTGGCCCTGGATGGGGAGAATCACTATGAGGATACGGGTAAAGGAAGGTCCAAGACTGAGACCAGAGTTGTCCTGGAGCAGGGAAATGTGCACTGTGGAAGCAGAGGGCATATGTGTCCTTTACCAGAGTCTAGAATAACACACACCTCTCTTATGGCAAGCCCCATCCAAGTGACAAGGCTAACATCCATCGTGTCTCATCTTCTTCCTGCACTTCTTGTACTTTCCAACCTTTCCACAGAGCTGGAAAGATGTTGAAAAGAGGAAGGGACATAAAACAAAAGAATTCATGGCATAGACAGACAGTCATGCCCTTTATTTATGTTCTTCCTTGTTCCAGAGACAATGTTCAAGCTGCTTTCAATTATGTTAACAATATTACAGGCAAAAACACCTGGGCATTAAGGAAGAAGACTGAAGCCGAGGGAAATATAGTGAACAGAGGACAAGGGAGAAAGGAATGAGGTATCCACCAAGCGCAGCTTCGCAGAGCAGCAAATGGCCTCTTTATCATGTCCTGTCTTGTCATTGAATTCTAACACTGACATTTACTTTTGCTGCTGTTATACTCTGTCTTCTCAACTCTACTAAAAATTCTTCCACTGTTATTCACTCAGTTTTTTATTATAGTGGTCCCCTCTTGTCCACAGAGAATATGTTCCAAGATCCAATAACCATAAATAGTGCTGAAATCTATATACACTAAGCTTTTTTTTCCTATATACATGTAGGCAAATTTAAGTTATAAACTTGGGACAGAAAAAATGAACAATAATGAATAATAAACTACAACAATTATAAAGATACACTATGTTGAAGTTATTTAAGATTTATGAATTGTTTATGATAACAATTGTCCATGTAATATTTTTATGTTGACTGTGGGTAACTGAAACTGCAGACAGTAGTACTGTAGATAAGGACTACAGGACTCTCTCTCCCTTAGGATGTATCATTTTCTTTACTGTTCGTTAGTGTGAAAGTCAAATATCCCCTCCCTGCAAGAAAGAGGTCCTGCTCATTCACCTCAGTGAATGTACTCAGGAATGTACTCAGAACCTTGAACAGTAGATACTAAGATTTCTACGAAATTCAGCTTCACCAGGACCAAGAGCACCTCACTCCCTCTTCCCTGTAGCACTCAGCAAATGATATGCACTTGGCGAGGGCTCAAGACCCAGTTGCCAATTTGATTTATGGGCCTTATTATCCCAAGTGTTGGTGGGACTAGATATTGATTCAGAAGGGCTTAAATGAATAAGCAGATGCGTAGTCTGGAAAGGCTTGTAGATTGAGGTGAGGGGGGCTATGAAGTAGCTAGAGTCAATGTCATACAAAAAACACTGGTTCTCTTGGAAACTGCTTCCAGGGAGTCCTGGAGAGGCAGAAGGACAGGGATGGCTGTGGCATGGGTTCAAATCCAGCTTCCATAATATCATGTACCAGAGTGTGACCTTGGGCAGGTCACTGTGCCTTTTGCTCTCAGAAACAGTGAGGTCTTTTGTGGAGGTTGTTGAGAGGAGTGTCTCTGTATGTACACCTGCATATGCAGACAGTAGTACCCCTTTCACACAGCCGATACTCTCCAAGACCTTCTGTGGGTGCCTGAAGCTGCACAGTACCAAACTCTATCTATATTATGTTTTCTCCTGCACATATGTACATAGGTACCTATGACAAAGTTTAATTTATAGATTAGGAACAAAAAGATGAACAATAAGGATAGATGATCATAATAATATACTATAATGAAAATTACATAAAACTTATGAATTGTTTGTTGCTGGAATATTTAATATTTTCAGAATAAAGGCAATTGAAAATACCAAAAGTAAAGCCTCAAATAAGAGAAGACTACTGTATACGTATGGATACATGTATGTGTATATGTATGCTTACAATATGCATATAGATGTGGCACATTGCACATGCTCAATAAACAGAAACACCTTCCCATGATTCTACCTTTCTGTTCCATTTTGCAGTAGTGTGTGACCTGATATAAGGGTGGATATAGCATATCTAAACTACTCCCTCACCTTTAACATTCTGTATAGTAATTTCAGGCTTTTTAATTCCCAGTGGTTTTATTCTAACACTATTACCAGTGTATTAGTCAGCCTTCTTATGAGTGAGACACAATACATAACAGCCACAACCTTAAGAAGGAGAGGTCTAATTTGCCCACAGTTTCAGTCCATGATCAGCTAGCTTCAGGGGACACCATGACAGAAGGGCATGGAGTGCAATGTTGTTTTGTTCACAGAGGTTAGGAAGCAAAAGAGGGGAAGAGTGCCAGCAGTAGGGACAGGAGACTAGGCATAAAACCCAAGGTCATGCTGAGGACCATGACCACCCCTGCACACTAGAAATATGCTCCATCAGTCTCTGGGGCAGATGCCAAAGCCAATTAAGTTGAAACTCCACCCTAACTACCACATCCCACCCCTTTTCAATTTGCAACCCAAACACATCTCCTTAAACCACACATAATCTGCAATTAAAGACAAGAGCAAGTCCAGGAGTCTATCTTACATAATACAACTATTTTGCACACAGTCAGAAACACAATAATCCCTTCTCCAAAGTCTTAACAGTTTCAGCATTTTAAAAAATCCAAGAATCGAAGTCTCTTCTGAGACTCAAAGAATGCTCTTAGCTGTGAATCTCTGTAAAAATAAAAATCATGTCACATAATCCCAAGGTACAATGGCATAGGGTAAACATTCCCATTCCAAAATGGAGGAACAGAGAGATGCAAAAATATTAGACCTAAGCAGGTCCAAAATCCAGTAAGGCAAACATTATGTCCTATCCAGGACATGCAGTGGCACCCAGGGCATACAGTGGTAAAATGTGATTTTTAATGGACTTGGATAACCTCACCTTTATGGCCTTGTTGGTTACAGTCTAATGGTCTCTCTCTTGGGATGGCTCCATTTACATCGCACAGCTTTCCTCAGTAGACATTCCATTTCCTGGCATCTCTAACTTGCTGAGGTCTCCATTGCACTTTCAGCTTCACTCTTACAGTTTCATGCACTACCCTCTTGGGCTCCTTGCCTGGTCTTCTAGGTCTTCCTTTGAAATTTGGGTAGAAACCTCCCTGACCCCATAACTCTTGCACTGTGCATGCCAGTAACACCAGCACCAAGTGTACAATGCTAGCTACAAAGCAGTAGCTAAGCTCCCTTAGATCATAGCTGTATTGGATGCTGAATGTTTGGATGGCTGAACATAGTGAAATGAATCCTAGTAGGCCCTTCTCAAGCAGAAGCCACACAGACTTTCTTCTCAACAGTACGCTTAACATTTCTGCTCCCTTGAATCTGTAATAGGTGAGGCCTTCCTGATTCCTGACATGCCCTCAAGGCATCCTTCTTCTTTTCCCGGTACAAAGTACTTGTTTTTTGTTTTTTGATTTTTTGAGACAGGGTCTTGCTATGTAGTTTGTAGTTCAAGTTAGCCTTGAACTCACTGTGTAGCCCAGGCTGGGCTTGAACTCAGTTGACTTCAAACTTGTGGCAATTCTCCTGCCTCAGCCACTGGAGTGCTGGGATTACAGGTGTATGCCACCACAACCAGAAGTGCTTGGTTTCTTTTTAATGGTGTTAATCTTTTTAGCAGCCATACCTTTTTTGGCCCCAATTTTATTCATGGTTCCTTCTGGGCCAAAATTCAAGTTTTTCAAACTATCTTGCCTGCTTTTATCACTCAATTCTCACTATAAACCTGGCTAAAAGCAGCCTGCAGTACTCATGTTACCACCTGAATTTTAGACTGTTTTGAATTCCTCCACCAGATTAATTAGTCCACTACCCTTAATCTCAGTTTCCCATGAAGTATCAGACATGGGCAAAGTGTAGACAAATTTTTAGGTACAGTATAACAGACATGGCTGCTAGTCCAACTGTCAAGGAAGTTCTTATTCTCAACTGAAACCTCCTAGGCCTGCACTTTACTGTCTGCATTCCCATCAGCATTCTGATCTTCTGAGCTCTGATCAGAATTACCTATCAGATTCTGTTTACTGCATTCTAAGGCTTCTCTAGCCTACTTTTCCATGTCTTTCCCAACTCCTCCCACAAATCAGTTCCAAAGGCTTCTGTCTTAGTCACTTTCTTGTTAGTGGGATGCAGTACTTGACACTCATTATTTAAAGGAGTGAAGGGTTATTTTGGCCATTCTGTAGTCCACAGTCAGCCAGCTTCAAGGATGACATAGCATAGTGGAAGGGCCTAGAACATGGGAAAGCTACTCACTTCATGGAAGCCAGGAAGAAGAGAGTACAGGGAAAAGCTGGAGAAGGAGATATCCCTTTCTAGTTTTTGCTCACAACAAATTGACTCTTCCCATCCAGTCTCACCTCCTAACAGCACATTTAGTTTTGGATTAATCAATGGATTATTCCACCAGTGAGTACAGCACCCCTATGATCCAATCACCTTCCAAATGTCCAACCTCTGAACACATGAAGCTTTGGGGGGAACATTCATATCTAAGCCATAATAGCTTCTAACTGTATGGTAAGGTAAAGTCACAACACCAATCCCCACTCCTCTGGTACCTATATTTTGCATTGGTCAGCTTTCTTGTCACTGAGTCACAATACCTACTAGCCGTAACTTAAAAGAGGAGAGGTTTAATTTGCTCAGTTTCAGTCCATGGTCAGCTGGCTCCAAGACAGAGACATCATGGCAGAAGGTGTGTGGAGAAAAGTTGTTTAGTTTGTAGAGACCTGGAAACAGGGAAGAGAAAGAGTACCAGAGCACAAGGGGCAAGGAACCAGACATAGACCCCAAGACCACACCTCCACGACCACCTAGACACACTTAAAAGTGTGCTCTACCAATCTCTGGGGTGGATGCTAAAAAAATCAAGTTGAAACTCTACCCTCACCTCTACAACCAGCAAGTGACAGCCCCTTTTAGAACACTAACAATGTGTTTCAGATACTATGGCTGCATAACAAAGCATATATCCCAATGCATGACATTCATTTATCCAGATCACGGGTTTGTGGTTTGTGATTTCAGAAAGAGTCCAGAAGTTATGGTTTGTCTCTTTTTCATGATGTCTGAGGCCTCCGCTGGGCACTCTGCAGACAGGGAACTCTGCAGGTTCCTTCACTCCCATGTTTTATAAGAAATACTACAATAATTGTTGGCTGAGATCTGAGCTGGAGCTGTATCCTGGAACCTGTTATAGCAGTTACAGAGTTCCATTAGGCTGCAGGAAAAAGGACAGAAATGCCCCTCTTAATGGAAGAATGTGGGTGTCACTTTGCAAAAAGAGTATATGAGCTGGGATGTATGTTTATGCCACCATATTTGGAAAGTATAATATCTAGACTACGTGGGTAGTGTAGGCAGCTTAGATGAGTAGTTGGGCAGCTTTGATGGTCTCTCATTCCTCAAAAAACATAGAGGGTCCAGGTATACTTACATTTGTGTTAGAGATGGATGGACTACAAATACATCTCAGAATAGAAAATCGCTACCTCACTGTGGATCACTGTGACTCTCTAGTGTTTATTACCAGAAAGGATTGTTTCAAAGCTGATGTCAAGGATGGCACTTGGTAATTTCTAACATCTGTCCTAATGCAAAGCACGAATATTTACTGTCGTAGTTCCATTACTTCTTCCCCATGAAGCCACACCTGACCCCACAGCCAGGAAAGGACCTAGATTTTCATGCACACAGCCAGGCAAGAGAGAAAGCTTGTCAACACCTTTTGGTAGTGCTTCAAACAGGTACAGCAGAAGAGTTAACAGCTGCCTTTCCTGCGTCTTCCAAGAGAAGACCCTTGGGAAAGATGCTAATATTTGTTTATAAATCCCAAATGTGTAACCTTCTCTAACCTCATTAGTGAATTACAAGTAAGAAGCCCTTTGGTGTTAGTTAAAAGTGGCAGTCTGTGGCACTGTGTATCTCTCCCAGTGGAGCAAGAGGGAGGACTGATGCTTCTGATATAGTTCATGGTCCTACAAGGACTGTTCTGGTTCCTGAATAGATCAAGGGCCATCCTGACAATCACTCTCCTAGGGATTAATTCCAGATCCCGTGTCCCTCGTTGTCAGTCTGGCTACAAGGTCTAAGGCAAGTCCTAAAATGTTCCCTTTTGCTGATGCCCATTAAATAGACAATTGACTCCCCCGTTAAAGTGATTCAATTAGGAAGGGTTCAGGAGGCGGGTGCTAACTGCCGGAGAGTGTCCCGGAGGCCTGAATGGAAGCTCTTCTTCCCTGGCCCTCTTGCTGCTTCACAGCAGCTATAGGATAGAGCTCATTTGGCAGGAATGGCTGGGCTGCACCCATGAGCTGGGGACCAGGACAATTGTGGTGACCTCCAGAACTTCAGGTGGCTGGAGACTATAGTATGTACACAAGATGGGAGCAGCCTCTGGGTCAGCAGAGAGGGGCCAGCTTTAGATTTGGCTCCTGTCCAGTTACCTAAAGCCTGTAAACCTCTGTCTCAGCTTCTTCCTCTGATCACCTGGCAAAGTGAGGGACATCACCTCTGACGTTTAGGAGGGCCTCAAGGATGAGTTTGTTTCTGTTGCTAATTTTTAATTCTTACAGGAAGTCTAGAAGCATGTTTTTGCCTACAAATGCTGCTTTCTCTTGCCTGTTGATAGGAACAAATCTCTGCCTATACCCCCAAATCATTATTTTAAGAGTCTGTGGGAGGTCCCTCAGCAAGCCAGCTGCCCCTGAACCTGGCTGTCTGGAAGCAGCAGTGGAACACTTCTCTTAGCTTTAGCTTGGCTTGTCCTTAAAAGGTGGATTCCTTACCCTTTCCTTAAATCTCTACCATTTCTACTCTAAAAAATTTTTTAAAACACCAATAACACATGTGAGAAACAGGTCCAGAGAGGTACTATGACTTTACCAGGGTCACACAGCTTGAAAGTGCAAAAGGCAGGAGGGTTTAGCTGCTGCAGTCTGAATATAACAGGGTTGAAGAGAAACCCAACCCCATCTCCTCCTCCCTCGCCTAAAGCCACAAAAGGAAAATCATTTCCTATTCCTGGAGCCTCTGCCAGCCCTGAGAGACCGAGTAAAGAAGAAAAGTTTCTAAATATACCAGGATGATCTTTTCCGGGTTCTCAACTTGGTTGTGTTGTTTGACATCAGTTTCCCCCCATGATTCTGGGAAATGCAAGTGTGGGACCTAAGCAGTGGCTGCTGTTTGTAGGCTGGATACCTAGGTACTCTAAGGAATTTGTGTTTGTGTCCGATGCTGTGCGCTCAGACTTGACCATGTTTGGGCATAGAGGCTCAACCCACATAGGACCAAAGGCTGCTTCCCTGGAGCCAGCTGTGAGGCCAAACTTTCTGCGGCAGCTCTGAGGTCTCTTTTGGGGTGGGGGTAGGAGGCTGGGAAGAAAGAAACTATCAGCCGGCTGAAGAGCCCCAGGGAAGCAGGGAACTGTAAGTACTGTACCTGTGAGCTCTGGGAAGTGGTTTTCCAAGGCTGAGAGCTGGAGGGGAGAAGGATGGAGAGAGTGGTCTGAGATGGGGTGAGGAAGGGGTAGTGAAAATTTCCAGCTCTTGGGCTGACAACTGGCCCACTGTGGGCTCAGGAGGAGCTGGTGTCAGGGCCTATGCACAGTCCTCAGTTGGGGGTGGCACACCGGCCAGGTTGCTCTGGGAGTTCAGTGCCCTGGCCCTCCGGACCCAGCTTCTAGAGTGGTCAGATGATAACGGCTTGGAGGTAAAGACCAGTCTTGCCACCAGTTATCCCATGCAGGGATGAGATAATAAATCGGCTTGGCAAGGATGCTTCATGCTTCTGCTCCCAACTGCCATGGTTTTCTTTGTTAATAATAATATTTATTAAGTGCTTTTGCAGTGATAAATGAGTGATATTCAATACATCATAAGGTCTTGAGGCAGGTAGTATCATTCCTGTTTACAGTCACATGGTTGCTAAGCAGCAAAGCCAGGATTTGATCCCATGTCTGATGACCTCAGCCACCCTTTTCCCACACTCCATCAAACCCTCAGTGTACTCTATTCCCGGTCCTTCTAAGGAAGAGGACAATAACCCAACTATCAGATCATCCAGGACTCTTCCTTTGCCTTTTTCCGTCTTTCCT
Source organism: Chinchilla lanigera (assembly GCF_000276665.1). NCBI lineage: Eukaryota > Metazoa > Chordata > Mammalia > Rodentia > Chinchillidae > Chinchilla > Chinchilla lanigera. The sequence continues at coordinate 23,334,282 of NW_004955408.1, read as the reverse complement.
AAATCCAGCTCAGACCTAGAGTGACCTTTCTGAATAGGCTTCCCCATCCCAAAAGTTCAGAAATACTAGCCTCTTTCAAAACTGGGATGTTCTGGGAACTCAACTGAAATCTCCTTTTGTTATTGCTGAGAACTACTTCTTCCTGTCTGGCTGGCGGGATAATAAAGGTTTTCATGGTTCCTCCTTCTAGAAGGTTTTTGCTGTGGATGCTGAATTCCAACTTCCCACCTAAAAAAAAAGAAAACTTGTTTCTAAACAGAGCTCCATGCATGGGAATAGGTGTAGGAAGATTTATCATGACCCTGAAACCTCATAACCCCACAGGCAGCAGTCCCATCATGGCATTACAGACAGTGGGATCTGGACAAGCTGGAGGTTCAAGACTACTTTGTGACCAAGAGGCTCCCCCGTTTCCTTCCCCTCTGAGCACCCGGAACTGGTAAGACCAGGGCTCCTGCCTTCACAGCCTCAGGAGTGCCCGGGAGTCTGGCAGGACGCAGGAAGTCATCAGTAGAGCAGGTTGCCCCTGGGAGGAGGCTGATTAGCTGGAAGGAGCCCTCCCACAAGGGACCCCAGCAAGTGCATGTCAGCCTCCCCAGGATAAAGAGTTTTGCTAAGGGCACTGTTTATAGGTTCCTAAGATGTAATTTCCCATTCCACCCAATGTCCCACCACCCATTTATGTCTCGTTGTTCCTGGACCAGATGTCAGGGACAACTGGAAGTCCCTGGAAAGCAGGCCATTAAGGCCTCTGGCACATTCAGGTGATCATACTGCTCTACCTATGAATACCCGGATGGACTTGATAAACTGACACTAGATAGAAAACGGTGTGGCTTTCCCACTTCACCAGGCCAGAAAACAGAAGGAAAAAGAATTTAACAGAACGTCTGTCTTTGGCAGGGGAAAATTTTGCCCACTGTGACTTTGTAACGTCTCTATTAGGGAAGACATATCATCATTGGATGCCATCTCTGTCAATCAAAAGGGAGAGGGACCAGCCCACAAGAGATGGCAACATTGTTGTACCCTTGGTGACTGAGCTGGACTCTGTTGCTCAGGACAGTGCAAGGAGGAACTGGCTGGGCTGGGGAGGGGATCAAGAACCTGGGAACGAGGGCTGGGGATTTAGCTCAGCGGCAAAGCGCCTGCCTGGCAAGCGTAAGGTCGTGAGTTCGGTTCCCGGTACAGGAGAACCCCCCCCACCGCCCCCCGCCCCCGCCAAAGAAAAACAAAAAACAAAAAATACCTGGGAATGGACATTTGAAACAGCCCAGCAGTTAGGTGAGAAGCCTGAAAAGAGAATAAGGCACTCTGCTAAAAATCTCTTTTGGCTAATGCCTGTCTTCTGGACATGCACTAATTTATAAAAGTAATGTGCGTGTTATTTTGGGGACCTGGTAAAGAAAATAAAATCTTTCCTGATATCTAGCTAAAATCTCTCCTAAAATAGAGGATCACAGAGGATGGAACCCATGGCTCTGGTATTTTGAGTAGCAATACATTAGATAAACAGAAAATAACCACAGAAATGTTTATTGAAAGGCCCTGGGCAGCTTGCAGACTGCATGGGAAAGCTACATGGGGACCTCAGCTGGGCAGCTGTGTGGCTTCAGGTAGCACAGACTGGGGCTCTTTCTTGAAAAGGTCTGTCCAGAATCATGCTCCTAATTGAGTGTTCAGTGGACCTGGGTGGGTGGGGCGTAGGATGGGGACCTTTGCTTACTTCCTGGGGTAGCCCAGGAGGAAAATGAAGGGCTGCAGCCACAAGAAGGGGGAGGGGCGCTGCAGCAAGTTCTTTCTGCTCTGCTTTTGCCCAGGGTGGCTTCATCCCTGACATAAGAAAAAGACCCCTGAGGCATGAAGGGGACAGTCTCTCTTATAGGGAGGAGATTACCTCCTCTGGTAATCTGCTTTCTGGGACCCTCTTCCCTTTCTCTGCATGCTGCCCCCAGCCAAGCCAGCCTGGCACTAGAATTCTTTCTCTGTAGAATTGTGGAATGATCTAAGTTTCTCTAGGAGATGAGTGACCCTGGAGAAAGTGCATGGCTTGCTCCTGGGGTCCTACGGTCACTGTAAGAAATGGTCATAAACCCGATGGCCAGAAATAACAGAAATCTACTATCTCACAGGCCTTGAGGCCAAAACTCCAAAGTTACCATGGGTCTATGCACTCCCTCCAGAGGCCCATGGTTTCTTGCTCCTCCAGCTTCTGATGGCTGTCAACACTCCTTGGCTTTTGGCCATATCACTCCAATCTCTGTCTCCCTGGTTTCATCACCTTCTTGTCTTCTGTTCCTAATTTCTCTTTGCCTTCCTCTTGTAAGGACTTCTGTGATTACCTTTACAGTCTACATGCACAATCCAACATAATCTCTACATCTCAAGATCCTTCATTTAATCATTTCCGCAAAATTGTTGCCATATATAGTAGCATCTATGGCTTCTAGCAATTAGAACATGGACATCTGGGGGGCCATTATTGTGCCTATCATACGCAGTATGACTTGGACAACCTTGGACATGGCACTTTACCTTTCTGAACCACAAGTTTATCCTTTGCAGAAGAGTGATGATGACATCTGTCAAAGCTGGTGAGAGGATTTAAGGGAGGGTGGTAAAAAAAAAAAAAAAGCCCTCTGGAAGTTGCAAAGCTCTGTGTATAAGCAGGATTAGCTCTGGCACTTGACAGCCCTCCCTCTCACCTGTCCCTGCTCCTATGGTTTACCTGTCACTTGGCCTAATTTCAATTCTGTTGCCTCTGTGGCCCTAGCAATGACTGCTGCCCTCAGACAACATGGTGAAGAAGCTGGTGATGGCCCAGAAGCGGGGAGAGACACGAGCGCTTTGCCTGGGAGTGGCCATGGTGCTGTGCGCTGTCATCACCTACTATATCCTGGGCACAACAGTGCTGCCTCTCTACCAGAAAAGGTACTGAACTCCCCTGCCTGCCGATGCCTCTCTCCTAAGGCTCTGGGACCCTCAAGGAACTCTAGCCTTCTCCCTACCCCTCCCCCACCCCACCCCGGGAAGGAAGGTGAAAATAATCCTCATTCTGAGGGTCAAGCGTCCAAGAGCTGGGGCGGACCTGAGTCTTGCAGCTTGGTAACTGGTGGTAATGGAAGAAGGATCTGAGCAAACCCTTCAGTGCATGTTTAATCTCAGGATCTCAGGGGAATCACAGAGATTGGCAGCTCATCTGCAGTTTTCTCCCTTTTGAAACATCCTGGTTAGGTGGACATTCATCCTCCTGATGAACACCTCAGGAATGAGGAACTCACTACCTACTTGAATACACCATATCATGTTTAGAAGTATCTGTACTGAGCCACTATCTGCTCCTGTGGAACTCCATTTGGGCATCTAGGAGAATGTTCTATGTCCTGCATAGACAGTAGGCATAGACAATGTTCTATGTTTCCCTGACATGTCAACAACTGCTCTGGCCTTCAAGAAGAGCTACAAAATTCCTGATTCATGTTCTGTTTGGAACAAACACAGGTGGCATTCAGCCTGTCCTTAGGAGGAATCTCAGACCCTTCCCCTGACCCTACGATTCCTCCATGTGCCCCTCCTGTCTGGCAACAGGCCTTTTGTACAATAAACGTGGAATGAGTCACAACTGACTTGATTACGTGTTAAGGAGTCTGTTGGCCTCTCCTGACTGCACTGTCCTCACTTTTTACAACCCTGGAGGGATGCCATGCTGGAATCTTACCCAAGTGAGGCACTGCTCAGAGCATCTGGGAGCCTCCCACACATGATCTCCAGATTAAACTGCATCCCTCCGGCCTCCCCACCACTGCACAAATCAAGCCCCTCCTGCAACTGCTCTTTTCAGGAGAAACAGCACAGACTCTGGAGCCACTCAGACCAAGCGTTAGGTCTTGAGTGGCCCCAGACAAGTTGCCTAGCCTACCTGAGATTCTCATCCACCTCTGTAAGATGAAGAGGATGTGAACTAGAGTCTCAGGTCGGGCTGCACATCAGAACCACTTTGCGGAGGTTTTAAAAAGAAAACACACAAAACTCCCTGAGAGGTTCATTGTGACGTGGATATGAGAATCTTTTTAAAAGCTCTCTGAGTTTTTGGGTGAGTAGCCAGGGTCAAGAACCATGTATGTAGATGATGTCCAAGATCTCAACCATCTCTGGTATGCTGATCTTACTATTCCTCCCTATGCCTGAGGACTCTGGGGTCATGCATCTTTAGTGCTGCATGATACAGCTGCGTGATCCAGCCCTCAGTCTCTCTAAGGCTTCTCAGGGACCTAGGGCTAGAACGAGGGGCCCTGTATGTCAACATAGTTCTAAAATATGTGTGTGTGTGTGTACATGCATGTGTGGTTTCCCTAGCGTGTGGACCCAGGAATCCACCTGCCATCTGATTGAGACCAACATCAGGGACCAGGAGGAGCTGGAAGGCAAGAAGGTGCCCCAGTACCCATGCCTGTGGGTCAACGTATCAGCTGTGGGCAAGTGGGCTGTACTGTACCACACTGAGGACACTCGGGACCAGAACCAGCAGGTACTAAACTGGAGGAAGGATACGTGAGCCTGTCCCTATCTGGTCTCCATGGCTGAGAAATATTAACTCACTTGAGCAAGGCATTGTTGCTGGCAGGAGGTCAAGCTAGAGACCTGGGTTTGAATTTGCCACTGGGACAGGCCACATGGTCCTTGGGACCCTCAGTTTCCATCTTTGTCAAATGCGGCACCAGAGAGTGCTGTGATGAAGTGAGGGACACTGAGTAATGTGCCAAGCTCGGTGTCAGGTGGATAGCAGGAGCTCAGAGCAGAAGCAGCGTTTATAGTGTAGTGTTGTTATGCCTGTTCCATCTGAGGAGTCAAAACAGAGGCCACACCCAGAGCCAGCCCCACAGGAGAACCCCAGGACTCCCCAGGAAGCCAGCGACCTGGGCTGCAGCAACCTCCACCGACATATGTTGTCCAAACCGCGAAGGGCACTTGCACTGTACCCACAGCCTGTCATTAGCACTAGTGTCGGGTGCTATGACTCAGAAGAGAAGACAGCACTGGCCCCAGCTCCTCCCGCCTACACCAGAGGAAGGCTGAATCATGCTGCTGAGGCTCATTTGTGAGACAAACTGGGCTTGTAGACAAATGTTTGGCCCCTACCACCTCTTAGCATCCCACGTCCCCATCAAGAAAAATATCATCACAGCCTTCCTAAAGGAAAGATAGACTGGCTCATTTCTCTTCCTCTCTCCTTCCCTCTTCCCTCCTTCCCTCCTTCCTTCCTTATTTCTTTCCTCCCTCCTTCCTTGCTTCCTTCCTTCCCTCCCTTCTTTCTTTCTCTTCCTCCCTCCCTCCACCCTCTGTTCTCTTTTCTTCTTTCTTCCCCCTCCTCCTCCTTCCACACATTCTTTCTCTCTTCTTTCCTTCTTCCTTCCTTTCTTCTGTTTCACTCTTCCCTGTCTCTTGATTACTCTGGGCAGGGATGACGGAGTACAAGCAGCCTCACACCTCTGTGGGTAGCTGTGAGATGAATCTGTGCATTTTGTTACATAGGCCAGCACGAAGGACCCAGGACCAAGCAGGCAAAGGATTTAGTGGGGCTCCTGGCTTGGGCAGAAGACACTACTTCAGATCTCATCTATGAGTCACTCTTTTTTTTTTTTTTTTGAGCCACTCTTTAATAAAAGGGAGGAGCAGCTGTTTGAAATTTATAATATTGATAATACCACGAGTAATGATACTAACTATTTTCCATTTTTGAGGACAGAACATATATGGGGCTCTGTGTTAAGTGTGTTGCATGAATCATCCAGTTTAATCTCCAGGACAGTTATGCTAGGCAGACACCCTCACAAACCCATTTTACAACCTCACATTGGTTGTGGCAGTTGCCACGGACAAACAACTTAGAACTAGTGGGTAGTTGAACATAGGCCTGTCTGACTCCATAGCCATACCTCTGCTAAGTGGACCCGAGGCCATGATCAAAGGCAAAGGGGACACTCGGGCCAGACCATCCATAACTCAGCTGGGGAGCTGGACATGCTCCGGAACACCCGATAGGCCTAAGAGCTCTAAATGGCAGATTTCCCAAAAGTCTGCTTCTCCCCAGCCTCAGCTGCTCCCTGGTTGGACGAGGACCTCAGTCTGAATGCAGACGCCCCATTTCCCAGACTGTTAGAACCACCATGCAAATGTCTCTGTGCTGTGGGACTGAATGTCATCAGGGCAGGCAGCTCTGGGATTGGAGACCTCCTTCAAATCCAGAGTCACTGAGGCCTGGAAAGAAGTAGTCTCAATACATGCCATTTGGGGTTCATTTATATATTTTGAGACATGGTTTCACCTGGGGGGTGGTTCTCAAACCTCAGTGCCCGCAGGAAGCATGCATCCCTGGGCCCATGCCCAGCAATTTTGATGGTAGAAGCCTATGCTAATGAACAGCCCCCAAGTACTCTTTGTCCAGTGGGGAGGCCGTACATGCAAATTATTTCCCAGAGGGTCGCACACGTAGCAGTCAGGCTTCGCGGCATAGGACAGGCATAAAATCAAGGTCTCTACTTCCTGCTTTCTTTGCAGAGCTTTCCAGGGGGGCCTTGTTGGAACTGACTCAAAGCTTCTTAATAGCAATGCTCAGGGTCATAATTAAACATGTATCATCCTCTGCCTGCCCAAAGCTCTTTTCAAGCCACTCTGTCTTTCTTCTGGATCCTAGTGTCAAAATACTGGCTTGCGAGCATATTCTGTTTGGCTCACATAGGGTTAGACTTCAAAGGGTTTCAATGTGAATTTGTTGCCAACATTTTTACACTGTGAGAGTTCAGAATAAAATCTGGCTTTCTGACTTCCCTTGACATAGGGACAGGCTACAATAGGTCTTCTGGGTGGTCCCATGTCCATTGTGTGGAAGGAGTGGTGACTGCCTGTCTGGATGTGGCTGGCTCTATCCCTTTCACAGCACCACTGCTCCCTGACAGCCCTCTCCTGCACGAGGCACAGCCACTTGGCACCTTTCACCGCCTCACCCCCTCGCTTGCTCCCCTTGCTGAGGTTAGCTGCATAAACCCTGTATGCGATTAAGCCTGGGACTTCTGTCCTGAATCCAAACACAGAGCCCACTCTCCCTTTGTTTTTTGTCACTCATCGGTCTCCTTTAGATAATTATGTACACATCCTTCTTTAATAATGCACTTTAAAAATGATACTGCTTCTAACCCATTTAAGTGATACAGGTATGAAGGCTCAGAGAGGGTAAACAACTTGTCTATGATTCTGCAGCCAGCAGAAGCAGAACCAGGCTCCAACTTTGTCTCTGGGCATGTGGCATGTACATACCAAGCGGCTGCCAGGGCAGCTTCCACACCTGACACTGAGCGTGCCCTGTGGAATTGTGCAGTGCACAAACAGAAGTCCTAACATCTTTAGGTGGGCCAATTCCACAGCCAGCATTTGTCTCATTCCATCCCAGGCCCCTGCCTTTGGGCCCTAAAGCACAAAGATTTCCAAATCCATGGGTGCTCTTGCTTCTCCCCCACAGTGCTCCTACATCCCAGTCAGCCTGGACAATTACCAGATGGCCCTGGCTGACGTGGAGAAGGTCAGAGCCAATTTCCTTGAGCAAAAGGTTTTCTACTGCTTCTCGACAACTCGGGAAAATGAGACGAGCGTTCTGTACCAGCGCCTCTATGGGCCCCAAGCCCTCCTATTCTCCCTCTTCTGGCCCACCTTCCTGCTGACCGGCGGCCTCCTCATTATCGCCATGGTGAAGCTCAACCGCTCCCTCTCCATCCTGGCGGCCCAGAGGTAGACTGAACTATATCATGCCACATGTTCATTGGGTGAGTCCCTGGAGCTGTTCCCCACATGAATGCCCACCCTTCCTCCCCTGCCTCCCATTTCTCCCTCCAAGCCATCCTGTCCTCTACTGCACGGTTGACCTTTGGGAAATCTGTTAAGTAAAGTTCCTGTTCAGGAATGTACAGTGGCTCCCTAGTGCCTCAGAGAAGCCAGCCAGTAGCAGCTCTCGCCTACCTGCCCTCACTCAGTCAGCTCATACTTGCTTCCTACTGTGTCACTCTCTACCCCACAAATGACCAGGGCTGTCACCTACCTCTGTGCCTATGTTTTCCCTATTTGCTCAAAAGCCTGCCTACCCCATCCAGGAAGCTCTCCTTAGCAAACCTTAGTGCCTTCTTTTAATTCCACAATCAACACAATATCAGCTCCCACTTCCAGGGCACACTTAGTGTTCTGCTTTCCTTTTTAGCATACTAAGTCTTATCTACATTTTTCTCCCAATACTTTAAAATACTGTTATTCTTCATTATTCACAGGGAACCACTTTCAAGATCCCCTTCTGATGTCCAAATCCACAAATGCTGTGATTTAAATAGTATCTTATTATAGATAACCTATGCACATTCTCACAAATGCTTTAAATCACTTCTAGATGATGTATAAGACCTACTACAATTTAAATGCTATGCAAATAGTTGTAATACTAGACTGTTTCAGGAATAATAAGAAGAAAAATGTCTGTCCACGCTCAGGACAGATGCAATTTTTCCCCCAAATATTTTCAATCTGCTGTTGATTGTATCCACTGTTGTGGAACCTGCTGACTGTACACACAAAGTAATAAACTCAGCAAATAAACCAAAGCACATAAAAATGTTAACAGTGGCACGGTGATTACTTTTAATTTTCTTCCTTATCTCTCCCTTTTTGGGGCACATTTTCAATTTTCAACAATGGGAGGATTTTACGTGGTTTTGTTTGTTTTCAATCGGAAAAACAAAAGTAAGTGTTATCTGCGAAAAATTGAAAGGGGACTTGCTCTCCCAAAGGAAATGGGAGTGCAGTCGGGAAAGGATTTTCTCCATCAGGTTGTTAAGGATGCAATCTAGAAAACACTAGATGGGAGAACTGGACAGATAAGGACCTATGTCTGGTACTAAGACTGATGGGGAAACCTGACTCAGATCTGTAAAGGGCACAATTGGAGGATACATGACCACTACCACTGCCATTGCTGTGGTTTAAGTCTGTCCCCCAAAAGTTTATGTCGTAGAAATTTTACTTACAAATTAATAAGTTCATGATATTTAGAGGTGCGGCCTTCGGGAAGTAATTGGGATTAGATGAGGTCATGAAGGTGGGGCTCCCCTGAGGGCAGTAGGGGCTTTATAAGAAGAGGAAGAGAAACCTAAGCCAACACCCTAGTTCTGTCTCACACGTGACACCCTCCGCCATGTTATGGTGCAGCAAGAAGGCTCCAGTTGATGCTGAGTGGATGCCAGCGCCATGCTCTTGGACTTCCCAGATCCTGAACAATAAGAAATTGAATTTTTTCTTTATAAATTTCCCAATCTCAGGTATTCAGTTACAACAAGAGAAAATGAACTAAGACACATTCACAGAAGTTATTTTAAGAACAGTTATCCTCAGAATATGGCCCTGCCCCAGCTGCATCAGGATCCCATGGGAATTTGTGAGACATGTGTGGTCTTAGGTAGGACCTTCTGAAGGGCCTACAAAGCCAGTGACCCTGTGCAGGAAGGGAACAATGCTCTGTGTTTTAACAGTGGCTGCAGGGCATTGGCACACATCAAGCATGATAATTACTGGTAGGAAATAAGTCCCCGGTGACCAGACTTTTCAAAGTAAATAATTATTTCCCAGGGCAGGTTCTAGGCTGGGTGTGAAATTAGACTGGTATCTCTGAATTTCCCTCCAGTGCTATAATTCTAAGATGCAGCCTTTGGGTTTGAATCCTGTCTCTATTACTGTTAGAGTTTAACTCCCTGATTCTTATTTTTCTCATCTACAAAAGGATTCCCTTCTACTGGGAAGTTGGGGAAGCACTGAATGGAGTTCTGGCACTTAGCAGGTAACCAAACTGGAAGTTATAGTAAGTAACAGGAAGTCATGAATACCCTAAAACTTCCAGAAGAAGTTTTCTAAGTATAATGTTAAGTAGCTTTTATTGGTGCTTACTACATAGTGGGCATTGTGCTAAGTTTGTCATGTGAAAATTCAGTGAGGTATTACTGAACCCAGCTCATATCTGAAGAGAAGCAAGGCAGAACAGTGGCTAAGTGTGTGGACTTGGCATGAGTGCTATCTAGGTTCAAATACACAACCTTGCCGTTCAGTTACTGGTGATTTGGGGCAAATAGCCTTTCTATGCCTCAATCTTTTCATTAAAATAGTATAAAGAGTTATTCATATTAAGTTATTACATTAAAGTTCTTAGAATTGTGGCTGATACACAGTGTTTGCTATAGTTTGGATCTGGAGTATGCCTCCAAGTCCAGTATGTTAAAGGCTTGGTCTACTGGGTGGCATTCTTGAATGGTGATGGGACCTTTAAGAGAGGGGGCTGAGTGGGAAGTTTTCAGATTACTGGGGATGTACCCTTGAGGGGAACTAACAGTGGGGTATGCCCTTCCTATTCCTTTCTCTTTTGCTCCTTGGTCATGAGGTGAGATGCTTTTCCCTGTCATGTGCTCACCCCATGATGTGGTGCCTCACCACAGGTCCAAAACAATGTGGTCAACTGATCATGGACTGAAAACCTCAAAATTGCAAGCCAAAGTAAACTTTTTCTCCACATAAGTTATTTATTTTGGATCTTTGTTACGGTGACAGAAAGCTGACTAGCATAGGGCTATATAAGATACTATAAGAAGCTGCATGTACAAAAGGAGACTGGCCAGGCCACCTATCTAGGATAGAAGGAGTTAGGAATCAAGCCCAGGGCTACATGACTCCAGGCCCTGGCATCTCAACTGTAGTACTCACATAGACCCAGATGACAGGCCAAGGGACACAGATACCCACAACTGCAGGATCAGGTAAGGATGGCACCACATCACTGCAACCCAAAGGTGTCCTCATGCAGGGCATCAACATCTGCCACCTCCAACCAGACAGCCCAGTTGGCTCCCTAAACCTTCCAGTTCCATACCAGTAGACTTTCCTTCCAAGACCAAGAAGCTTACCACTCCCAGAGTTGCTCCTTTTCGAAGTCAGGGAGGTCTCAAAAGCCTTCTGAGTCTTCTGAGAAAGTCCTAATTGCAATATTGTACTATAGCTTTCCAAGCTATTACCACTGGGGGAAATTCAGTAAAGAGTCTCTCTAGATTATTTCTTACAAGTACATATACATCTACAATTATTCCCCAAATTTAATTTAAAGAGAGGAAGAAAAAGGTAAAAGTCTGAACTAGGAGTTTGACTTCAAGGGACTACCTTACACATGGTTTCATGTTCCTGCATTTGAGACTGAAATGCATAGAAACTCAGGCTATCCAAACAGGGAGAGGCTACATCCTTATAGAAAAATAGGTACCATGTAGGGATGCTCAGCCTCCCCTACCACATGCATTATTAATGCTGACCTTCATTTACTTGGGAAGTATATCCTCTCCCTGTCAACAGATTCTGGCCTATTTGTAGCAAATGCTACACCTGTTGGTGCTCACAAAACTTCACACATAGGATGAGCATGAAATGATGGGCATTTAAGCATGATGGATTGAGACACTGAGGAGAAATGTTTTTTGCAATAATGGCTGCTTAGGAGCAGAGAGTCCCCTACAGTTCCTAATAAGTTATTGCTAATGAGCATCTCATGCTTTCACCGTGTTTGCATTTGCTCACACATGCCAGTGACCCACACCTGGAGAGATGCACCTGGCCCACTCCACTGTATGCCCTCTCCCAGAACTCAAACCATCTGGGGGATGGAGAACAGAAGCAATGGGAGCCCTGAGCTCCTCACAGAGTTGGAAAAGACCTGTGTTTGACATCCTAATAGTGCCAGGCTTCAGACAGAGCTTCCACTCATCAGCTCAAGCTGCAACTTAAGGGATAAAGAGAGGTTGTGCTCCTACTTCTGAGGGCAAAGATTCTACATTCCCCTGCTTAGTATATCTACTTGCCATAAAGCTAACAGGTTGGAGAGGAGCAAAGAAATGAGTCAGATGCAATGCCCACCTTCAAAGCACTTCTTGTCACCTCTCCGCCCAGCCCACTCACCAATTGTCATTAATAATAACCTGAATTATGCAAATTTAAAATCAGGCAATGTGAAAAAAGTTCTTAATTTTGTTGACAATGAAATGATACCAGGTCCTCCTATAAATCAACAGTTCATCTCAAATTTCTCTTAGTGTCAAAACTTCCTGGGTAAGTGGATTGGAAACTGCTTATACTACTGCGCACTGTAAGGAAGACTGGCCCAGAAGACTCTCCAACGTCTTTGAATTAGCTTTGCACTTGGAATAGTTTAACTTCTATGGAAAATGTGGGAAAATACTGTTCAAACAAAGTCCAGCTGTCCTGTACTTCACGAGCCTTTTCACATTGTAGAGAAAAGCAAAAGAGCAAACACGTATGAGAGAGACTTGGGAACAGTCCCCAAAGTTTAGGGTAGTAGTTCTCAAAGTGGAGGCTTGCAAGGTCAGAACTCTTTTCAGAAGAATCCTAATGTATTATTTGCCTTTTTCTGCTCTCATTCCAGAGGTTATAATAATATGTGGTATCACAACAGCCTGAATGCAGAAACAGCTATGGGATTCCAGCTGCCTTAAGCTAAACATTAAAAAGATTTTTAAAAATGTAAAAAAACAATGCCACTTTTCTTAATAAGAAGTTTTTGGAAAATATAATTATTTTTCATAAAAATGTACTCTTCTACAAACTGCAATAGGTTTATTATTAGTTTAAAATAGAAAATTCAAATGAAAGACTTTTAAAGATCTTGGTTTTAATTTCTAAAATGTTAACTATTAATAGATATAGCACATACACCGAAGCTCTATGGAACCTCAATATTTTTCAAGAGTGTTAACAACCCTGATAACAGGGAGCTTCCTAACTGCTGGTCTGGTGAATCCAGAGATGAGACCCTATCTCCCTTGTATACCACATCCTGTGAAAATCTGAAGCCCTCCCCTGGGTTCCATCCAATTTCACTGAGAAAGGAAGAAGGCTTTAGTTTTCTGGTTTGCCCCTGGCACAGTTTCTGCTTCTACAAATGGATCAGTGGATGAATTACCTTCCTATCCACAAGTGCTTCCCTGATATTTGTCACACCAAACTCCAAGGTAGAATCCAGATTCTTCCTAGATGGTCCAACTCTTTTTCTCTACTCATACAAAGTATGTGTTTATTAGCTTCCTTTTTAAAGGATTTGAGAGATGGGGAAGGGAGGTATGTAGGTGCCAAGCAAACTCTAAACTGAATGTTAGACCAAATTTGTGATTCATCCTATAGCATGCTCATTCTTCCCCAATTTAAATGTGAAAGGAAATTTATAGGGACTTTGATCTTTCATGATCTCCATCATCCCACACCAACCTTCCCCACTCCCTGCACATATGAATTAAAAGTGGAGGCTTGCTAAGCATAAGCAATTTCAAGACATGTGTTCTATTTCCATGTCCCATGTGAATTCTGGAATCCCTGTAATTTGCCTATTGATTTTGCATATTCCAATACAAACCCCTGTTCTCCAACGCTCATTAGAACTTTAAAGATCATCATCTCGTGCCTTCCCAATGTATAACTTTAACCTTCTATGGTATCATAAAACAGTATTTTGGTTTTGTCCCAGTGTTCCTGAAAGAGGGAACTAAAACCTTTGTAATTGTTTGAGTGATAGGGATGCTGGGAACATGTTTTGTTCTAAGAAGTGACTTGGTGGATCCAAGGGTGGCTACAGGATTGTGTGTCATTTTCCCACTGTCAAGACACAATACTGACAACCACGACTTAAGGGAGGAGAGGTTTATTTGGGCTCATAGTTTACAGAGGTTTCTGTCCGTAGTCAGATTGCTCCAGGGCAGAAGTGGCATGGCAAAGGGGCACAGCAGAGGAAAGCTGCTCATGTTAGAGTGGCCGGGAAGCCAAGAGAGAAGGTAAGAGCGGCGTATGACAACATACACTTCCAAGTAATTCCCCAGTGGCCCACCTTCCAATTCTAATACCAAGTCAGCTATGATTGGCACCATGAGCCAATCATTTTGCATACACATGAGACTTTTGGGGGACCTTTTCCAAATCTAAACCATAACAATGAGAGTGGCTCACCAGAAAGACCAAGCCTTAATTAGAAGCCTTCAGCTGCAACCCACAACTTCTGGGGAGGGGAGAGGGGCTGGAGATTGAGTTTCATCGCCAATGGTCAATGATTTTACAATCATGCCCATGTAGCAAAATCTCCATTAAAATCCTAAATGACAAGGTTTGGGGAGCTTCAGGGTTGCTGAACACACTAATGTGCCAGAAAAGAGCCCAGAAACTCTGCAACTCCCTCCCTTCTGCATCTCTTAACCTATGCATGTCTCCCATTTGATTGTTCCTGTGTTGCTTTTTTTTTTTTTTTTTTTGGTATTTCGTTTTTTTTCCGGTACTGGGAATTGAACTCACGACGTTGTGCTTGCCAGGCAGGCGCTGTGCCGCTGAGCTAAACCCCCAGCCCCTCTGTGTTGCATTTTTTATAATAAACTGATAGAGTAGTTCCATTAAGCCATGGTTTCACTTTCTAAGATTTTGGTTACCCGTGTAAATGGTGGTCTGAAAATACTAAGTGTAAAATTTGGAAAGGGACAATTCATATACTTTAAATTGTGTGGCATTCTAAGTCGCATTCTAAGCAGTGGAAAGTAAGTTATCCCTTTGTCCCGTGTCTCTGCCTTGTATATTCTGTCTATCCATATATAGTAGCTATCTCAGTTATTATATAACCTATCAGGACATTTCCATGGTTGTGTTCAAGTAGACCACCTACAGTAGCCTAGTGCTACATCATTCTGCCTATGTCACTCACTGTCATGTAGGCATCATATCATCTTATATCACAAAACGTATGTATAATACAATAAAATATTTTGAAAGACCACATTCATGTAACTTTTCAGCTAGTATATTGTTGTACTTGTTATAAGTTATTATTAATTATTGTTATTCTCGTACTGTGCCTCCTTTATGAATTAAATTTTACCACAGGGCTGCGTGTGTATGAAAAAGCATAGTATATTAGGTTCTATCCAGGTATCTGCTGGTGTCTTGGAACAGGTCTGCCACTGATAAGGGGGTCTTCTGTAGCAGTAAGTAAAGTCTTTCCCTAAGTTCTGTGGATCACTGAACCTGGAAGGACAGGGAAGTTGTGGGCACCCCTTGTGGGCACCCCATCTGTGGTTAGCATCTGAAGTGGGGTGGTCTTGTGGAACTGCTCCCTTAACCTGAGGAATCTGTGCTAATTCTGGGTAGTTAGTGTCAAAATTGAATTAAACTGCAGCGTACTCAGTTGGTGTTGGAATTGGTTGGTAGAAGGAGGAAATACATCCTTTCATCTGCAAAAACCCTCCCACATTTCTACATTTCTCTTTCTCAAAAATCTTTATTAATGCCACCTTTGATGACTGAATCACTATACCAAGATGTAGTCCTCCCTTTTTGGATATATTTAGCTAATCACTACGCATACACGAACTGTCATCTCTAATGTAATAAATCCTAACATTTATTGAACACCTGTATGCTGGGACCTGGGCCAACCCTTTCCATATATGGCTCATTTAACACCAACAACAACTTTTGAGGTTATTATTAGTAGCTCCATTTTATAAATGAGATAACTGAAGCATAGGGAAGGGATTTAAATTGTCCAGGTCAGAAGTTAAGAAATAGCTGGGATTTAATTCTACACAGTATGGCTTTGGATTTCAGTATAGCTCTCTAACCACAGGGAACCTTGTCCTCTGTCTCTACCCCATTTCAAAAGTTAAAAGTTCAATGTCAAATGTTCAGAGACTGTTAGATACCTCTACAGACCTTCTCACGGAGGCAAGGCTCTCAAATGGCTCTCCCTTGCCACACCTCTGAAAAGTTCATAGAGATGGGATGATGCTATGTGTAAGTATCTGAATTGTGAACACCGTCAACACAAACAGGACACAGCTAAAATCAGCCTGGATCCACAATCTCCACCCCACAGCCCATCAAATTCCCACCTGGAACTAAGACATGCTCCAGTCACAGCAATTCTTGCACAAATTGTCACTCCGTTAAAAAGCAGAGAGGAGGAAGGTCTGATTGTCTCTTTCTCTGTGACCCCTCCCCTCTCCCTTTGACTCCTGCTTTCCTTTCCCAGTGCTGCCAAAGCCTGGGTTTAATAATCCACTCTAGAATTTGTCCAAGGGTTAACAGCCTGCTCATTTAAATGTAGCTTTAGAATCTTCTCTATCACCAGTAAAAATTGGACCATCTTACTGCACCTTGGTGTTCAGCTAAACTTTGTGTGATTATGCTGGCCATTATCCCTTAATCTTCTCTGTTGGATCTTTACCACCCTCGAAATTGAAAGTCCTTCAGCCACAAAGCAGAACCCAATTGATATGGAGCAGTAGCACCCTTAAGAAGCTCCTGATCTCACACAACCTTGTCCGCCATGCTGGACCACAGCCTTCAGTTCTCAGACCTCCCTCCTTGTGGAAAGCTAGGAGCAAAAAAAAAAACAAAGTGTGGGTTTTGTTGCTCTTCCACAGGTCATTTGTCCCCATGTGAGGAAGCATAGACCTGTCTTTTCTATGAAAAAATATAAACAGGTTTCCATTTTAGACTTTAGTCCACCCTAGGTGGCCCACCTCTCACACTGAAATTAAGGGGAACATCTAAATTTGGGGAGCACAGCTGCAGACCAAAGATATTTATCAATAGCCAGGGACTTTCTGCTCCCCACACCTTCTTCCCTCCCCCTCAGAAATCCTTCAGCTCTTCCCCTTGCACCGCTTAAACTGGCTAATCGTAAGAGTTTGTAAGTCTTGAATTCAGCCAATGAATTTAAAGGATAGCTTCTTCCCAGGGAGTTAGGGCTTAAAAACCCCTTTTCCACAGCTCGGGGCACCTGCTGCCTCATGTCTGAGTACACTCAGGCCCTTGTGCCGGAATAAACTTTAAACTTTGTCTTGTCGAGTCCTCTTGCTTGCTCTCTGAGTGCATTCTTTCCAGTACCAACAATTTGAGTCTAAGGGCTTATTTCCAGCGCCAACCAGGCTGGTCATTATTTATTCTCACTCTCTCTCAGAACATCTTTCAAAAGAGCTTTTTCTCAGTCTTACAGTGTTGAGGCTAAATTTTTGTTCAATAAGACATAATTCTTAGGCCCTCAACTATGTTTTTGTATTTGTCCTTGGAGAGGGAGCTGCAGGGAAGCACGCTCAGAAAATAGGAATTCAAATCTGACTTGTCTACGACCTTGGGCAGTTTATTTAATCTCCCTGGGTCTCACTTCCTTCAGTTGGAAAATGAGAGTAACTTCATTTGTTTTATAGGGCACTTGTGATGATTCAGTGCAATAATGAATGGAAGTATTCAGTGTAGTGCCTGGTGCATAAAAAATACTTCACAAATGTTTATTCTCTCTTTGAGCAAGGGGATCTCCTTCCACTGATGATACAGATTTTTTTCTGTTGGGAGCTCTAAGGACTCTAAATGGCCACATTTTTCTCACTAGCAACTTCCTACCTTCTTTTTTGTATGATCCTGGACAACCTAGTTTCTCTATCAAACCATTTCTAGCTGTACCCTATCTTAATTTTTTTCTGTCATCTACAGCTACCTGTCTTTGCACTCCAGCTTTTTAAATCTGCTTGTTTAAACTCATTTCTTGAGGAAAAGCAGTCCTACCCACAGGGACCACATCTTTGCCTTGTCAAACTATCTCAAAGATCAAAGGACCAGTATCCTTGAGAGGATACATCACGGGAGAATCACCAAACATAATAACAATAGGTATGGCCAGAATAATCTTCCCAGTGTGAGACAGGCAAATCCCCTGGCCCAGAAATCAGGCTTAATTGGAAATTAAATTGCATTTCCATGCCAACTGCAGGATGCCTATATCCACAGCTAATTTATCAAGGTGATGCCTTATCTGGAGGGAGCCCATGGGAATAGAGTGGCTGCCTCAGCAAAACTGCAAGTTCATACCTGATAAAAAGAATTTTCTTTACAGACTGACCTCACCCCTTCAGGTTCCACATTTTGGTTTTCACGCGTTTATTGGCTGCCTCCTCCTTCCTGGCTGTGTGCCAGGACCCAGAGACATGGCTATCAGTGGGACTTGGAACTGTATTTTAGTAGCTCGTGGGTCAGTGGCAGAAAGAGAATTGGATAAGCAAAAGATTCCAAAGCCACTTTACTGTTATCCAGGGCTGAGGGTAAATTAGAAAGATCGAAGATGTAATGAACAGATTTATGATAAAATTTTGATTTTTCTGTTGAACACACTAATGCTAATAGTTCAAAATGGTCACGGTTATGCCAGACTCTTTAACAAATCCTTTCACACTTTATTCCATCTCCTAGGACACTTTAGGAAATAAATAAAGATTTTTCTCATCCCCACTGATGAAGAATCCGAGTCTTAGGAAAGTAAGACACTCACCCGTGTTCACTGCTGACCAAATAACAGGCATAGAACTAGAGTACAAACACAGCTTAATTTCACGCAGAACCTATACCTTTGAACTCTGTACCAGACTGCTCCTTTATTTCTACCAACTTTCTATTTTTAAAACGTACAACTACAGAAGACCTGTACAACTATGAGCACTTGTATCCTTCACATTGATTCACCAAAGATTATCAGCACTTTCCTATAATTGTACTTCCTGTCTTTCTCAGTCTCTCAAGTTTTAGGCGTGTGTGTGTGTGTGTGTGTGTGTGTGTGTGTGTGTGTTTCTGAACCATCTGAGAGTTGGATTCCAGAATGTGAAACACCAGTTGTAGGAAACTGTTCAGCTGGCTGGGGGAGGATGTGAGGCAGACAGGGGCTTGAAGTGGGCTGGTTCATGTGGTCCAGCCGGGAGGCCCAGGGCCAGCCTATGCTCTAACATGGAGTGGACAGCTGGTGGTATGTGGCACTGCAAACATATATGAAAGCACAACTTGTACTGATGGCAGTAAGAAGAATGATAAAACTGAAGATGTGTATGCAGCAAATTATATCTTTATGGCTTATATTAAATATGCATGCTCATTAAAGATAATTTAAACGATATAGGTAACTATTAAGAACTTTAAAAAATAAGCCATAATTCTAAATAAAACCTATGCTAGTATTTGTTTATTTCTTTTCTATTTTATAGTCCAACTTATTCACTGATTGGAACCATGTGGTACCTACAGTTTTATATCTAGCTTTTCTTTTTTTTGCCTGATGTTATGTCCACAGCATTTCTGCATGTTATTAAAGAGCCTTTAAAATAACTTTTCAAAAGTTCAGTAATATTCCATCAGGTAGCTGTGCCAAAATTTATTCAATGCACTATTTTCCAATCAAAGTTTAGCTCATCTTCAATATTTCACTCTAATAAATAATGCAATAATACTATGATGAACATCTTTGAATAAAAGTCTGCATGCACATCTTTAATGCTTAGCTTACGGCAGGTTTCTAGAAGCAGAGCTCCTGGGTGGAAGGGTTGGATGAACCATCTCTTGGTCTGGCAATGGTGTAAGGAGGTAAGAGGAAGAGAAATGGAAAAATACAGTCTGCAGACTACTGCAGCAAAGCAGGTGAGACTAATAAGGGCTGCGAGTTCAGAGGTGGTTCTGAGACAGCACAGACAATAACAGGGTTCAAGGCTAGGCACAGAAAGAGAAATGGTGAAGTTAGGAGAGAGAAGTCTGTTTTAGTTCTACAAGGGCTCAGTGGAGGCTACAGGCAGACATTCAAACTGAAGGGTCTGATAGTACATACATCCTTTCTTCCCTCTCTCCCTCTCTCCCTCTCTCACTTCCTCGCTTTGTTCCTGTCTGTCTTTCTCTACCCCCTCTGTCCTTAATCCATCTGATGAGCTCCTACTCTGTGCCAAGATTGAGCTGTGTGCTGGGCATTCTTATGTAACTAAGATGAGTCAAAGTGTTAGATGGATCACCTAATCCTGATTCCCCTCCAAGCTCACAGTCTAGCCAAGGAATCAACTACAGGCTTGGAGCTTAACGAAAGAGCCCAGGGGAGGGAGAGAGACTTGTGAGTCACCCCTTCCCAAGAAGTGAGGCCCTGAGAGTGAAAATACAGGAAAGAGGCTGAAGAGGTGAGGGGACTTGCTAGATGTAGCTCAATCTATGGGTTTGAAGAACCGTCCTCTGGGTGGCCACCACCTCTGGGAGGAGCCCAAGTTACTCTCTATCCCTGTGCCCCCAGCTACTAGCCAGGGAGCACTCTGCTCCAAGGTTACCTTGTTCAGAGTCTTCTTTGCTCTGGCCTTGGTTTTCCCACCTGTACACTGAGAAGATCTCAAGTTGGTCACTGTGCTGTGGCCTTGACTTCCAGTCATATTCTGGCTACCTTCAGGCACTTAGCAGCTCACTCGGATAGATTTCAAAGTCCAGGATATGACGGTCCTGCAGGAGGGTGTGTCTGCTCTCTTTCTATATCAAGAGGCCACAGGAAAATGTAGCCTTTAATTTGCAAAATGTCTATAAATGTCCTGCCAGAGTTTTGCCTGCCTGTCGGATTTTGTGATTCTGGGCCAGCTTCTCCCTCCTATCGGATTGGAGGTGTCCTCAGTGGAGTCTGACTCAGCTGCAGGTGACTGCCACAGCATTCAGTTCTCAGGCTCCTCCAGCTCTCTCTGCTGGTCCCCAAGTGAGCTATGCAAAGTGTGGGTTTCACTGAACTCTTCCTGGTTTTCATCAGTAGGAGAATGCCTCCTGTGAGTGGGGCTGGAATGGGAAAGGAGGCTGGATGGAACAGTGCACAGATTTTTAAAAGTTCTGGATATTAAGCTCATCCTGTGTGGACTATTAGCACTCCTGCCCCATGGTCTAGAATAAGGCCCTTCATCACTGCCACTCTGATTCCAGGTATGAAAAGGGAAGGCAAAGAGAATGTTGCAGAAATCTCTGACACTTGCCCATATGGATGATTCCAGTCAGCTGACCCTTTTCCAAGACCTGGGAGGTAACCAGTTTAACTACAAAGCAATGAAAAGGAATTTGGCTCAGTCCTTAAAAACAGCAATAACAAAGAAAACAAAAACACTCTATTATATTTTGAGCCTTTAATAGGACACAGCCCTTCATTAAACACTAAGTGCATTAAGTAGATAAATGTGCAAGATGGGCATTACTGTGCTCAACTTTGTTGTTCCAATTCTTGTTTTGTTTTGTTTTAAAATTTTGTTTTAAAGAAAAAAAAACCAAAAAACCCCCACAAAGTCAAAAACAGAACAACAAAAAATGATACAGAATTTCAAAACAAGGTGATAGGAAATTAACAATAGTTGTTATATTATATGTTTTTTTCTTCAGAGTTGTTGCTCAGATCACCAGACATAGGCATGCAAGATCGATAAAACAATTAAGCATTAATTGTTCCTGTCAACAAACCAATAGAAATCAGTAGGACAATTACCCCAACTATCGTGTGTATATATATCTATATTTCCCCCTCCTTCTTTTCTCATTTTTTTAACCAGTATATGTTTGCAATACATTATAAATACATTCACTGTGGGGAGTTGGTACACGTATATATCACATCATAGTTTCTGGATCCTTGAGGGCTGGGGAGGAATCCAGGCGTGGTGGGCCACGTGCACCTGTAGATTCCAGAAACCCTGGCTGATGACTGGTCACTTCATACCCTCACAGAGGAGATTCTTATTGAAAGGGGCAGAAAGCAGACTGGAAATCATTATTGGTTCTTCCCCAGCTTCAGTGTATGCTAGCTTCAGTGTACTGACTTTTCTACAGCAAGAATAAATTGAAGATTACCAACTAGCTCACCAGCTAGTTACTGGGAAGGGGCCGTTCTCATGATGGTAGGCTGAGGAGCAAGACAACAGGATTAACCCTCATGTCCTGGATGTAGGTTCCTCCTTGCCAAGCAGGGATGGGCAGATGGAGCTGGAAGGCGGGAAATAGAACTGGGACCTTTAGAGGATATGATAGACAGTATCTACAGGGAATGAAAGATGATTCCCAGGCCCAGGTTCAAGGGCTACCTTTGCCATTGCTTGATGACATTCCCTGAGCATTAGTCTTCTCATTTGACTGGTCAACCTCTCAGTTCCTGCTAGGGACCCAAATTGTGCCAGATTCTTGGCTAGGTTCTAGAAAAGCAGTGAGGACCAGGGCAAAGTCCCTGCCCCTATGGAGCTGGACACTTAGTGAGCAAGCTGGATTATAAATAAATGAATAATATGGGGGCATGGTGGTCAAACGGTATAGTTTCAATTACAAGGAATAAAGTTCTAGAGATCCAATGTACTACAAGGGACTATACTTAATTATACTTTTTGACTTGAAATTTGTTAAGAGAGTAGATCTCAAGGGTAAAAAAAGTTAACTGTGTGAAGAGATAGGTGTACTAATCAGCCTGATTGAAATGACCAGTTCACAGTGTGTGTACATATTAATCACCATGAACACCTTAAATATATAACTTCAATGAATGTAAAAAGCAGGTGCATAAATGTGCAATACAGTTGTAGGACAAGTAGGCACTCTGCTGAAAAAATAAGGCAACCCGAAGGGATAGAAAATGCAGCACAGTGGTGGGGGAGCAGCTATAGTAGATAGGAAGGAATCTGGGGACAGGGAGACTTGGTGGAGTCCAGAGTCCAGAGCAAGGGCATGGTAACTGGGAGGGCCTTGAGGCAGCTGAGTATTTCAGCAGGACCAGTATGGTCTGGGGTGCATGACCTGGGGTGAGACAGAGAGAAAAGGAAATAGGAAACAGAAAAGAAGAGAAAAGAAATGCAGAGAACAGCTCAGACAATGCCTGGAAACTACTGAAAAGGGTCTGCATTTCACTCAGTGTTTCTAAGAACTCATTGGAAACATTTTCCCACAAGAAAAACATGGCAAAATCTTGAAAAGCAATTCTTAAGTCCTTCAGGTGACTTGTATTTTAAATAAGCAACTTGTATTGTGCGGCATGAGAGTCTCCCAGAGTCCTTCAAATGCAGGTTGCAGCCAGTAGAAGTTATAGGAAAGGGTGGTCTCATCAGGTGGGGCTCTTAATGAACTCAGGCTGCACCATTTGGCGCCATGATACAGAATGACTCCAGCAAAGAAAACATGTGATCCATTTTGTATTTTAAAAATATGGGAACAGGTGCTGGGGATTTAGCTCAGCGGCAAAAGCACCTGCCTGGCAAGCGCAAGGTCGTGAGTTTGGTTCCCGGTACCAGAGAAAAACAAAAAACAAAAAACAAAAAAAACGAAAAACAAAAAACAAAACAAACAAAAATATGGGAACAGTCCAATGATGGATGAGTGGATAAATGAATTGTGGTAATCCATATATTGGAACAACATTCTAATATTCCTTAAAAAGGATTGAAATTCTGATACAGGCTATCACATGCATGGACCTTGCAATCATTGTGCTAAGTGAACCAAGCCAGACACAAAAGGACAAATGTTACTCACAGTTTCTACTTCCATGAGGTATCAAGAATAGCCACAAATCATAGAGACAAACAGAATGGTGGTGTTCAGACAAACAGAATGCTGGGGAAGGGAAATGGGGAGTTTTTGTGAAATACAGAGTTTCAGTTCTGTAAGATAAAAAATTCTCTGGATGTGGATGATTGTGCAGCATGTGAATGTATTTAATGCCACTGAATTGTACACTTAGAAATAGTTAAAATAGCTAATTTAATGTTACATATATTTATCATAGTAAGAAAATATGGGAAAAGATGCTATGCAAGGAGTCGTCTATGGAGGGGTATTAGCTTGCTAGAGCTGCCATAACAGAGTACCATAAGCTGAGTGCCTTAAACAACAAGTGAATTTTCTCCCAGCTCTGGAGGCTAAAGAGCCAAGATCAAGGTGTTGATAGAGGTTTCTTCCCTAGGTTTGCTGATGTGCCATCTCACTATGTCCTCACAAAATTTTTCTTCTGTATTGCACATCCCTGCTTTTTCTTCCTCTTCTTATAAGAAAGAGGGGACCTACCCAGTAACCTCAGAGTGAGATTAAGGACTTACTTAGTAGCCTCATTTAACCCTCCATCGTTCAAGCCCCTATCTCTAAGTTTATGTTAGAGCTTCAACATAAGAATCCGAGGGGCATACAATTCAGCCCCTAACGGAGGGTGATGATGCTGAGGGACTCGAATCGGAAGAGTGTTCCTGTAGTACTTGTTATAGGTTAGATCTGGAATGCTCCCAATGGCTCATGTGTTAAAAGCTTAGCCTCCAGCTGGTGACACTACTGAAAGATGGTAAAGACTTTAGGAGGAGCCTAGTTGGGTGTCCCTGGGGTGCACCCTTGATGTGTATATTGGAACTCCAGCCTCTCCTACCCCTCTGCTTCCTGACAACTATGGGTAAGCAGCTTTGCTCTACCATGCTGTGATGTTCAGTCTTGCCTCAGGCCATAGCCATGAGGCCAGGTGACAATGGACTGAAACCTCTGAAACCATAAGCCAAAGTACATCGTTCCTCCTTTCAAGTTGTTTAGGTTAGGACTTTGTTACAGCAACAGAAAGCTGACTAACACAGTACTGCACTTGATCTTAGTGGCCACTGTTCTGGTTTTATGTGTGATCTTGGTAAGTTACTCAGCCCCTCCAAGTGTCAGGTTGGGAATAAAAGCAGGTAACTCAAGGACAGGGCTAGACTAAGTGTGAGAGGTCTTTGTGAAGCTCCAAAGAATGAGTGGCCCTCAGTGAACTGTAGCAATTATCATTCCTCTGATGGCCGCTGTTCTGGACTTGTGAGGTGTAGATAGAATTCATCAGCACCGGGATGCCATGAACCATTCTGCAGTCCAATACACTTCATGGCATAGAAGCATCCCAGGCTCCTAATGACAGCCTCTCCAAGCTGATGTTGCAGATACAGAGCAGCAAGCCTGGGCTTGGCTCCGCCTGCCAAGCACAGATGGCTTGAAAAATGCCACTCAAACTGGCTGAGATTAATCAAATGATTACAGAAAAAAACGGGTAGGCAAACCCCAGCTTTTTAGATCCAAGCCCCACAGTCATATCTCTCTATAGACCCTGGCTCATTTTTATGCCTAAATAACCTCATCTTAGCAAGAAATGAAATTTGGCCATAGTGAATTACAACTGGAAGTGCTTGCTGGGTTTCCTTTTTTGTCCTCCACACAGTCTTGGCTTTTGGGCCAGTCCTTCCATCCTTTTTGTTGCTGCACTGTAAAAGGTGGCCTGCCTGTAATGGTTTGGAGCATGGACTGGGAAGCTCAGCTCTCAGGACCCCTGTCCTGCACTGTGTGCTTCTTTAGTCTGAATGGAAGCCTTGAAACCCTGGTTTCTGGAACAAGAATATGTGCTGCCTTTAGGCTTAACAGGGAAAGAATCGGTTCTGTCTCCGTTGTCTCCTTACCTCAGATCTGATTTCAGAAATGGAGGGGATATAATGAGGACTAGCGGGTAAGTGCTGGGATTAGGAAACAGCCTAGTCTTCGAGTTCTGGCTCTGTCTCCTATTGGCTGAGGGCTACCAACTCAGAGCTTTCTCTTTTCCACAGTTCAGGTCTCTGTGAGTGGGGTCAATGAGGCTGAGGGGTCTCCTGCACATTACATAAAATGATAGGTGAAGAAAAGTGATGGGTGTGGAATGCATAGGGCAATCCCGGGCACACAGCAGGTGCCAAGGCAGTGCTGCAATTAGCGTTATCAAATCTTAAAATTCTGAAGCTGAAAAAGTATCTGAAATCAGCAATTTCCTCACATTAGAGATGAAGCCACAGAGCTCCAGAGAAGGGAAGCCCTGCGTGGTATAATGAACGGACCGAATATTCGTGTGCCCTAAATTTACATATTGATGTCCTAACTCACTTTGAGATGGTACTTGGAGACAGGGTCTTTGGGAGGTGACTCAGACATGAAGTACAACCCTCATGAAAGGGATTAGAACCCAAGACCAGATATTTTCCTACACTCACAGGGCTGGAAGAGACACCCCTGTCTTTGTTGCTCCCCACTTCGCTGCCCTAGCAAAGCCTACCCTAGCACAGAGCCCCCTAGCTTTCCACCATTTTGTTGAGAAGTGTGTTAATAATTATTTTACCAGCTAGGTCTCTTCAGGGCAATCACCTGTCATTCAGCAGGCTGTGACAAATTCCAGAAGACAGCATGACTTGAGATAAGGAATAAGATGTGTGGGAAAGGGGGTGGCCACAATCATGCTCGCCCAGCATCCCTGCCACCGCAGACAGATGTGCAGGAGGCAGGGCACCTGCCGGACACAGAATGAGCTTTGTGCTTGGGAGGGATCCCACACAATGGCTCTACCTTCTATAAGAAGGTAGCAGCTATAAGAAGTCATCTTTTTCATAAGGAAACACTGAGCAGCACACCGTTGGCATTGAGGTACCAGCTGGAATTGTTTGGGAAAGCAAAGGCCTGTACCTGACGATGTTGCAACCTGTGAGATGTAATGCCCTCTACCAAAAAAAGGATGTCACATGTCCCCTGGGAAGCCCAGCATGGACTCTGCCTCTTGCTAGAAGAGAAAGACTCCCCACAGTCCGACATACCAGCCAGCTCACTACCTGCCGGCACTGCAGGATGAGCCAGCACTAGGGTCATGTTACAACTGCCCACCCGCTGCCTCCTGGAATGTCTGAGTACCAGTTCCATGCCACATGCACAAAGCCCAGTCACTGCGGCTTCTGGTTCCGGCCTGCCTCTCTGGCCCCAGGTCAGAGCCCACCATGGGGAGGAGTGCACTCACCTCGGCTTCCCCCATGCCCAGTACCCTTCCTCTCAGCGTGCTTGTCTCACCATCCTTGTCCCTCTGCAACAGGCCCATCACTCCCTGGTCTCTTTGGGCTGCACAGCAGCTCTCTGGAGACTTTCATAGTCATATGGTGGCGAAAGAGAGGGAAGCTGAACCTTCCACCACCTGCCAAAGCTGCCCCTTTCTGGGCCTCCCAGATAACCTCCCAGCCTCTCTCTTAGATAACCCTGATACCAGGAGGAATAATTTGTTCAGGGCTGCTTATCCCGGCACTGCTGTGCTGACATCCTATTAACTTCAGGACCACGGGGGAGCGGCTAGTTTGTTCCAAATTAAAAGTAGCTGAAAATGGGCCCCTCCGGCAGGCAGGAGGGTACTGTGGGCTGTGATACCACAGCACAGGGAGGAGTGCAACCAGCTAGGTCTTAATAAGCCTACCGAAGCCCTGAGGTCCCTTGCCCTACCATAGTGACCCTCTTTTTCCTCCGCCTTCTTAGGGCTGCCTCTCCCACCAAGCCCCAGGTCCTGACTTCCTGAGAGCTGTTGATCACCAAAGGTGGAGCTGATAATGCAAAATAGCCCTGGACGAAGCAGAGTGCAAGGAAAGAAAGCACAGCTCTGGAACCAGAGAGACCTGGGTTCAAATCCTGCCTACTCAAGCAGAGTGATTTGGGGCAAGCCATTTCCTGCCCGACTTGTTTCTTTCCTGTAAAATGGGGACTAATAATGCCCACGTTACAGAGCTGCAGGAGACAGAAGATGTGTGAGAATGAGGCACCTGACATGCACAAAACCCGGCACATACGCCTGCTCAGTAGGAATCAACAAGCCCACCTTTCTCTTCTCATGTGCTTCAACTTGGTCTTGTAGCCAGGGAGCTGTGAAGCCAAGTTGAAAGAAACAAGGCTACATCAGTCAGATTTTGCTCTTGGCTCTGATCTAGATGTGCCGCTGCCGTAAATCTGTCTCAGCCACAACCAGTCACTCAGTGACAAGCTCTGTAATTGCAGATTTGTCAACAGGTGAAATGGGGCCTTTTCTCTGGCTGTCTGTGGATTTCTCAGCTGTCCACCCGGCGAGAACGCGAGCCCTGCACAGGGAGTAACCGTGTGGAGATGGTCTCTAGCACAGGTGTTTCAAGCACCTGGACCCCAAGCATGCTCAACAGTGATGAATAAAGGCTTTTCCCACTCACCTGTGTCAGGTTGTGTGACCTAGGCCTTTTCTGAGGCCTGGCCTTTTTAAAAAATTTCATTAGTATACTTTGATATACATAATAATCACATTTATCACTGTACATGATATATCTTGATCTTTTTTTCTCATTCCCCTGCAACCCTCCTTCCCCTCTTTATCTACAAAAGTTTTGTTTCCATTTTTTTCCCTTTTATTCTTTTCTCCCCTTTTCTCTTCTTTCCCTTCCCCTTCTTTCCTTTGTTGCTCTTCACATCTGAACATTTTCTTCCCATGTACCATCAATTTTGCCATCAGTTTTGGTCCTTATTTACACTTTCAGTTTCTCACATAAGAGAAGCCTGGCAACATTTAAACATGTACGTCCAATTTATTTCACTTAAAAGTATGGTCTCAAGGTGCATCCATTCACCTAAGAATGTCTCAAGTTTATCCTTCTTCATGGCAGAGTAGCACTCCATTGTATACAAAAACCACATTTTTTTTTTTCCATTCATCCACTGATGGGCATCCGGGCTGTTTCCAAGATTTAGCTGTTACCAATTGTGCTGCTATAAACATGGTGTGCATATACCACTGTGGCATGATTTTTTAACTCTTTTGGGAAGATATCAAGAATTGAGTTCTGGTCTTTGTCAAGCTAGTTATCAGTGCTCCCCTGCCCACCTCCCTGTTTTAAATTTCTGTGCTAGAGTTTGACCGAAGTGATGAGGCAGAGTGACTTAGATGAGATGGGGTGGGGAGGTCAGCGTAAGCAACACCATAAGCTCTGTCCCTGGTTCTATTTTGGCTTTTTCATGTTCTGCCCAGCCATGAGTCTCTTGGTGGCAGCCCGCACTGCCTGTCCATGTAGTTGGTCATTAAATGCTCACACAGATATCCATGATGGTCACCGGTTCCTCCCAGTGTCTGTCTGCACCCCAACCTGAAGGGTAGGAGGGTGGACCTGGTATCTGAAGGACCCACAGAACCGTGGACCTGAGGAGATCTTTTGGGAGAGGAAGCAGAGATGAGGAAAACCCACAGGCAGCACCCCAAGAAGAGACTCAAGGGAAAACATTTGACATCTAATGCTATCACCCTCTCTGTATTCTCACAAATCTTCAGTCTAGGGGCAGAAAAAGCCTTCATCCTCTGTTAGGGTAAACACAAAAGTCAACCCTGACCCTCTCTGGCTGAAGCCACCAAGACTCCACTTTGAGTTCTTAAAGGTAAAAAGAGCTTTAGAGCTAGACCTGGCTTTCGATCCAAATCCTCATATTTGCTCACTGTCAGTCCATTCAGGGCACTATAACTAAACACCATAGATAGGTGGATTCTAAGAATCAGTACGCTGGAAATTCAAGATCAAGGTACTGGCATGGGAGTGTTTCTTGAGGACCATCTTCCTTTCATACAGAAAGCCGTCCTCTGGCTGTGTTCTCACGGGGAAGAAAGGGAACAAGCTAGCTCTCTGGGCCGGCTTTGTCACACTCTCACAGGACCATGTGGCCTAGCTGAACATCAGTTTCCTCGTCTGTTCAAAGTGATTGCCACCCCTTCTTCCAGGGCCGGGACTGGGGTGAGGCAGGGAGGGAGGCGGCTAGGGAACAGTAGTGAGGGGATTCATCATCAGCCCGCTGCAAGTGTGTGGACATCTGCCCTGCTAGCTGCCAGCCCTTGCAGGATCCTCACCAAGTAGAAAAACACCCAGCGCAGTTGATGTCACTAAGATCTCCAACCAAAAGTGAACCTTGGCTTGGGGAGCTTTTGTAAATCACTCAACCTCGTGCAGCTGGTGGATGGGAGAGTTGGGACTCAAGTCCAGCTGGCCTGCAGACAAAGCCCTTCCCTAGGTCCAAGGTCAGTCTTTTGAGGACTTTGAACGGGAGTGGGGAGGAGGCAAGAGGAACAGCATGTTTCCAGGAGGTCTGTAGCAGGTCCTGCCTTGCACAGAGAGGATCACCCTGGGCTGCATGCAAAGGGGGACTTAAACTCCAGGGCTTTATTCTTGACACAGATCTCAGTTTCCAGATTCCCCTCCCCAGAGCCTCATGGGTGGCCTGGACTATGCTAGAAGACCTCCTGGATCAGATTCCTCCCTCCTGCTTGCTCTAGCTTTGTCATCTGCACTGGGGTAAGAGATTTGTTCCCACATGCAGGAGCTGGCTTTAAAACTTCCCAGCCAGAGTGGAGCCTGCACAGTTGCTGGGCTCCTGGTCTCTGTGAGGGTTAGGGAACTAGCTAGGCAAAGAGAAGAAGATGCAGGTGCCCAGACCCCAGCCTACCCTGGCATCTGAGCCAGGCTGGGCTTCTTCAAAGTTAAACAGCAGGAAAAGGCCTGGCTCTGAAATCATGCTCTTAGTTCCTAACAAGGGAGTTAGGGGAGGGAGCTGCTTGCATGTTGAATCTTGGTTCCAGGCAGACTCTTAGAAAAGCAAGTAGGGCAGAAGGAAGCCCATAGTATAGTATCATCCAGCAGCTGTATGGCTTCCTAAAATGTTCTTGAGGGACTGTGGTGGACACTGATGAAATGAGCAACCAGTGAGAGGGACTCCAGCCCTGAGAGCCTGACACCCCCATCCAGAGTACCAGTTTTTTTTTTTTTTTTTTTTTTTTTTCTGGTACCGGGAACCGAACTCACGACCTTGCGCTTGCCAGGAAGGCGCTTTTGCCGCTGAGCTAAATCCCCAGCCCCTCAGAGTACCAGTTTTAATAGCAGTAATATCAATTGACATTCACTGAGTACAGTGTCTAAGACACAGGGAGTGTTAGAGCCCCAATCTC
Organism: Chinchilla lanigera; assembly: GCF_000276665.1. NCBI lineage: Eukaryota > Metazoa > Chordata > Mammalia > Rodentia > Chinchillidae > Chinchilla > Chinchilla lanigera. Next base: position 23,303,603 of record NW_004955408.1, on the reverse strand, counting down.
ATATGATATTCTAAGGTGGATGCTAAGATTCCATTTTATTGATTAGGAAACTGAGGTCAGAGGGGTAAGATCCCAACAAGCCAGCTTTGAGGGCCCTGGGATATCTGAGTGTGGATTCTATTGCATTTGTGGTTTGCATTTTTAAATTTTTATTTTAGTTTTGAATCAGTCTCACTGTTACCCAGGCTGGCCTCAAACTCATGGGCTTTAGTTATCATCCTGCCTCAGCTCCCTGAGTAGGTAGGACAACAGGAGCACATCTACCACACCTGGCTTGGAAACTTTTTTTTTAAGCAAAGGAAATTCTTAAAATTGGATAGAAACCCAATTATAAAACAAGTCAAAACAGTTGAATGGGTAGAAGTGGTGGTACCAGAAGCCCACCCACCCAGCCTCCCTCTTGGGGACTATTTAAGCTCAGAAGAGTTCTGATGCTGTGTGTGGCTGGGGGCTCACCTCTGGTGCTCCTGTAGAGCTGAAGAGGTTCAGAGAGTGTTTAGTGAACATGTATGAGAGAGGGGTGATGTGATGCTTCCCAGAAAGCTCCCATGCCAAGCAGCCTATCAACCATCATCTCGAGCTACTGGCTGGCATCTGTGCCAGGTAGCACATTTTGTTCACTTAATACTACTGGTAAAGCACCTGCTCCAATCTGGGCTCCAAACTAATAGCTCTGGCTGCACTGTGCATAAAATATGTGGTCTCACCCTCACAGAGCTTAAGGGTGGCAGGGAAGTCTGCCTTCAGCACAGAGGCACTAGAGCAAACACAGATCACAAATGGTAATCAAGGCTACGAAGAAAAAGCTCAAGATCAGCAGAGCCTCATTACAGGGGGACCTGAACCGATAATTTCTGCAGCAGGGCACCAATGAGAAATCTGGGCCACCAGGCACCTTAGATTAATGCAAAGGGGTTGCTAGTATCAGGGAGAGGTCACCAAGGGCCAGGAACAGGCAGGAGAGGGAGGAATGGTCTCGAACCTTCCTTGTTTCTCAGGTACTCCCCAAAGTGATAAGAAATAAAAACCTGCTCCCAGGACCAAAAGAGGTATCTGGCATGACAGACTCTGATTCTTCAATCCTGAAAAGGAGTACGAAAAATCCTTCTTTGGAGAGCTGGAAAACTGCAAACCTAGAACTCAGTGCAATGAATAATGGATAAATGAAATCACAATTAAAGCCAGAAATCACTAAGCAATCATAATGTGTCTGTGTAAGATGGAATCTAAATCCACCTTGGGGAAGTCCATACATCAGAAAGCTTTTGTGGGACTCTACGGGGACTTTCTCAGCTACTCTGTTCCAGGCCTGGCCCCGCTCCCACAGTCATCATTTACTTCACAAATATTCAGCAAACACCTGGGTTGGAAAGAACACCAATTACCCCGCACGTGCCTGGCACAGAGCCAGGGCTATGTAAACACTCAGTCCTCTTTGTGGTGGAGCTGAGGCCAAGGGCACAGATACAGTTAAGACATGATCTTTCCCTGGTGCCTGTGTTTGCCACCTCCTGAACCCCGGCTGCAGGAGAAAGTTGGTACTGAAGCAGGTCTGGGCACTCTGTCCCCACAGCCAGTCCCCACAGAACCTCTTCTGTGTCATGTGCATCTTAGTTTCTGGGATTCAGAGCAGGCAGGAGGATGACCTGCTCCTCTAGCTGGTTTTTCTGCCGAGGTTGACATTCCAAAACTGCAATCTGTGCAAGCATCAGCCTCTTCTCCCTACCCAGTTTTGGCTTTTCTCTCATCTCAGCTTAGAGGCTACATTTTAGAGGAGCCCCTCAGTCTGCCTGGGAATCCCTTTTTTTGTGCCGCTGGTCTCCAAGTGTCTGCATCTTGGCATTTGGTGTGATCTCCACGTAATATCCACATATTAGGGCAGTATCCTCGCAATATATACTGTGTGCTTCTTGACATCAGGCTTTTATCTTATTCATTCATGTGTCCAGCATCTAGCAGTGAGAATAGTATGCAGGAAGTGCTCAAAAAAGAAATGTTGAAGAAATGAACATAGAAAACATATAGAAGAAATATCTTCACGTTCATTTAATCAAATAGCTACATATCTTCTCTCTTTCTCTTGCACACACATACGCACAGTTCTCTTTGGACACACTATCTCCCTTGCTAACTAATTTTCTCACACTCATCTGTCTTGTTGCATAATGTCCTCCTCCGATCTCAGGCCCCTTGTGATGCTGCCTCAGGTGTACAGACCCACCTGAAGTTGGCTGAATTAAAGAGCTTCTGACCCTGGCCCTGCATGGGGGATGGGTCTGGGCCACACACTGTGGAGCCATGCCATCTCAGCCCCTGATCCCTCCCTGACATCTGGTCACTCCCACATACAGCCTGCGAAGGGATTCTATGTCTAGACATCCCTGAACTCCACATCAGTGGTTGGCGGTGGACAGGCAGGAGGTAATGGACTCAGGAAATGAGGTGATGGACAGACGAAAAATCTGAAGCTCAGAAAGGCTGTTGCCTTCCCAGATAGCAAAGACAGAACTGAGACTTATGTTTCCTCCATCTGGGTCACAGCTCTTTTTGGTGGATTTCTGGGAAATGAAGACTGAATTGGATACTACTCCTTACCCCAGAGCTCTTGATATCTGTGACACAGGAAGAAAGCCCTCTGAGGATGAGCTAGGGAACTTTGTGAAACTTCCCAGCCTCTTGCTCACTCCTCCTCCAGGAAGCCACTGAAAGTTACTGCCACTAAGCCTGACTATCACCCATTCATCACACCCAGGCCTCGAATCGTTTTGCCTGGCAGCCTGACTCCCAGTATTGGGTGCTCAGTCCACCTGGCTATCCTGAAGGGGACTATCCTACTTCAGAAAAGTACTAGGGAAAGAACAAGAATGCCAAAAATGCCTGAGAAAGGACATAAGCAAAATCTTCCCTCTAGCCCATCTACACCCTACCGCACAGTGTACCATAGGCTGGACCCACCGGGCAGCCAGATACCTGAGTGCTGCCGGGAGAGCTAGCCACACTGAGCCTTTATCTTCTCCCATTAGTATTTTTCAAAATCCCAATCAAGGATTTATTTGCCTCCTTCCCTAAAGGTTCTACCTGTCACTTCCAATGTCTCTCCCTGAAAAGAATGCATTCTTTCTGAGCTCATGAATATTTGAAGACACTTTTTTTCAGCCACTGGAACCACATTATGCAGCTGCTTTCCCTTTAAATTTATCTTCAGAAAGTTTGTCTGAGTCTCTCTGAGTGCCCCATCCTTTTCACGGGCTGCAGACCCTGCGTGATGCATATGCGGTCCTAATTTTGGTTTCGAGCCACCCTTTCTGGGGGCCTAGAGAGTTAATCCTATAAACCGTGTGTCACCCCACTTCTTAGACAAGCAGGAAAATCAGGCATCGACACAGGCATGAGACCCAAGAAAGCAAAATGATGAACCAAGTCCCCAAAGCACCAGACCCTGCAGTCCCATGAGAAAAAGCTCTTGACATGTGATTGCAGAGCTCATCTAGATTTTGGATTCACCAGTGCACGGTAGATTCCATCCCCACTGCCAGCTCCTGTGGGCCCCCTCTGGCATCTTTGCTGTGCAGAATTACTCACAGCCCACTGCATCAAATCTGTCTTATCAACAAGACACAATACTCCGTGGATAACTTCTTGAAACTCTAGTCACGCTAAGTCACTTCCAGAGCTCTGGGAAGGGTTCTGCTCCTTTACCTGCCTGTAACCAATCAGCCACACACCACCAACTCCATTTCCAAAGTTCCAGGCAATTATAGCCGGCTGAGCTCCCTGGCAGGGTGCCTGCCTTCTCAGAGCAAGAACCCAGGTTGTCAGCAACCTCAAATCCCGGCCACCAATTTCCCTTAGGCTCCTTAGAGACAAAGGCACACCAAAATGACCACTTTCCCCACACCTAGGCAATGTGACCAGTCAGGCTACATCAAGATAGAAAATGAGAGAGTCAAAGCCAGTCTTCCTACCTTTGCTGAGGGTCCCAGTGATGAGCTTAAAGACGGTCTGAGCAAATTTCACAAATCCAAGCTTGCATCTCTTGGAGCAGCTGCTCATGGTGGTACAGTGGAGGCAGGCTTTGCTGTCAGCGCCCAGAAGGGACAGCACCTGCCTCGCGTGCTCCTGGAACTTGGAGCCTGCTTAGATGAGCCCTGAGAGATGGGTGCACCTCAGAAGTCAAGCTCCAAGAACAGCACAGCTGCCTCTGCAGCAAGTCCAGCTTCTGCATCCAGACAGCCTGCAGGGCAAACCTTCCCTCCCTCTCTCCACCCGCTGCTGCTGTCCACTCAAGTCCTCACCACAGTAGAACCTTGGGCTGCCAGGGCTGGGACAGCACTGCCAGAGCACCAGGCTCTCCCAGAGAACAGAGGCTGAGAGCGAAATTGAGCAGAGCAGAGAGGGAGGAGCTGGAGCCCTCCCAGGCTTTGCTGACTGTCTTTCCTACATGGCAGCAGTAATGTAGCAATTAATACTTCAGTCAGAAGGGGAGGAGCCTGCTACACAGAAAACACTCAGCCCTACAACCTCCGCGCTCACTCTCCCGCTCTTTCCTTCCTGGTTAATCTAATAGATCAATTCTCTGGGCTGTGATCGGGATCTGGGAAAACTCCCTACAGAGCAGGAAGCTGCAGCTGGCTTAGCACTCAGTGGAAAGTTTGCAGACAGCTTTGGGGTGGCCTGGTGTGCATCACAGAGAAGCCAGGCTGAGTGGGGAGCCCTTGGGGAGCTGGCCTGTGCACACTGGACAGACAGAGGGGTAGAGCCTGCTCTGCCCATCCAGCAACCTCAGCAGGAGCAGCAGGTGCACCCTGCCTCGCTGGTTCACAATCGTCAATGCCTCCTCCTCCTCCTCCTCCGAGCAGCTCAATCCCAGCCTTCACCATGCGGAGCAGCAGGAGTCTGTGCTGTCTCATGGGGAGGCAATTGGCTTTTCTTGGTTGAGGTGGTATTCCTTAGAAATGACACCAAAGGATGACTGAGATTTAAACAACTTGACTACAATGCAATACTCTTCACAGTAAAGCTGGGTAGCCTTATACAAGTGTGAAATCCAAGTACTGCTTCATAAAAGAATTAGATGCAAGTCAGTCCCAAGAATATGGGGGTTAAAATGGACCTCAGGAGACACTGCACCATAAAGGGTACCCTCCCCCTTGCTGTCTTCAGTGATTCAGAAAGTCCTCCCCGGTCATGACCATGAGAGCACCTTGGAAACTGTGAACAGCAGTTCTGAAATCTGCCTTCATCTGAACCGAGTCATGTCTTGGGAAAGTCTTTCTCTTCATCAGCTTCTCTTCCTGTGATCTGCTTCTCTAGGATATTAAAGAGGAATAGGTTGCTTAAGAGCTACAGAATGGAGGCCACGGGTTGACAAAACGCCAGATAATCCAGAATTCATGCACACATTGTCTGGTTTCTCCCCTAGCTTCTGGGAGTCATATGAAAGTGAACTGTGAAGCAGCAGACCTCAGCCCTCAGAACGGTCACAAGAAATTTCAGGTCCAAGGAGGCCTGCAACGCAGTCTGCAACCACAGAGCCTTCTCCAAGCTCCAAAACCCTTGGGCTTTGTCAGCGTGGTGTGAGCCACAATATTCGCAGTAGCCCTGGCAGAAAATAGCTTATTGTGTATGACGTCTTAGGCCCTGGAGTGCTCACGCTAGCCACTCTATCTTAAGGTACTGAAGGTCCTCATTAAATAAACAGCACTTACAGTTGTTTGCTCACTTGTTCAACGTTTACTAAGCTTCTTGTGAGTAGAAAACAAGTGATGCAAGTCTATGTTCAAAGGCTACTGAAGCTGGAGTCTGACGTCCAAGGGAGGAGGCAGCAGCACAAAATACACCTCAAGAAAAGAAGGGGCTGGGGATTTAGCTCAGCGGCAAAGCGCCTGCCTGGCAAGCGCAAGGTCGTGAGTTCGGTTCCCGGTACCGGAGAAAAACCAAAAAAAAAAAAAAAAAAAAAAAAAAAAAAAAAAAAAAAAAAAAATACACCTCAAGAAGAGTGAGCTGAAGCCAGGCTTCAGAGAGCTTCCGCTCTTTGCATCAGGGCCTCCTATTGGGTGGCACTTTCTACTTCCAGGGCCGGTCTCCCCATTCCATTTGCTGACCTACATGCCAATCATCTCTGGACACACCCTCACAAACAAGCTTGGAAATGTGTAGTAGCACCGTCCCAGGTTCCTCGCCATCCCGTTGACAACCAAGATTAACCATCACACGTACTCCTTATCTCTTGGTTTTGAGGAGGCCTACATGAAATTAATGTGCATATTATAACGTCTGCGAAGGAGATGGTCGAGAGTACCACGCCAACGCCACAGTTTATTGCTGCTGCTTCTACGGGTCCAAGTGCTGCCCCTTCCTCTGCTCCTGTCCCCAGAACAGCCCCGTGACATCTGTGCTACTGGAAAAGAGACACCTCACATCGGTCTGTGAGCCCGGGCCCCACCTGCTCGCCCAGCCCTGTGAGAATGCTGCGGAGAATTCCTGGCAAGTGTGTGAGGGGACAGCCCGTGGTAAAGTTACTACTGCTCCTAGCTAGTGAGGGCAAGAACTGCCGAAAAAGAGGAGGGTGAGGGCGTCGAGGTTGTAGGGAGCAGAAACGAATTTATGGAGGAAGAAACAAAGTCATTTTAAGGAAAAGAGGGTGAAATAGATGAAGAGCAGACAAAAACTTATTGATTATGAGAAACCAGAGGGCCAGGCCTCAGTTTTCCCCCCCCCCCCCCCCCCCCCCGCCAGCGACAACTCAAACTCTAAGCTTTTTGTAGTCTTTTCTGATCACGTGTGTGAAATTTAGTCTTAGATGAATGAGTCAGGCCCAGAGAGGGTTAGCAATATTCAAAACACCACACAGCAGAATCCCCCCAAATGTGAGCAAAGCATTCACTGTGCCAAGAACATTCCTAGAGAAGGACGGCAAGTCGGACCAGCGTGAGATTTATTATAATTATAGATAATATAGAGGAGAATCATTCTCTCCCCCAGGGAACATGCTATTCTGCAAATAAGGAACAGGAGAGTATTCAGGTAGCACCAGGGAAATTAGATTATCAGCAGTCTTCTAATTAGCCAGCCTCTGTGTCACAGATGTGCATTATCCAGGGGAACTTGGGGAGCCAAAGTTATCTTTGCACCTGAAGCCATTTATGGGATCTTCGCACAGAGCTGGGAAGTAGGGCAGGCAGATGTGGGCTCCAGATGGTGGGCCCGGACAGTGCTCTGGCCTCTCTGAGTGCAAAGCCAAGGCGGGACCAGCACGCCCGCCTTCAGAAATGGAAAGGCCGAGCTCTCCAAGGGTGGCAAAGATACACTGCTCTGTGCAGCCAGCTGCTCTAAGTCCTTACCTTCCCTATATCAAATTCTTGTGCACCCCCATTCTGTAGATGAAGAAACAGGACCAGAGAGGGAAAGTAACTTCTTGATGGCCACACAGCTAAACCAGAATTTCAACGCAAGGCCATTTGATGTTAGACTGTGAAATTCACAACAGCCTATTTCTCATCTCACCAGGGTTAAAAATTGAAGTGACTGACAGATTTAGGGAGACATATTTTGTCTCAGTGTTGCAAGAAATAAGCAGCTGTTTATTTTCATCATAAACTCATCATGGAGAAAGTGGAGATGTTTATCCTGGAAAGATTTCCCTCCGTGGCCAGCTCCAAGGGTGGAGAGGAGACAGTAAGAGCTCAGAGCTAGACAAGGGGCATGTTACTGTTCAGCCAGGAGAGACACCCTATCTGCCATTTTAGCAGGGAATTTCGTAGCATGCTTGGGAAACAGGCACCAGGCGGTCCCAAATGACTCAAAGGGACAGTGTAACCACATGGGTAGTAATTGCAGCAGACAGCTCCTACCTTTAGAGCTGGGGTGCACAGGAGGGATGAAGGTAAGAGGCTGGGATCGCCCAGACCTCCAGCTGGGGCGGAGGGATCCTAGGAGGCTCAGGCCCAGACAACCAGGGAGGGGAAACTGCTGGCTGGTGCTGGACTCTCTGACATAGTGTTGTGAGGTTGATGCTGAGAGATCAAAGCAGTAATAAAAACAGTAACAACAATGCTGATATCTTATACTGGTATCACAGCTGCTGCTAGATAAATAACGGTGGCTGGGGGAGGCAAGAGGAGCAGGAATCAGATGGAAGAAACACGTCCCCCTCCAGCCAGCCTGCCCTGTCCTCTGATGGCAGACACTGCCATGGGGCTGCCTACAAAGCAGAAATGTGATTTTTTGTCACAGCCTCTGTTTCACCAAGCAGCGTGGAGAAGGGTCCCTTGACTGGGGCCAGTAGCTGAGTAATCAGCAGTCTACGTGTCTCATGTTCTAAAATCTTGCACTCCTTTTCTTCTCATTTGTTCATTCAGCAAATAGTCACTCAACACCTACTATGTGCCCGATGTTAGGGAGGCACTGACGAATAAGACAAAATCCCTACCTGTGTGGACATTTCATTTTAGAGGTTGAATAGTGAAAAATGTGCTCAGATCACAGAGTAATAAAGTAAGGAATTTCAGAGAATAAAGATACTGTGATGCAAATAATAAAACAAGTGACTGCCTGTGCTTTCAAATCAGTAGGACAGGGACCTCCCAGAGCTGGCTGGCCAGCTCTAAGAGAACAGGATAATGAAGAAAAGGGCAGATTCTTTGGGAGTCATGATAATTATAAAAATATCGCTATGATTTGTTACTGTATGGCCAGATGCTATCCTGGATAAATTGTTTGCATAATCTCATCTTGATTTTCCAAAAAACTCATTATTATTTATTATACCCATTTCAGAGATGAGCAAATAGAGATGTACTCAAGGTTAAGTGATTTACTTCAGAGAAAGAGGTGGAAGCAGAGGGACTAGTGAGTGATGGGAGGAAAGTTTAGTGGGAGGGGAGAAGGCCAAGGCCACTAGTGGTTCTAGAAATATAGTTAGAAAAAGTAGAAAGAGGATCAGGTCTAGTGAGGGAGACAGTTATAGATTCTATATGTGTTGAGAGAGAAACATCCATCTGATAGATGGAAATAGAGGTGAGAAACTTAGAAGAGCAGGTAGGAACTAGAATTCTCATAAATAAATGATTCTTGTTGCTGCTAAGGAAGAAAATAAATGTAGCATTCCAGCAGGCCAGAAATATTAGCATTTAAATACAGGCTTACACAGGTGGGTAACAAAGGCAATTTCCTAAGCATTACATCAGATTTTAGTTCCCTCTAAGTCTCAGAAAAATCAGTTCTGCCTGAGTGTGGGCCTCAGAGAGGGATCCTGCCTTGCTCTTGGGGCGCACCAGCTCCATGTTCTCAGTGGGAGAGCGTGTCTTCTCCCTGTTATAATTGTGAGAAAATGGTGCGTACAAAGCTGAGGGCAATTCATCAGCACTGTTTGCTGGAGTTGCTAAGGCTCATTTGCGTGGAGAGCAGGGCACTTCGTGTTGGGATCTCCAAGCGCAAGCGCTCTAAATGCCACTGTCAGCAATCTGTAGCACTTGGTTCAGGGGCAAGAGAGCCACAGTTTACCATGCAACGGGCAGGAAGGTGAGGGCAACTGCCAGGGCGACCAGTTCAGAGATGAGAGGAGACCAAGGATCCCGGAAGCTGACCCTTTACTTCCTGATTCTCCAAAGTACAGCCCCATCTCTAACTGTTGACATGCCCTTCCTGGTCTATCTTCTCCTGCCCCTGTGTGCCCTGTGTGTGAAGAACCAGACTCAGTTCTGGACTCACTATGGGACTCACTTATATTGTGTAATGATGGGTAGAGAACTAGTTTAAACCGGAGACCAAAGCCACTGGTGTGGGTGCTGGCTGCTCACGGCTGTGACTCCTACAGAGTCTTACAAGTCAAACTAATTTACCCTCTGCCTTCTCGAGTCGCCAAATTCAGGGAGCAAGCCCACAAAGGACAGGGTTAGGACTGGGTCCCTAGTTCGTAGATGCAGAATGATTCTGGATGCTACTTTTTCTCACTTGCCCATGAAATAGACTTGTCTTTGTTCTGGCCGCTCAGAGCCTGCTCTACCCAAATGCCCCAGCTAGTACTCTTGTATTCTCTATGTCAACCAACTGCATCAGCTGCCTGCTGAGGCACCCACAATGGAAACTTGGGAGTCTTTCTGTGCTTTTCTCTTACTGACTCCCACCCAGCCAACCCATCAGCCAATCCAGCACCAGCTACTGTTAAGTCCACATCCTTAGAATCTCTCTGACCCATCTATTTCTTACTAGACACACACACACACACACACACACACACACACACACACACACACAGCTTCCCAAAGCATGATCTGTGGTCCAGATAGCAGGTTAAATGTTGAGTGGTGACCTTCAAAAATGATTATGTTCATATCCTGAAACCTGTGACAGTGGAGACATATTCGGAAATGGGCCCTTGCAGACATACCCCAGTGAAGCATCTTGGGATGAGATCATCCTGCATCATTCAGGTGGTTCCTAAATCCATCACAAGTGCCCTTATGAAAACCAGAAGACAGAGAAGAAGGAGGCGATGTGACCATGAGGCAAAGATGGAAGTGATACAGCCACAACCTGAGGAATGCCTGTGGCCAGCAGAGACGGAATTTTCCCTGGAGCCTCTGGAAGGAACAACACCCGATTTTGGACTTCTGCCCTTCAGGACTATGAAAGAAAAAAAAAATTCTGCTTTTAGTTTCCCATTTGGGGCAATTTATGACAGCAGCCACAGGAAGCTAATGCAGACCATCTAAATCAATTAATTGGAGGACTTGTTAATAAAGGTGGAGATTTCAGGGCTCATTCTCAGACAGTTTGGTGACTGGCTCTCAAATTTTAGCAGTCATTGCTGTCACCCAGAAGCCTAGTAAAATTCTGAGTCCTGGGCCTACTCAGAAAACAGAGCATCTGAACACAGAACCTGAAATCTTGCTTCTTAAATAACTCTTCCAATTAATTCTGAGGACGGGGACTATGGCCTCCACTCCTATGCCTGGCACAGAGCCCAGGGCAGAGAAGGAAGGAAGAAAGTTACTTGGATAAATGAATGAATGATATCTACAATCACGTACCCGTGACTTTTGACTGTATAGGGACAGACTCATCAAGCCTATTTATCAGCCGGAGAGAATGGTTCACCCTGCCCTCTTCACTAAATGGTACCTTTCTTTGTCCCCTGACTGGAAGGAATGGTAACTTTATGTTCCTGTGCTATGGCTTAAATGTACCTCCTAAAAGATAGTGTGTCGGAAACTTCATCCCAAATCCACATATAAATGGTGTTTTGAGGTGGGGCCTTTAGAAGGCAATTAGTATTAGATAAGGTCATGAGCATGGGGCCCGCATGATACCATTGATTTTTTTTTTTTAAGAAAAAGAAGAGAGATCCACCCTAGCACTTACTTTGTCTCAGGATGTGATGTTCTATGTTTTAGATCTAAAATGTCCCCTAAAGTCTTCTGTGTTCAGAGGTGGGGCTTTGGGAAGGTGATTTGATCTTGGGGTGTTATATTCCTCAATGGATTAATCAGTCCGTGGATGGGTTTAGAGCTGAATGTGCCATTAGGAGGGGAACCTGGTTAGGTGAGGTGGGACAGGGTTGTAACCTGGAAGGGTGTATGCTTTTCCTTACCTCTTCCCTTCTTTCCTTCTCTGCTTCCCAGATGCCATAGGTTGAGTAGCTTTCCTCTACAGTACCTTCTATTGTGCTATTTCTGGCTTGGCCCACTGACCATGGACTCAACCCTTTGAAGCCATGAACCAAAAATAAAACTCTCCTATGTAAGTTGTGTCAGGTATTTTGTCCCAGTGATAGGAAAATGGCTAATACAGAAACCTTCCACCGTGTTATATGCAGCAAGGCCTTCACCTGATGTTGAACAGATGCCAGCCCTGTGCTCTTGAACTTTTCATCTTATAGAATTGTGAGCTAAATAAACTTCCAGATTTTATAAATGACCACATCTCAAGTATTTTATTTTAGTAACAGAAAACAGATGAGGACTTACTGTAGCCACTTATTATGTTTGTGCATATAACCCAGTTATTCTAATTCTCTAAGAGTTTGTTTATCCTTAAAATGGAGATAAGACTTCTTAACTATTAGAATCAAAGCAGACATTCTGTAGGAGAGTGACCAACTGTTGCAATTTCCCTAGGGCTGAGGGGTTTGCAAGGACACAGGACTTTCAGTGTTAAAATGAAAACCATCCTTAATCACCATACAGAACAGCACAGGCAAAGCCCCTGAAGAGAGGAACTGCCTCTCACATCAATAATAATAAGAGTGGAGAACTTACATTTTTAACCAAACTTTCGTACTGTCTTCATGTTTTTAGTCATTTGCTTTTTATAGTTTACTACATATAGTCATAAATGACCCTAAATATTTTGCGGTAACAGAAACTGCAAGTGGGGCAATGACTATGGGTCCCTTTTTTTCCTGTGTGTTCTCCCTGCCGCTTCCATGACCAGTGTGTGCTCTACCCTCAGGGGACAGCTCATGAGAATATGGGGTTTGAGCCTGATGAATGCAACCTGTGAATGCAGCCTGGCCCCGCTGACTGTCCCCCTCCATTTTCAAGGCTACCCACTAAGAAAGGGGGGAGGATGGTCATGTGACCAACGTCAAACTACAGGGGGCTCCAGGTCTATGGCAGAACAATTGCTCTAGAAATCCACCCCGAGACAGATGAAGGGAACTTGGAGAGGAAGCATTTATCAGTTAATTAAGATTTCCTTTAAATATTAATACGTATTTTGGTAATTACATCAGTGGGGTTTGCTGCAGTCGTGGCAGGGAATGGGTAGGCTGGAGACTGGTGAGTTTGCACTGGATCCCACAGTGAGGGGCTGAGCAGGCACTGCTTCCCATACTGTGGTGTGACGCTCGCAGCAGATCCAAGAAATCTGCCCCTTGTCAAAGTGCCCAAGTCTTTGTACGGAAAAACTAACTGAGCTATTAGAATTTGAGCCCTGTGTCAAGCTGGTGTGTTCCAGGAAGGACAAGAAGCAGCAGGCATGCCAGAAGTGAGGCAAAGGCCTTTTGCATGACTTCATGTAATTTTTCTGTGCCTAGCCTCTAAGCTTTCTCATCACAGAAGTGGCGTCTGTTCTTTTATATACACCTCCTGCTCCAGGTAATCTCTGCTGACAGAGTGGGAATCCCTTTCACTTTTGTATCACCTTCACATTGCTCTGGGCAAAGCCAAGGCAGACCCTTTCATCCTGGTAAGCCTCAGTTTTCTTGTTGGGAAAATGTTGGTGATCACCAGCTGAGAAATAAATGGAATAGTACATGAGAATTTGATATCTAAATTGTAATGCCAGTGGCAACTGGTAGACTGATTAACAGGCAATGCTTTATGATGGTTTACAGTTCAATTTCTATTTTCTAGCTAGTGAAACTAAGCCTCATAAAACCTGGACTTCTTCATCTGTAAAATAAGGGTAATCACAGTACCTACATCATATTATTATTACATTAAAAAAAATGTTTAAGGACCCAGCACATAGTGGGTGCTCAATTAATGGTAGCTGTTATTGCTACTGCTGGGGTTATCATCATAATGTTGACCATGGAATGGAACCTACTAGACAGATAAAGGACCTGATACCCATGATCGACCCCTTCAGGCTATTCCAATCCCATATGGAATTATTTTGACCTTCAGATATCCATGAGTTTAGCCTCCTCCACCCACAAGCTGCTTTCAAGACTCTTCTGTCTCTGCCCTTGACCAAAACCCTGAGAGCTGGATATCCTTGGGCTCCAAGCTTGCACAGCAGGAGGACAGAGGACTGGACACAATTGTATCAGAAGGACTTTCCATATTCCTCCCACTCTGTGGTTTTGGCTTCAATTGGGAAGGGAATGAGTCATACACACTCAAAGCATCAATGAACTACATCACAGAACAAACCTTTCCTAAGGGCCTGTAGAAGGAAAGCACTTAAATTTGACTTCTTGCCCTCTATTTTTGAAATGACTATGAGGCAGAACAAAGCGAAGCATTGGCACCCTCTCTGTGGCCCCCACATTACTCACTGCTGAGGTGTCTGTCCCTTTCCACTCCTTTCCTGTCCCTTTCCAGTAGAGAGGAGAGAGACCATTACCAGCTATCAGCTGGTACCTGAGCTCCCCTTAGTGAAGGGATGCTCTCTGCAGAGATATGGGTCCTAAATGCAGCCTTGACAAACAGTGGTTGTTAGAAGACATGAAAGAAAACATCTAAGCTTCCCTATTTTTTCATTAAGGATTTCTTTTTCTTCTTGGTACCAGGAATCAAACTCAAGACCTTGCGCTTGCAGGGCAGGTGCTTATGCCACTGAGCTCTATCCCTGGCCCTAAGTTTCCATATTTTCAAAACAAGCAGAAATTTGAGCATGTTAAAAGTGTTAAAGAAGCTCATCAAAGAAGAAAAGGAGACTGGCCTCGGGTTACTGGAGATAGACGAAGGACTTTGAGAAATATGCACATCTAACGTTTGACTTTAAGCCTTCTTCCAGATTTTGGAGTAAGCTTCCCCTTCGCACCCCCTCAAACTTCCCATGAAGTTGGCCACGTACAGAGGATGTGTCAGGTTTGTTTATTTAAATGAAAATGAAGAGAGGGAATCGACTCCCAAACTCAGATGGAACTGATGCAGAACAGACTGGTACACTGTCTTTGTCACTTTCCTCATCACCAGGACAAAACGCCTGACACCCACAATGTAAAGGAGAAGAGGTTTATTTTGGCTCATGCTTCAAAAGTTCTGGTCCTTGTCTGGTGGGCTGTGTGGTGGAAGGAGCTAGGCAGAGGACAGCTCCTCACTACATTGCATTATAGCCAGCTAATTTAGGTAGAAATTAATACACAGTCAGAAAGAGACTGGAATGCCAAGGAAGTCAGTGAAAAATGAAACATCAGAATTGTGGCTGGAGGCGCATCTGAAGAAGGTCAGACCAAAAGGCCAGGCCTCTAGATAAAATGCAATTGCCAGACTTACACGCCTCCCTATGGCATAAATAGTTACTTGGAATTATTCTGTAATTAACAGCCCTGGCCCAGTAAATCCAGAGAGGCATCAATCATCCAGGTGGGTGACCAGAGCACCTGGACCCATCCCTTCCCAAAATGCCTTTGTTCTTCCTATGTACTCTTGCTATGTGACTTGTATTTCTGTTTGGTCAATATCAGCTAAGCAGCTATACTTGTGATTCTATAGGGTGATTACAGTTTGACCCGTGTTGTATCATTGTGACTTTCCTATAGAAATTACCCCTGACAAAAGGCTTTGGTGGAAACTCACTTTCAGGACCCTTCCTATCTCTCAGGAGTTATATTTCTATATACCTTTCCCATGCTTAACCTTTGCTGTTCTTTGGAATTCATGCTCCAATTTCAGGGGAGACAAATTCAGCACATGTGACACATAGCAGGTTGGGAGTTACATTTCTTCTATAGCAATGACACCGGGGAAGGGACATATATCCTTCCATGTCACATCCCCAGTGGCCTGCCTCCACCAGGCCCCACCTCCTAGCAGCAAGCCCACTGTAGCTTCCTCATAATATAATCACTTTCCAAAAGCCCTCTGGAGCATGAGACTCTTGGGGACCATTCTTGATCTGAACCATAACATCCCATTCCTGGCTCCTAAAAGAATCATGTACATCTGTATTTTATTATATTCTCATTTATTTTTCCATGAGCAAATTTTTATTAGTATATGTTTATACATAATGATTACATTATTTTTGTGAGTTGGTACACGATATATCAAACCTTAGTTCTATTTTCATCCCATTCTTCTCCCCTCCCATCTCTTGGTCCCTTTCTCTTTTGCAAATGAGTATCTACCTATTTCCTATTATCTATCTTTTATTTTACTCTTTGTTTATATTTTGGGTTTCTCATATAAGAGAAACTATGTAATGTGCATCTCTTTATTCAAAATGTATTTAGTACATCTCTAAGAGTCGGTAAAGTCATAGTAGCTCCAGCATTGCTAATAATTCCATGTCCAAAGTCTCATCTGAGACCCTACACAGTCTTAGCTGTGAGTCCTTGTAAGTTAAAAAGAAAGCTAAATAGTGCTGAAAAAAAAAAACCAAACAAAACCAAACAAAACAAAACATGGTACAGGGTACACATTCCCATTCCAAAAGAGAGAAATATGGAGATAGAAAGAAATGAGACCAAAGCATAGCAAAACCCAGCAGGGAAAACATTAAATTCTGTAGCTCTGTGTCCCTAACCTGGGGAAAAGTTGTGATCTCCAAATGGCTTGGTTAGCACTGCTCCTATAGCATTACCAGTTATGGTTCTCATGGTCTCTCTTAGGTTGGCTTTATTCACTGCTTGTGACTTCCCTTAGATGCTCTGCATACATGGCTTTTCCAGTTTCCTGGGGTCTCCACTACACTTTGGGATTCATTCTTGTAGCTTCACATGCTGCCTATTCAGGGGCACACTGACTGGCCTCCCAGGCCACCTTCTGAAATCTGTGTAGAGGCCTTCCTAATCTCAGAACTCTCACATTCTACATGTCTGTAAAACCAGCACCAGGTGGATGATGCCAAGGTCTGGTCTACTGCCAGCTTGAGCAGTAGCTGGATGCCTTGGGTCATACTGTGGAGGTCATGGCTGTGGCTGGCTGAGTACTATGAACCAAATCCAAGGGAAATATATTTCCTAGATAGCTCTTCTCCAATAGGATGCTCTGAGGCTCTCTCTTTTCTCAAAGAAAAGTCTTTTACTTTTGCAACTTTGAGTCTGCAAAGGGTGGGGTTTTGCTGATTTCTGAAATGCCTTTTGAGGGATCTTTTTTATTGTCCTGACTCGAAGTACTTGATTTCTTTTTAATACTAATCTTATTAGCAACAAAGCTTTCCTCTGCCAAAACTTTCTACCTTCCTTTCTGCAGAAACTGAAAACGTTTTAAACAGGCTTTTTGCTACAATTTCTCAGTGTAAATTTTGCTAAAAGCAGCAAGCAGTATCCATGCCACAGCTGAAACATTGGGTTATATTGAAATATTCTTTGCCAGATTAATTAGTCTGCCACATTTAATCTCAGTCTCCTGCAAAGTCTCAGGACATGGGTAAAGTGTAGACAGATTTTCTGCCAGACCAAAACACACATAGCCTGTAGTCCCACTTACACATGGAGTTCTTCTTCTCAAATGAAACTTCCTGGGGTTGGTCTTTGCCATATGCATTTTTATCAGCATTCTGGACTGCTTATCTCTGACCAGAATCTCCCATCAAGTTTGGTTTACAGTATTCTAGGGCTTCTCTAACTGACATCTTCCAAACTCCTCTCATCAGTCACTTCCAAAGGCTTCTAAAGTCACATGGTCATGTAGTCATAACAGTGACACCATTTCTCTGATATCAAAATCTGTTTTAATCACTTTGTCTCAGCACTGACATAAAGTACTTGACACCTGCAATTCAACGGCAAACAGGTTTAATTTGGCTCACATTTCAGAAATGTCGGTCCTCACATTCTCAGCAGCATGGTGGAAGGGCCTGGGTGGAGGAAAGCTGCTCACATCACGGCAGTCAGGAGATAGAGAAACAAAGGAGGAGAGATATAGACCCTTCCGGGTCATACCCTAAGTGACCCACCTCTAACCAGACCCCTCTCCTAACAGCAAGGTCGCTGTAGTGCCCCCCTAATCCAGTCACCTTCCAAATGTCCTGTCTGTGAGCACAGGAGCCTATTGGTGGACGTTCTTGGTCTCAACTATCACATACATGTAGGAAATCAAATATGTCCCTGAAGTGACCTAATTCAGTGGGAACACGTGCTCAGAGCTCCAGGTGACTGGGATTCCTCCACCTACCTTACCATCACCTCCCCCATACACACACACACACACACACACACACACACACTTACACACAGACCTACACAATGGCAGAGAGATTGGGAGAGGAAGACTTGGTGGGGGTACATTCTGCCAAAATTCATTGGAGTTCTAAAGAATAGGCATCTGAGCTGACTTCTGAGTTTCAAAAATAATAAAAATACTAATACCAGCTTGCAAACTATACTTTCTACAGTGCTTTCCCACATTTTGTCCTTTTTAACCATAAAAATTATTGCCATATTTTGCAATCTCAGTTTTCAGACAAGGAGACTGCAGCCCTGAGAGGTCATGAGGTTCCCTCAAAGTGACACCAGCCAGGGCCTGTGCCCACAGCTGTTGGAATCTTTGCTGACTCAGGAGAGCACAGGCATCTGGTTGCAAGAGTTTACTAATCGTTAGGATGCAAAGTGACTCCAAAAATACTATGAGGTGGCTTCCTAGAGATGAAACTGAGCCATAAATGAGGCTCAGAACCCACGTGTTTATGACCTCAACCGGGTGGGTGGTGAGCAGAGAGGGGCGGCACCCAGCCCAGCAGGCCCAGCCAACAGAGCAGTGTGCACTTGGTCTTCACATGGTCTCTGATGGAGGAGGTTAAATTTCAGACCTAAGGTCCCGAGAAAAGTGCGCATTCCAAGACAGGTCTGCTCAGGAGCTATTGTTGCCCTTGAGATCCACGGAAGGGATCTTTTTTTGTTTTTTGTTTGTTAACTAGAACTCACACAATCCCCCTACCTCCTTGATGGGAGGTTGTGCCTGGGTGTTTTCTGCAATGCCTCACTTCCTCACTAGAGGGAGTCCATGCTCCCACTTCCACCACCAGCCACGTGAGTTTTTCTTCTGCCTCAGAAATATAAGATTTCAATAAATGGAAAAACATTCCTTGCTCATGGATAGGAAGAACCAACATTGTGAAAATGGCCATACTCCCAAAGCTACTGTACAGATTCAATGC